>NC_141536.1:18060998-18372748 GCF_021556685.1 Rattus norvegicus | reverse complement strand
GTGGGAATACTTAGGTGGGAGTGGAAGGCTGACAGGAATACTATGGCGGGAGGAGTGACAGTTCCTCAGACACACGGCATTACTCTAACCTGTTGGATTTCTGTACTTGGCATCTCAATGTTTGGGGGAAGGGCGACCTAAGGAGACATTACACAAAGCATGTTGTAAATCAGGAAAGCCCTGGTTTTAAGAAGCCTTGCATTCTACAACCCTGTCTCTTGATTTATGAAGGTGAGCAGCCAATTTCCAAATCCATCCATACATCTCTGGTTTGAATACTAGTGTATAAAAGAGCAAGGTATTCTTGCCTTATAAATTAAATGTTAAACATTTCCAGTGTGAAGTCAATGTGTTCCTAAAATATTTGAACCTCACAAATTGTCCTTGATTTTTCCCCTTTTCTTTTTTTCTTGCTCCTATCTGGACCGTCTTTCAAATGCATCTTGAATCCAACTACTATTCACCCAACACTTCTGTTTTTGCTCTAAGTCACAACTATTGCAGTGCCTTGCTAACTTTCCCCACCCCACCCCGCCTCCAATGTTGCCCCTGTAGAAAGGATTTGAACTAATAGAGCTGAACACATGTACTAGACAAGCGCTCTTATCTTTGAACTACATACTTAGCCCTTTTCCTGGTTTTCCATTTTGTGAAAGGGTCTCATGCTATAACCCAAGTGGTTGAATTTGTGTCTCAGACCTCAAGCTGACAAATCTCATCATGAGACCCAACAAGCCTTTTTAAATAATTCTTTTGAAATGTCATTCTTGAGCTACATATAGTAGCATGTATCTGTAGTCATAGCTACCTGAGAAGTAGAACCATTTAAGTCCAGAAAGCCATGAAGAGCCTATATATCACAGCAAGACTTTATTTAAAGTTTGAATAAATAAACAAGTGTTTGATGGCTTTCTGTCACATCTAGAATAAAATCCAAAGATCTATATGGTCCCAAATGACTTAGGCTTAACTACCACCTACCATATGGCCTTTTCCCTGTTGGTCATTGTCTTCAGCCATAGTGGCCTCCCTGTTCCTTCGGGCACAACTCCGTGAGAAGTTCCATTAGCTGCTGCTGTTGCCTAAGATGCTCTTGAGCCCAGGCCATCTGCTCATTTCTCTCCTCACGTGTCGGTGATTAAGAGGCTGTCCTTGGCCTTCTGTCAAAATTACATCCCTGCCACTTTCCACTTCTTGCCTTCTTATTTTCTCAATAGAACTAACTCACCACTACCCAACATTCTATATAATTGGATATCTGTCCTCTGTTTAAATATAATGTTGATTCAAGAAAGAACATTGCCAGTGCTATGTCACCAGACTTTTAAACAGGGCCTATCATGTAACACATGCCCAATGAAATTGCTGAGGGAAATACTAGGATCCCAGTTGCTTGAAAGTTGAAGAGACTTGTGAGACCATCCTACGTCACTCCTTTGTGTATCCCGGTGGAAAGTAGGGAAACCCAGGGAGATAATGGGGCTTACACGGGATTATACAGTTAATAGATGTTATGGTTTCAAGGTGTCCTTCAAGGGTTCACATGATGAAGCTGAACCCTCATTATGAAGTAAGTATTAAGACCTTGAACAGTCGAGCCAAGTGTGGGGGCACATGGTTTCGATCCCAACATTTGGGATAGAAAGGCAGGTGGACATCTGTGACTTCAAGACCAGCCTGGTTTACATGGTGAGTTCCAAGCCAGCCAAAGCTACACAGTGAGACCCTAACATAAAAAGAAAAAAAATGAAGGACAAGGAAGGGGAGGGGCCAGCAATGCTTCCTCTCTATGCCTCATCTTGCACACCTCACATGTAAACCTCAGGAAGAAGACCACCATTAGATGCCATCCCTTGACTTCTGGTTGGCCCCCAGAACTGCCAAAGATAACCCCTTTCCTTTAGCTCTAAGGTAGCCTACCTCATGCACTTCATTATGCACTCCAGACACAGCACAATAGAAGAGCTTTAAGTGGAATCTCACTATGCCAGGCCTACAAGTATCTCCCCAAGTAGGCGGTGCCTTGGCGGAGTGACACATGCCACTCTTTTTGTACAGCTGCGAGTGTAAGTGGCTGAGGAAAAAAGTCAGACTATTATCTTGTGGCACATGAAAATCAAGTTTCAGGGTCCAAGGAAGTTTTAATTAGAACACAGATGTCCTCATGAATTCACATAATATCTCTCTCAGGCCATTTTTCACTATAGCGATATTTGAGTAGTTACACAACAACAACAAAAGAAGCCATGGGTCCTCAAAGCCTGAAGTACATACATATCTGCTCTAGACTGTCCAGTTATTAGAAATGCCTTTGCTGAGGAAACATACTTATTCCACAACAATAGATCCCACCGTAGTAACTACAGAAAGTACAGGAGGCAGATGACGTAATGGTGTGCAATGGATGTTATTACTTTCTCTTTTTTCCACATCTATTGTGTGCATGGGTTTTTGTTTTGTTTTTTGTTTGCCTGCATGTATGTGCACCGTGTGCATGCAGTGCCCTCAGAGGCCACTGAGTGTCAAGTCCTCTGGAACTGGTATTACAGAGAGTTGTGAGCTGCTACATGGGTGCTGAGACCCTGTCATCTGGAAGAGCAGCCCCCTGCTTCAGCCTCCTGTTGCTAGTTCCTTATTTGCCTCTGGAATGGGGAATTGTCCGTACCATCCTAGTATCACTACACTGCAAATGATTGCAACCTCCTCACTGGCCTCGAGAGGAAGCCAGGTCGTATGTACACTTAGCATCAGATGTGCCTGAGTTAGTTTTCCCATCCCCGTCAGAATTCTTTCAGCTCATGGGACAAAAATCAATGTTCCAATCACCTCGTGGTATGAATTTTACTGGCTCGGGTAACTAAAAATTTCAGGTATTCATATGATATGTCCAGAGGTCTGTCTTAGGATTGTGTTTTCCTTTTGATTGGATCCTTTCGTGGGCAAGCTCTTCCTAGTGGTCTCTGGAGAGGAGAGAGATTTGAATCTTTGGTTCAAACAATCGGACCAATGAAGACTCTGCCCCAGGACACAGGACACTGGGATTTTACCTTTTTCAGTCCAACTTTTACTAGGAGTATTGATTATACAGAATGACTTATGTCTCCATGTGCCCTGTGACTGAAATAGAAATATCATTAAAGACCCAGGGAGGCCCCCCTCCCCCTCTCAGAGGAGAAGGGGAAAGGGATGGAGGGAGGTACTGTGTAAGGGGGTAACCGGGAGGAGGGAGGACAGCGATTGGGAAATAAAGTAAATAAATTATCAAATAAAAAAATCATTAAAGTGGTAGCCTTTCTCCCCTCCCTAAAATCTCCACTGTTTGAGAAGCTGTTCCTGCCCCTCCTCTCAGCTGAGGAAACATTGCACAGCCATAGACTTCGACATAAGAATGATAGAGTCTAATCCCAATGCATGGTCACATACTATGATAAAACAAGAACAGAGGAGAGACCTCTACCACAGGTAGGGGCACAGATGAGAGAATAATGATTTCCCAGAAAATGGCTGTGCTAAACCAAGGACTTAGGAAGAACATAGGTAGGGGAGGGGTGTGATGGAGAGAGTAAATAGTATAAGAGAGCCTGGAATTTAATTGCTATAGAAGCAAGCTCTGTCCAGGCACCTGTATGTGTAGAATAAACCAGGCTTCTGTGCTTTTACAGTCTCCCCAATGTGCTGTCCCCAACCCCCAGGAGACTTGATACTCCAAACCAGACACTCTCCCAGATCATCAGCGATCATCCCCACCCTGTACAGAAATGCTGTAAAGATGTTCCTTCTACTTACAAAGTAATGCTTGCCCGGCAAGCATCTCCCCCACACGTGTCTTACATATTTCTATAAGTCTGTAAAGGTTGGCCTAAAGCAGTTACTACCTCTCTGCTCTTTAAATGCTAAATTCTATTTCAGCATTTATCATTATACAGTCTGCTTTGTCATTTAACAACGATGGCCACTGAAAGGAATATAAACCTCATGTGCCAGGAACCCCCAGAAAGCAGACAAGGCCATTCTTCCCGGGAAGGGAAGTTTCAGAAGCTCCCATAGTGTTCCTGTCTGTCTCCAGGATGACATCTTTGAAACCTCCTCCCAGCTGCAGCCTCGCTTCAGAGTACTTCCTCCTGAACACACACCCTCTGCCCCCTTACCCTGACCAAAACTCAGTTAAACCTCCCTGCCTGTCCCTAATTGCCCAGCCTGAAAGAGAAGATAATTAGAAATTAAAAACCCCAGAGTTATCTTTGCTATTTTCCACTGCATAGTAAAGTTATATACGCCGTCGCTAGACTCGTGTGTGTGTATGTATGATTTAATATGATTTTATATAATCATATATAATGCATAAGATCACACTATCTATCTAGCACTCTATATACAATACATATATGAAATATAGAGCACATATATATGCAACATCTAGCACTCGGCACAATCTTGACCTGTAAAACCAGTTTAGGAATGGATATATTTATTATATGTAGTTATAGGTATACAGTATGTGACTGGACATAGTAGTAAACCAGATATTTATTATACTCCTTCCAATCCTCTTTGTTCCCACAGCTGCCTCATCACCTCACCCCTGCAGTAACTCAAGACTCTCTCCCCACCCTCAAGTCTGTCCTCACATCCATGCCCTTCGATCTCTCCAAACCCCCGATTTGATTGTGTCATTTTCATGCTTAAAGGCCTTTGGTGGCTCCTTGTGGTTTATATCTTGAAGTTGATATCCCTTAGCATGATAGGCAAGCCTCGAACCCAGTGAAGTAATGCCTACATTTGAGATGATGGAGTAGAGTCGGTTGACTGCACATTGTGGTAGGTGCAGAACTCTCTAGTAGGTGACTTAGTCCTGGAGGAGGACTCCACTGATCTAGTGTCTTCTTTGTACATTCGGAGTGATGACAGTGGCTTTGGCTGTGTGTGTGTGCATGTGTGTGCATGTCCGTGCATGTGTGTGTGCCTTCGTGCATGCGTGCGTGCGTGTTTGTTGTGTAATTGTGCAGGTACATGTCTGTGTGGTAGTTAGAGGGCGACATGAGGGTATCAATTCTTTCTACTATGGTGACCTCAGGAATTGAACTCAAACTTCAGGTTTGGCCACAAGTCCCTTAACCTAATGAGCCATCTCTTACAGCCCCAGTATTGAGTTCTTAACTCGATGGTACATGCTGGATTCCTGGATTACACCAATACTTTTCGGTGGGTTTTCTGTTTGTGCTTCTTTTATGATGGGGAAGCTAGACCTCCTGGAGTTTCTCACTTGCTGTAGAGCCCCACACATGGTAGTGTGTAACAGTTAGGGTGTCATCTCAAACTACCAGAATCCTTGACTTCATTCTATGCAGATCTGCAGAGCGAGTGGAGCTGCCTGTTCATTAGACCAAACTTTGAGAATAAATACAAACTTCCCACCACTCTATCCTCCATTGCATAGCTCCTACCTATCTCCTTCCCTAAGCATGACCAGTACACACTGTCTGGGTCCCCAGCCTTTATCCCGATCCAACCCTCCCTCAGTCCTTGCCTCACTAACTTGTCCTTCCATTCTTCCCTGAAAGGTCCGCTCCTGTATGTTGCCTTTCCTGATGCTCAACTCTGAAGCCAAGGTAATCATCCGTCTCCTGGCTCTCAGGGTACTCCCTGTAACACTTACCAAATTACACTGCAGCCTAACTGTTCTCTCTCAGTAAGATTGTAAGCCCTTTGTGCCTGAGACCAGGTCAGCTTCCTCTGTGTATCCTGGTTCTGGCTGGAACCAGGGATAAAGTAAAGGCTTCATGAATATCTGCCAGCTTCAGTTTACTCTGTGGGTGCTCAAACTGGGAGAGTTGGGGGTGTCTCTACCTGAAGTATATGCAATATACTTTGAGGCCTAAAGAACTTATGCTAATCATTTATTCCACGTAATCATCTGAAGCTGATATGTTCCCACAGTTGACTCAGTTTCCCCACAGTTCACCCAACCAGGAAGTGGCTAGACTAGGATTCAGCATCTGTCTGAGTCCAAAGTTCTCTCCATCACTTCCCAGGTCATCTGAGTCAGACAGCTTGCACGTTTCACCACCAAGGGCACAGTAACTAGGGAGGATAAGCTGCTGGCTGAGGGTCATTCAGGGTGTACCCCACTCTGGGTTCCTTTCCTCAACAGGAAATGTCCAGCAAGGTGACGAGGTGGGAATCGGGTCTCGGACAGGAGAGGAGTGTGCTGCCTCTGTCCCTTCCCATCTACTCTCTCCCTGTGTGTCACAACCTGAATGTTTAAATTTTGTATTTAGTATTTACTCTGAAATGGCTTTCATCTGATTTCCCCCTTGCTCACCAATTTAGCTGTCAGAGTAAATAAATGTGAAGCCGGTCTCCAGTCTCTCCAGCTCACATTACCTTCCTAGAATTACTCCCGGCGGGGAGGAACCGCTGCTGGGGGCCTCCCACAGAATTATCCGGTTACTAATGAAGCCTCTTTTCAAGCCCAAATCTTAGAGGATGACAGAGTCTCAGGTGGGGGTGGAGGGGAGGAGGCTGGCAAAATCCACCTCAGAGGACCAGATGACCGCATCCTGTGAGTCACCAGTGATGCTGAAATGATGACTTTATAGATGCCCGGTACTCAAAACAGCTCCAGAATGAAGCCAACATTTGTAGAAGTATCAGTGTTTAATGTGCAGTTAGCTGTCACTCCAACCCGGAGGGGTAAGGTTCGTTAGCTCCATTTGCAAGTTGGGAAACTAGAGTTCTAAATGGCAAAGTGACCTGCCCATAGTCTCCTGCAGGAGGAAAAAGACAATCCATCCTGAAGAGGCTCTCCGGGTTCGACAATCTGGCCTATTCTGTAGCAGAAATCTAGATTTGTGGGAAGGAAGATCTCATGTCCCAAATGATTTCATTTTTTTTTCTTTTCTCTTTTTCAGAGCTGGGGACCGAACCCAGGGCCTTGCGCTTGCTAGGCAAGCGCTCTACCACTGAGCTAAACCCCCAACCCCATGATTTCATTTTTATCTTTGAAGTTGGGTATGCTCTGAGATAGACTAATAGGTCTTCAGCTTCCTTGGGTTAGTTATTCCAGGGAGTTTTTGATTATTTGAATGATGCCTTTCCTATTCCAGAAAGAATTTGAAGTAGTATCTTTCAAATCTGGTGACTCGATGCCACGGTGACCCCTAATATTTGTTATAGGCTGGGTGCTATGGGACAGACATCCTGATTTATGGGCATATGTTTCACAGTTCAGTGGGGCTGTGCATAGGAGGCAGGATCTGTTGTCATGGCCATCTCACAGATGAGAAGACAGAGGCCGAAGGAGTGAATGGAGTGGCTGCCACCCCTAAAGTAAGGGGTAGTGTTAAGATCAGTGCTGAGGCAAGCTGCCCTCACTCTTTGGACTTCATCAGGACTGACTGACTTCAATGCCTCTGAATCTAGTCTTGATTTTTCTGAGGATTTAGTCAGAATTCAGGCGAGGAACTGCATGCAGATAAGAGTTTCTTCTGTTCAGTGTTCCAGGACTCACTCTAGATTCCAATAAACAAGGGCTCTGTATCAGCTTTGTAGAGTTACCAGGAGGATTGAGAGGGTGGTGCATGTGGAGCAGAGCTCAGTCACATAAGTGGTGGACATTGGGGTGGTCATTGTCACTACTTTGGGAGCACAGATTTCCACTCCTCTAGCAGTGGCACCACCTGTTTGCTCAGCTCCTGGATCTGTCATCGTTTCTCTGCCTGGACCACTGTCTTCTGTCCCCCAGACTATGTAAATCTCAACTGCATTTTATTTCACTTCATGTGGGTTTTTTGGGGTTTTTTTTCCCCACTTACCTAAGAAGTTTTGGAGGAGCAACAAGAGCCTTGCCTTTTAGGGTTCCTATGCATGTCATGTACCATATACTGGCCTCTGGCCTCTCCTGGCCACTTAGAGGAGAGGAGAGAAAAGGAGAGAAGATGAGAGGGGATGGGGCCAGAGGGGAGAGAGAGAACGAAACAGTACAGTTGTTATTCCATATTTGCCCATGAGGCAGAAGGCAGATGCAGGCTTTTGTCAAAATATGGAAAGCATGTGTGTGTGCCTGTACATGCTCACCATGAGCGGTCATGATCATGGGTGTAGCCCAGAGGCCATAAGCTCTGTAGAGGAATCTATGCTCACCAGGAGCGGTCATGGTCATGGGTGTAGCCCAGAGGTCATAAGCTCTGTAGAGGAATCTGGTTTTAGTTCTTGGCTCAGACTATTGTTAGTCACGTGGCACTATGATGGCTGTGATCTCTTTAAACCTCAGGTTAAAATAGGTAACATGGGTACCCATAGGGTGTGCTGCCTCACAGAGGAAATTGAGATCATGATTGTAAAATGTTTAGCATTCTAATGCCTGGCCCGGATTAAAGCATCCAAGAGTGTGCGTGTGGATGTACATATACATCCAAGTGTGTATGTGTACATTGGTGTGCAGGTACACACCTCACCTGCTTTCCACAGTGTACCTGTTCCCTTTAGTAGAAAAGACTGGTTCAGAACCAGTGTGCACACAAGAGCAATAAATTACTGGAATTCAAGAGCTGATGCCATTAGCTGGGGTTGTTTCAGCCTGAAGGAGCAGATATGTGTCCCTAAGGGTTGGGAGATGGCTTTTCAGTACTGCGATCGTATATAGACAACATTGTCTATGTGTGTTTCTGGCTATGCCTAATTGTGCAGACAGAGACTGACACCTGGGGACACTGTTCTTTGCAAAGGTGTGTGTTGCTTCCCCTTAAGCCTGGTACCTGTCTCACTGTCTATATGAAGGCAGTGCATGGTAAGAGATGCCTCATAACAGAGGTTATACAAGGTTTGGCGCTCCATGGGAAACCAGACTCGCCTGAATATGGCTGTGTGCACAAGTGTAAGCATGATTTGAGGGGGGTGCTGTTTATATCTGTAAATGAGGGCAGTTATGAAGGGGGTGGTCTGTGTGGTGGGTGGTTTGCTCGATGCAGGACTAGGTCTAAGTGTGAGTGTGCACACAGTGTTTTAGAAGAGGACGCACATTTGCACACTTTTCTGACACAGTTCTTAGGTGAGGAAGAAGGCTGAGGCTATAAACGTCCGTGTTTGCCAGCATCAGACCTTTGAGTTTGAGGAGGTCTGTGTTTGGGGGCTGTGCCTGCTATTTCAATATCTGAGTCTTTGCCTTTCCCTAACTCTCATTATCCCTGGAGCCCTATAGAAGGTAGAACGTGTAACTAGGTAAATCTTGAAGTGGAGGTGGATGCCCCAAGAAATTTATTCCAAAAGAATCCAGGGGACCTACCCTCCCACTGCCACTAGCACAGTCTGCCCTGACCCCAGTCCTATTCAGCCTTTAGAAGCCGGTGCAAGCTCTGGTTGTCATGAAGCAGGGATGTTTTTGAAGGAGTTTGAGAAGTGTGTCGATGTCTGGGACCTGGGGGATTGGTGTGAGCAGGTTACCATTTGTGACCATATATACACAGATATACCAGACTCAGCACTGCATCAACAGAATGTGGCTTCATGTGGAATCCAGCCCTGTAGATGGGCTGACCACGGGTTCCTCTCGCACTTATTAACGGTTGTATGAGGGCGGCGGGTGCCCTTGAGGGAGGGGCGGCAGAAGGAGCTGTGAGGATGTGTGCCCGCCAGTGCCTTTGTATGTTAGCATGTTCCAAGAGTCTCCCTGTAGCGCATAGTTTCAGTGTGTCTCTCTGTGTGTATGTCTCTCGAGTCTCTGCCTCCTTTGGAGTGTCTCGCTCTTCTTAGCGGGGAGGGGATTGGTCACGCATGACTCATCTTGAACGGAGCGGGGCTCCAGAGGCAGGGCGGTCGTCGCCGCAGCTGGAAGGGGAGGAGGACGACGAGGAGGGAGAGGAGGAGGAGGAAGAGGAGGAGGAGGAAGAGGAGGCGGCAGCAGCCGCAGAGGCAGCTGCAGGGACCTCTCCAAGTTTGTCGGGACCTTCTTCAGAGGCAGTGGTGCCGGCAGCCAGGGAGGCCAGGACTGCGCTCAGACCGGGGGAGGAGGGCTGGGGCTGGGCCCGGGGCGGCGGGGCCGGAGCCTGGGTTCTCCAGCTCTCGCATCAGCCTCTGCCCACAGGGCGCCCGAGGCCCCACTCCGTGCTGCTCTTTGCGCTGCGCGCCCTTCGAGCCCTCAGTTCCCGGGCCCATGTACTGGAAGCATGAGAGCGCCGCCCCGGCGCTGCCCGAGGGCTGCCGGTTACCGGCGGAGGGCGGCCCCACCACCGACCAGGTGAGCAAGCAAGCGAGTGGGTGAGCGTCCGGGATCCCGGGGCCAGCGTGAGCCCGGATTCAACCGGGCCCGGCCGGGTGGCGGGCGGCAGCAAGGAGGAGGGGTATTGAGTGAGCTCGGGAGAGTGTGACTGCAAGTGTGTGAGCGCGCGAGCGGGCAGGCGGGGGTGGGGGGTCGCGGAAAGCGGGAACACATTATGCAAATGTTGGAGGAATTTCTCAAAAAGCGATTTAGCAAAGACATAGGCGAATCAAGAGGAGGCGAGGCCAGTATTGTCCGTCTGAATAGGCGCTGATAGCGCCAATGCGCCAGAGGTTGTGCCGGCGCAACGCTGAGGATCTCGATGAGGGGCCGGTCCCGGGCGCTCCAAGAGTCTGGAGGGTTCTCTTTCCTCCTCCAAGAGGCCTCTCTTTTCTCTTTTTGGCCTCATTTCACTCACCGATCTCGCCCTCTTTGGCTTGGGGCTTTCCTTGGACTGGCCTTCCAAAGGCGTTTGAATCGGTGTCAATATCCCCGCTTCAATTTCCCGGCGCGCGTCGAGCGGGCGGGCGGGCGGATGCTCCCAGCGCTCTGGGTTTTATTTTCTCAACCACCACCACCACCACTACTACCACCACCACCCCCATCTCCTTTTTATTTTCTTTCTTTCTCTCTTTTCTCCTTTTTGCATTTTGTACCGAGAGTAGGAGAAGGGAGGGGTAGAGGGAGAAAAAAATTCGATTTTTAATTACTACCATTAAAAAATCAAATTTGCAATTCTTTGGGCGGCCTGATGGATCTCACTGATTGACAGTTGGAATTGACACTCTGGCTACCTCTTATCTTGGGCATTCACGACAATTTCTAATTGCAGGTAGTTTGTGTGTGTGCGCGTGTTTTTTTTTCCCCCTCAGAGGCTTGGATTGCAAAGGAACTAAGCGATTACTTCAAGAGCCACGGGTTAAGTGCAGGGAGAGGGGGAGAGAGAGGGAAAAAAACCCAATCCAAATTCAAATTGCTTCATTAGAGAGACACCGCTTTTGTGGGGAAGGGCTTTAAATGCCCACTACAAAGTTAGGACTCATTGTTCAGCGCCGGTTTATATAACAGGCGAGGGGAGGCGCTGGGCTCTGACAGCTCCGAGCCAGTTCAGCAGCCGCTGTCGCTTGCATTCCCTCCCCCTCCCCCAGGTGATGGCCCAGCCAGGGTCCGGCTGCAAAGCGACCACCCGCTGTCTTGAAGGGACCGCTCCGCCTGCCATGGTGAGTCCTTTTGGTCCTGCTTTCGGCCCCGAGTCCCCCCAACTGTACAGGCCAGGGCTTCTGGCTCAGCCTTCCGGCTACCAACCTCTACCCCTGCGCTGGAAAACTGCCGATAGGAGCCGCCTCTCGCTGAGCCTTGGTTTTTCTAGCCTGGAATGTGAGCTTTGGCTACTTCTTGCACCCAGGATGCGCTGTGTTAAAAGTTGGGGGCCGTCCCTTCTTCTCCAATAAGTCCTTTCATTCTTGTACTCCAGCCTAGGGCGTGACATCCCGGGTACATTTCGTTGTCAGTCGGTGCGCAAAGGAACCAAATCTGTCTTTACGGCAACAACTCTTGAGTACCAGGCTAAGCGCTTCGCTGTTCCTCTCTCCGATTTCAGGCTCAGTCAGACGCCGAGGCCTTGGCAGGCGCTCTGGACAAGGACGAAGGTAGAGCCTCCCCATGTACGCCCAGCACACCCTCTGTCTGCTCGCCGCCCTCTGCCGCCTCTTCCGTGCCGTCTGCTGGCAAGAATATCTGCTCCAGTTGCGGTCTCGAGATCCTGGACCGGTATCTGCTCAAGGTGAGTCAGGGTAGGTGTTGCCTTCCTGTCCACGGGTGTGGGTTGCAGCCCCAAAGACTGTAGGGAAGCAATGACCTTGCCCGGTCCATTTTACTAGGCCTCCCAGTTCAACCGTTGACTGATCGCGCAGCTTTGGGCAAGTGTGGGAGGTCTCCTTTTGCCCCGGTTCCAACAAGAGAATGGAAGACTGTAATCCCAATTTCCTTGAGCCTCTGTATTATAGGAGAAAAGTAGGGAAGCCATACACCCCTTCTGAGCTTCAGTGTCTGTCTCTCTCTCTCTCTCTGCAAATGAGGCTGGGGAGGCTGGGGGCGGGCGTGAAAGAGGCCCGCGCCGAGCCGACCCCCACCTCCGCCCCCTCCCCAGGTCAACAACCTCATCTGGCACGTGCGGTGCCTCGAGTGCTCCGTGTGTCGCACATCGCTGAGGCAGCAGAATAGCTGCTACATCAAGAACAAGGAGATCTACTGCAAGATGGACTACTTCAGGTAGGCTGCGGCGGTCGGGCCCACAAGTGCTGGAGCATGAAGGCCTTGCACACTCGTGCCTAGGCCACTTGCCGTTCGGAGTGCACAACCGTGGTTCAGCGTACTGGCCCGGCCCTCCTACTCTGCACGTCTTACACAGAAGGGAGCCCAAGTGCCAGCGCGAGCTCTGGCAGGCGATCTGCCTCGGGTTCCTGCGGTCTGACGGGCCCTGGCCACGGGTCTGGTTCTATCTCTGTTCTTTTCTGAGCCCCAGGCACCAGTTGTAATCTGTTTAGCTTGACATCCGAGGCTCTGGCCCGGATCATTCGGATCCTAGTATCCACCCCGAGCCGTTCCATCTCTAGTGAGCTCAGCTCTGGTTCCAACTTGAACTCCAGTTGTACCACAAGCCTGTCCTGGGAGGGATCCTAAACGAGGCTCAGAGTTCTCCTTCTAGCTTTGCCCTGCTTTCAATGTTGGGCTCAGATCTGCCCCAGCCCCAAGCGCCAACGCCACATCTGACTCCGGCCCTAACTTAGATCCTAGCGCTTAATTCTAAGCACCAACATCGATCTCTGCCTTCGCCTTCGACCCGTGCCGTGGTAGCTGTTTAAATTTAGGGCATGCCTTGGTCCCAGGCTCCCTTCCTGCCACTGCTGGGGCACTGTTTCTGCCCAGGCTTCAGCCCCACCTAGGTCTAGGTACTAACTTTGGGCTTTCAGGACCGGGTCTCAGAGAGTCGTGTTGCATTCCACTGGGCTTCGCTCTGCCCCGTGATGCGTAAATCCTATTCTCCGTAGCTCACAAGCTATCTCCCCTGGTTTCATGGTTCCGCCTGGCCTCAGCCGCTCAATGCTTTACAGGAGCTTAGCTTCTAGCCATGCAGCAGGCGCCTGCTGACCGGGTCATGGGGTCCAGGTCACTGCAGTGCCTAGGGGCATCCGTGAAGGATCTGCCAGATCTAGTCAGGAAACCGAGAGTCTGCTGGAGAATGGGTGTAGAACTGATTCTTCCGAGCAAGAAGCAACGCCTTCTTCTAAATGCTTTCTCCGGAAGTGGAGAAAGTTACCCTGTGGTATATACATTTACACACACACACACACACACACACACACACACACACACACACACTTTATGGAGAGAAGTTGTGACTCAGTCTTCCGGAGAAGACCTCAGCACCAGAGCTTGTGAGTCAGGGAATGTGGTGGGTGTTGACCCTCACTCACCCTCTTTTTTGAACCTTAAGGGCCCTAGAAAAACTCCTAAACCTAGAAAGAACTTGGTTCTTGGTTAGGAGAAAGGCTCTTCCTTCATGTCATAGGGATGGGACGCTCTATCTGCTGGTTCAAAGAGCATGCATGCCTCTATGTTCTGGAATGTGTGGTGGCAGCCAAGTGTCATGGAACAGGATCAGGGCAAATGGACAGTGGGTATGTTCCTTTATAGAAAAAGAGTGTCTTTCTAGTCCTGTTGTGAAGGTGGAGAGTATAGATCTTACATGTGAATGCTGAGTGTGTGTGTGTGTGTGTGTGTGTGTGTGTGTGTGTGTGTGTTGCAAGTTGCTCAGAACAGGGAACATATACTTGGGAGGGCAAGTTGGGGTGAAATGATGCTACTGTCACTCCCCACCCCTGAGGTGGTGAAGGGTATATCTTTTGGCTGACAAGTGCTGTACGTGTACACAGACAAATGGCCGTTATGCTTGGGCGCTGTGTAACCAGGAGTGTGAGGTCTCCTCCTGCTGTCACCTCTGATGTTCCATTGGCTTAGTTTAGGCAGGGAATGGATATTACAGGCATTTTCTAGACACCATCTAACTAGGCCTAACTCCGATTAGGAATCACTGTTGGGGGTGGGGGTGGTCCTTTTGGATGTGTCAGCTGTCAAGGAGCTCAAGAGAGTGTCTTTCCTCTAAAGGGTAGAGCTGGGCAGGTTCATTCCTTGGCTTTTCTAATGACAAAAGCCCAGGCAGCCTTATCCTATGTCCAAATTCCTTTCCATTTATCTCCAGGATGGTTGAGACTCCTTGAATGTTATCTTTTATAGGACCTTGAAGGACTAGTCAAAACTAGGCTCTTGGTTCCATTATTTACAGCCTCCACTAACTCCTCAGTCCACTGCACTGGTGTGGTGGATGATATGGGCAGCCAACCTGGGAAGAGGCAGGAGACAGAGCTCTGTGGGCCTAATTATGACCTTGGATGAGTCATAGCATCTCTGCCCTGGATGGTTCTTTCCCAAGATGGTCTCTCTGAACTGCCAAGGAGGCTACCAAGAGAGAGCAGTCTCCACAAAGGCTCATAAGTATGAGCAGCGAATGTGACTGCTTCCATTATCACCACCATGATCCTTGACAGGGTGGGCACCAGGCATTTCCACAGGCAGGCCAATAAAGCTGAACCCACCTGTCCAGCTGGGTCATGTCTGAGGAAAGGGTCTGACTGATGACCCTTTTCCCATGACAGGAGATCTCGAAAAACAAACCAGGTGCCAAGTTAAGAAGGGAAGTCAAGTGAATAAAAGCTCACTTTCTCCAAAATGAAGGGAGAATTTTGAATTTTGTAGATTTTTTTTTCTGATCCTTCTCTCCCTGCCAGGTCTCCATGTGGGCTTAAGTCATTTCTAACCGATTCACCAGTAACAAAAATAATAAAACCGAAGAAAGAGAAATTCAGAGAGAGAGAGAGAGAGAGAGAGAGAGAGAGAGAGAGAGAGAGAGAGCATCAGGCGAGGACTATTGTCTGACAGCCTGAGCGAGCAGCAACACAGACTCTTCCCAGAGAGGGCTGAATAATAGTGTGTGGGAGGCAGAGTTCCCGCTAGCTCAAGAACTGAGGCTCAGGGAAGGCCAGCTATGCTTCTCCAGGCCTCTGTTTCCTGATCAGAGGTCAAGGGTCTGATGGGGTGTGGACTGAAGTATTCTGCCAAAGGGAGGCAAGATCTTCCAATGGGATTGAGGAGACTGGTGGGGAAGAGAGTGGTCAGGGCTCCAAGAAGGGGCCTCTGGGCACCCAGGAGCTTCTAACCTCTGACCTTGTCCCCACAGAAGGGCTTTAGCCCAGATTCTATCTCCTCCCTGCCCCTTCCCTAACTTTATCTTGTGGATGTTTTTCAGTCTTCACGTGCAGGGGGTTGGTGGTTCAGAAGTTAGAGGTTAGGAAGAAACTCCAAATTCAACAGGAAGAGAAGTTTCGAAGCATGGGGGAGACTGGGGGGTCTGGTGCTTCTCCTGACTGATTTGCACTTGTGTGCGGGGGACAGTTGGTCCCCCCATTAATGTACCCCTGGTTTCTGGACGTTCTGCCTCTGTTTTTCCTATTCATTCTCCAAACAGTGAACTCACCAACCAATGTGAGTGCAACTTGATTCTCTATCTACCCTTACTCCTGGCAAGTCATGGCAAAAACATAAAATCACCAACAGGGAAGTAGGATTCATTTTAATCTCTTTACTTTTTTGCTGGAACCACTCCCCCTCACACCCCCTCAAGAAGGAAGAATATTTTGCGCTCTCTCTCTCTCTCTCTCTCTCTCTCTCTCTCTCTCTCTCCCTCTGTGTGTGTGTGTGTTTGTGTGTGTGTGTGTGTGTGTGAACATTCTTTTTTTGGAGCATTAATTTCTCCACTGCCGTCAGCAACCACACTCCAGGGCAGTTCTTATAGCCCCTTCATCTACCTACCTATAGCCATTGCCCTGTGGCTTTCCGGTTGTGCCCTCTAGGCTCCCTTGGCCTCCTACAGTATTACACCCATCATGTAGTAGAGAAGACCTATGTGCTCAGAAAAAAAGCCCAGGGTTATCTGGAGATTGAGAGCACAGAGTGAGGCTACCAAAACCTTGATCTGCTGTATCCTGTATCTTATTTGTTTAATTGTGTGATCCATCCTGTAAGATACTGTCATGCAGTATCCCAGTGTTAGAGGAAGGGGAAACTGAAGCCCTGAGGGATAAGGTCACTCAGCTAGTAAGTGGTAATACTCAGATGGTCCACATGGCCACCTGGCTCCACAAGTCCATCCTCTAAGTGTTCATATGCTTCTTCTACAGTCAAGCTGCATCTGACACTCTTTTGTTGATGTTTTGCAGCTGTAAGGCATCTAGAGTAACAAAGACCTCTCTCTGCTGTCCCTAGCCAGTTTTCCTGATTCACACAGAGTACCAACTATATGCTCTTGTGTGTGACACTCCCTGCATGGCCCCAGGGGCACTAGGACCTGAAGAGAAATGATAACCAGCAACTTTCCTAAGACCAAAGACCCTGCTCCCCATCCCATTCCTTTTCTCTCCAAGGAGTGGAGAACAAAGAATTCTAGGGATGGGGGAGGGCAACTTGGAGTTCCAGGACTCGCTGAAGTTTCTGTTCCCGGTGGAGGGTGCAGGTCCTTCGGGCTTCTCTAGCCTACTACCTTGAGCACAAGCTCTGTCTCTGGACTTCAGTCCCTTTCTTTAGAGTCTCAGGGGAGGCTGGGAGCTTGGAAGCTAGCCCTCCTGTGTGGAGAGGCCCAGCAACAACCAGCTGTTGGGGGGGGTAGATGTTGGGGGCACGGAGAGGAAGGCTGTGAAAGAAGGAGTCTCCGGGCAGGACCTCCAGGCAGGCTTAGGCTGCTGTTTAACCTCTTAATTGCTGGTTCTGCACCCCTTTTCTTTTTAAGGGTTGTGTAGGCAGGAAAGGGGGAGGGACTGGGAAGAGCTTCGCTTCCAGTTTTCCTTGTTTGCCTCAAGAAATCTATAACTCTCTGTTTTGAGTGTCTAAAACCCAAAATAAGTGAACTTCTAGTTCCTTTCGGTCTTAAATGTAGGAGACCCCACCCTGAACTTCGTTTCCCCGTGTAGAAAGGAGCAATTTAGTAGGCGGCAGCGGCTGCGGTGGCGGCAGGGCGGGGGATGGGGGGTATTCCAAAGGGCTCATTTTTAGAGGCTCTTTCACCCAACAAACAATTAGGAGCATCTTCAGTGAGCCTGACCTGGCTAACGGTGCAGTTCCATCTACAAAACAGGGTTTCCGGATCCCTGCTCTTCAGTGTGGGATGAGGGCTTGTTAGTATCCCTTTAACTGTTGCTAGGGTTCTAGGTGTCTGTGGCACCTTTCAGTCCTCAGAGCGGCGTAGGCCGTTGTGTCTCCTTTTCTGCCTGTGGTGTGCTGGGACCCCGGTGGGGACGATGAACGCACGAAATGCAGATTTCACAGCCTGAGTGAGGAGGCCAGTAGAATCGTCCCCCAATCCCTTTGGAAATTCCTTCACATCTCCCACACGGTCCTTTCTTGAAGTTTCGTTGCCCTCTCCGGTGATGCTGTTTTTCGCTGCTTCCGGAATGGAGCGGCTGGAGCGTCGCAGCTTGTCTGGACAGGAGTTTGTCGGCTTGTCAGACCTGGATGCTAGTTTCCTTTCACTTTTTCTCTGCGAGCTATCCCCTGTCCTGAGGACATTTTGTGTCTTGACACAATACGTGCAAACGGGGGAAATGACACCGCCATGCTACCCTTTCTCTAGGGATCTGGTTCGGTGATTTCACTGACTGGGCCAATTCACGGCGCTTCAGCTTAGGGCTGAAGGCACCAGTTGAGATAGCGCAAGCACAGGGGGTGAGAAAGTTGCTAGTCGAGGAGTTACTTAAGGCAGCACTTGCTTAGGAACTCGGGGATGGGGGCACTGTGACCTACCTGTGTAGGCACCAAAGTCGGACTTGCAGGAAGGAAGGCCACAGAGACTGGGACCAGGAAGCCCATGGAGTCAATACAGAGGGGACAGAGTGCAGAGGACCACAGCTGGAAGCCAAAGGCAGCTGCTCTGGAGGTCAGCCCTTCCCTTCTCCTTGATCCCCTCTCTTGGTTGAACTTTTTAGAATCTCCGCCTACGAGTGGGCCAACATTGTCCCCCACTGGGTTCTCATCTCCCATCTCTCATCTCCGTTCCTCCCAAGCAGGTTCATCACCTTAAAGGGACCTCAGCTCCCACTACACACTCTATATTGTCTGGAATATGTCATTTGTTGTTTTTGAACCTCTGACTCCAGGTGTGAAAAATGAGTTTCTGGGTCTGTGCCTCACCTGTCTCAGCAGAGGTGATGGGGCACAGCTGAGGGTATTGAGCTGCAAGGACTTAACAGGAAGTCAAGGCTCTGGGAAGGTCTCCTTGCTCAGTTCCTCCAAAGTACCAAACTATAAACAACAGAAAGCCAGCCTCCCAGGGGCAGCCAGAAAACGGTTCCACTGGGGCTACCACCAACAGGGCTTGGGGAGGGGGGCTGGGAAAAAATGGTTTCACCTCTATTTTCTGAAGGACTAGGAACAGAGACCACAGACTGGTCTGGACCCTCCAACAGGAAGCCATGATTTCTGAGGTCATGGAAAGAATCTATTTGGGTTGGGGAAGGAGTTTGACTAGACAAAGGGCTGAAGCTCGGTGTGAGCAAACATAGAGACCTGGTGAGGGTCCCTTAACTCTCCTTATACCAGAGAAGAGAGAGTGGAGTGACATTGTGGAGTTTGTACAAGAGCCTGAGCTGACTGAAGTGCTGCATGACAGCACACACACACACACACACACACACACACACACACACACACACACACACCCATCCCCATCCAAATCCAACAGCCAATTACTTGAATTTGCTAAAAAGGGGAACATCATCATGTAACTGAAGCCAGTTTGGCTGAGCTGTTTAGCTACACACACACACAGGTAGTGCGAATGTGCTTTCCAGTGGAAAGGCGCTGGCCCTGGGGACAGAAACATAAATCCTTTCTGTATACTGACCCCATCACCCAGCATGCCAAAGGATAAAAGGGGCAAGCCAAAGATGCAGACACTTAAAGTGCAGCATGAGACGGTGGGAGGACATGTCCAGGGAAGGAACAGCCTCCAGAGGCCTGGGGGTGGGGAAATGCTGGAGGTAGAAAGAGGAACAACGGACTGAAAAAAATGAGCTTCCGTTGTGGCTTGGTACCCTCTACTAGGTGTAGAGCATGGGGTGGGAGACACTGAAGACTGGGAGAGCGAAGGATATGGTCTGTTGGGTTTGTAAACCCAAAGCATCCTGGACTAGACTCTAAGGATAGTGTGGTACCACCAAAGACTGTAAGGAGCTCAGGGGATAGGACTCTGTGTGCATGGTGAAATTTTTGCTGCCAGCTGCAGTGTGGACGATGCACTGACAGGCTAATCCTGGAAAGAAGGGGTGATGAGAGGGGTGATGGTGGGAATCATCAAACCTAGCTGGGCAGCAGTAGAGGTGAGGGGGGATGTAGTGCGTCCCAGAGGTTCACTTCATTAGCTGGAGGCATCGCTGGATGTGAGCTGAAGGTTCCGATATCCAAGCTGGAGGGTTGGGCGAGTGATGGCTCTGCTTCCTGAACAGTGTGTGCTAGAGGAAACAGGGTTAAGGGTTAGGGCAGTCACAGGTGAGTCAGCAACCTTCCCCTAGTGCTGAGGGCCTGACCTGTGTACAGGTAAACTAGGCTCTGCTGTTTCCTGGAGGGACTCCCAGTCTGATGATCCAGACTGTGGCTGACTAATAACCCCTAACAGAAGGGAGAGAAAGAAGGGGAAGTGACAGGGAAACTGGTAGAATGGGAAAATAGGCATAAGGATCAGGGGACATTTGATCTAGACGACTACGACTACGACTCCTCCTTCTCCAGTTAGTATTAGGATGTCTTGGGTACCAGAGTTCAGGAGTGCCTGGGTCCTTGGTTGACTGACAGGCACTAAACAAATAGTAGCAGTCATCGCTGTAATCATCTTAGCAGCTCTGATCAGGGAAAATAGGAGGTCAGAGCAATTCAATAATCCATCTGTGTGGGGGGTCACAAAGCTCATGAAGGTGTGTAGGTGTGTTCTAAGAAAAGCCGGGACTACAGCTTCATCTTTGAAGTCAGACCTGCTGGGGTCCCTGTCCTTGATGCAGTGAGTGTATGATAAGTGAATGTATGATGGAGGGAAACTTATTCTAGTTCCTGGATTCCCAGATTTCCTCCTCTGCAAAAGGAGAATTGAGATAAATTCTGTGAAGCATTAGAATCTTGCATGGCAGGTGATGTTCAAAAACTTTCCCTAATAGGAGTACTGTTATGTTTTCCTAACATCCGTTGTGTAGCCAATGAACAAATGTTCAAAGATAATGAACAAATACGCGGATATTAAGTGGTTATTGTAGAATATTTGAAAAACTCAGCAAAGCAAGAAGGAAATAAAAACCTTGTTCCCAATCAATCAACTTGGTGGGATTTGGATGCTCAGGAGTAATGGATTCAAGTGTAAGGTAATGTGGGGCGTGGGTGCCAGATGAACCCTGGGCAACGTGCGCCCTGAGCGATAGAACAGGAGAAAGATGAAAGACGGCCCGGTCTAAACATTATTTTCCTTTATCCGTTCCTTTTGTCCCGCAGCCGATTTGGAACCAAGTGTGCCCGGTGCGGCAGACAAATCTATGCCAGTGACTGGGTGCGGCGCGCGCGCGGCAATGCCTACCACCTGGCCTGCTTCGCTTGCTTTTCCTGCAAGCGCCAGCTATCCACGGGCGAGGAATTCGGCCTGGTTGAGGAGAAGGTGCTTTGCCGCATCCATTACGACACCATGATCGAGAACCTCAAGAGGGCCGCCGAGAACGGTACCCAACCCGCACAACCCAGTACCTAGTCCCAGTTCTTTCCAACGTTCCCTAGCACCTAGCTTCCTGGTCCGCACAGCTGACCGGTTGAACGGTCCCTGGAACACCTGGAGGCAGCATCGGGGTGGGGCTACACGTGGAGCATGCGCTCTGGCTCCATCATTTGCATGGGTCTCTAAGTCACTATCGAACATTGTAAGATTCTCACAACGCTCCCGGCAGGCTACATGCTCATTGGCCTGCCGGGTAATCCCCACCCCAATCCACCCGCCAGCTGCCAGGGCAGTCCAAGAGATAAGATGTAGCCCACCTTCTTCCCACTTCCTTATGGGCCACACAAAGCCGGAGGCTAAGGCTGGGTCATCTTGGATCAGAGGTTCTGAATATAAAAATTTTAAAGGGACCAGTCCCCGAGTCTTGGAGTCGCGGCTTTACCATACAATGCCAACAGAGGAGATTTTCTTTTTCTCACTGGATCTCTTCCCGTCCTACATCTGCTCATGATATCTAGATGTTGGACTAGAATGTTCTTTGAATTTTCTCTGGCTCTGTCATGATTTTACCAAGGCATTTATCTTAGGGTCTTGGTGAAAGTTTTCAATGCTGCGCTCTCAGTGGTGGTGGTGGGAGTGATGTATTAGAGGAGGTGGGGGAATCCTAAAAGGGCATGGAGCGGTGGGCAGAGGCAGCAACCCTTCCCATGGTTCTGCTGTGGGAATCTATAGATACTGGTAACTTCCCTGGAATGTGGTTGGGTGTATAAATCCTTACAGCCCTTTTTAAGGAGCTTTGTGCTATTCATAGCTAGAAAAGCAGCAGAGGTTTTCTACAGTATGCCCCTTGCCAAAGCTTACATCTAGTAGGTCTGCTCCCAGTCCCTGAAGCTCAATTTCTTACCTATCATACTATACACACTACTCCATGTTCTATCCCCTCAACTCCAGAAACCTCTTCAACAGCCAAGAGGCTCCTGGGATATGGTTGCCTCTGAGTTTCATTTTTCCATCTAAAAATCTTGGCACACTAAACCGCTATCCTGCCTGCTTTTTAAGGAATATTAATATCGCACAGCTTCTCTGTTAGGGGGTGTATGGACCACTCTACTTCAATTTCTCGGCATCAGTGGGAGGGCTAGTAAGGGACCAAAAGCGTGCTACTGGCCATGGCTTCACCAAGGTCACCATTTTCTCCTGCTAGGATTGGTAGCTAAGTGGGGAGCAACTGAACTTGGAGCGCGCTGGCTGAAGTTGCCTGTATTGTTTGGCAAGTCAGCAGATGAGGTGGGTTCAGAAGTCGGAGCTTCTTCTACACTGTGGTTAATCAGTAAACCACAGTCTCCTTTCACTCCTGGACCACCCAGGGCCACCCTTAGCCTTGGCCTTGTCAATGACAGACTATGCAGGGAAACGAACACTTGGGGCTTCAGGTCACTGACCATTAGCTATTGCTTTACTTTTAAACAAAACCAACACACACACACACACACACACACACACACACACACACACACACACATTCATTATAGAAGAATGAGGAGACGTGGTTAAAGAAAAAGCTGAAATCATTCCGCATGTCATTATCTCCCTGTTTACATATCCATTTTTTCCTTTGTACATGTAGGTTTTTTTCTTTCTTTCTGCATAGTTTCCCCCTCTAATTAAAACATTACAGCAAATTGTAAGCAGTGGTTATCCCTGAGTGGTGGAGTCACTGGTGACTTTTCTCCCTCTTTGTGCTTGTCAGGATTTGGGGCTTTTGGCATGAACAGTTTATTATTTTTGCATTCAGAAAAACGAACTGCTAAGCTGGGAATATATTTCCTGGTTTACAATCTTAGTAGCCAAAGTACTGTAAAACAGAAAGACAACACCTAAGATATATCCAAGGTAATAAATTATACTTGGAAAAGGTAAAATGTAATTGTTTTAAATACTTCAAAAGTTGCCGATGTGACACGCCTTTAGTCCCCCGCACTCGGGAGGCAGAGTCAGGTGGATCTCTGTGAGTCAGATCCTTATCTACAGAGCGAGTTCCAGGACAGCCAGGGCTACATAGAGAAACACTGTCTCAAAGGGGGGGGGGGGGGGGACGTTATAGCTTCTGCAACCAGTGCTGTTGTTGCTGCTGCTGCTTCCATTTCTGCTTCTGCTTCTCCTCCTCCTCCTACCTTTCCTCCTCCCCCGCCCCTTCCTCTTCCCCTCCCGCTCCTCTTCCTTCGCCTTCTTTTGAAGTCGCCACCTTGGTTTCCCTCTTGCTCAGCTAACACAGACGTTAGGGTCAGCTCGGTTCCAGATCCAAGGCAGAGGATTTTGGGATTCCCAGTCAGGATCTTTCTTCTCTCTGAGCCTTAGTTTCCTCTCTAAAAAACTGGGAGATAGTATGGAAAGGAAGCTCTGGGCTCCGGGACTAGGGCCCTGGGATCCCCGCTCCCAGACACTCGCTCCTGACCCTTCCAGGGACAAGCTCCCCCCACCCCGTCCTTTCCAGGCTGCCACTAGAAGAGATGGGAACGCGTGGTCAGCTGCTTCTGTCGCCCCCCAGGGAACGGTCTCACGTTGGAGGGGGCAGTGCCCTCGGAACAGGACAGTCAGCCCAAGCCAGCTAAGCGCGCGCGGACGTCCTTCACCGCAGAGCAATTGCAGGTACCCCGGGCAAGCCCCGAAGCGTGTGGGCGGGGCCTCGGAGTGGGCGTGGTTGTGCGGGATTTGTGACTCCGCCCCTTGTGCTGGGACCCGCGGGAGGCCGCTCCAGGGCTGAAGCTGTCTGGGGCGTGGCCTCGGACCCTGAGCTTCTGATTGGGCGGAGGTCTCAGTGCCCTTCTGCGCCCTACAGGTTATGCAGGCTCAGTTCGCGCAGGACAACAACCCCGACGCGCAGACGCTGCAGAAGCTAGCGGACATGACGGGCCTCAGTCGCAGGGTCATCCAGGTGGGGATCCGGGGTCTCAGCCTTCAGGTCTGGGGCGGACCTCAGGGAAGTGCTGAAATTCGTAGTGGTGCGGATGGTCGCGGTTGTACGTGGCCGCCCCTCTCCAGTGTGGCCTGAGGTCCTCAGTTGGCACGGGTTGATCCTTTTCCTTGATTACTGAGAGTGCAGAGACTGTCGTTCCAGGTGTGGTTTCAAAACTGCCGAGCGCGTCATAAAAAGCATACACCGCAGCACCCAGTGCCGCCCTCTGGGGCACCCCCGTCCCGCCTCCCCTCCTCCCTGTCCGACGACATCCACTATTCTCCGTTCAGCAGCCCAGAGCGGGCACGCATGGTCACCTTGCACGGCTACATCGAGAGTAAGTGATGCGGATTCTGGCGTCGCCAGGCCAGCGGGGAAGGGGACGCTGAGGCCTGCTCCTGGGCTTCGTATGAGGGGCGGGGACCTCAGGGAGGCAGCCTGGTGGATGAAGATGTGAAACGGGTCAGTTTCCCTCCTTTCCCCAGTGAGTCGAGGGGGCGGGGGGGGGGGGAGGGTGGTTGGTAGAAAGAACTTCTAGCAGCCAGTGAGCATGTGCGCGGGATGAGGGGGTAGGGACCAAGGAGCCTGCCGTTCTGGTAGGACAGACAGCCTAGGACAGAACTCAGGTGTACATATGGTTTTCGTTGCAGTGATTCCCATAGGAAAGATGCTGGGTGGGTGTGTCCAGAGATGCTGGGGCCTGAGGAGCATTGCCTCTGAGCAAGCTGAGCTCTGAAGGATGGGCAAGATTTACTGAAGCACATAGACTGGGGGAACTGAAAGTGAGCAAACCCTGGCTCAGAAGGCATCTTGGGTATGGGTACATTTGGGGAGCAGAGGCCAGGGTGGCATGACCACTTAGGGCTGTGAGACCTTTGGACAATTCACAGAATCCCCTCAAGACCTGTTTCCTCATCTGTGAATGAGAATAGTGATAATACCTCTCAAAGGATGCTGAGAATTGGTTGACATGGACTTTCAGGCTCTGAGTACCTCCTGTGTTCTTAGCACTCAGATACAAGAGTCACTAAATGGGTCAGAATTGCACTGTTCCTGGGACTCACTCACATTCCAATGAAGAGACAGATTCCTCTGATTCAATCTATCTCCCTTCTTCCCTCCCTCCCTTCCTCCTACTTGAAACCCACATGTGTATGATAGCGAGTGCTGTGCCACTGAGCCATGGCCCTGATGGAGACAGTAAGCACTAGAGGGTGGGTGGGTGGTGGCGAGAGGAGCCAGGGAGCCAGCTACTGAGCAGGTGCTTCGTTCAAAATCTGTTTCCCGGGGCTGGAGAGATGGCTCAGTGGTTAAGAGCACCGACTGCTTTTCCAGAGGTCCTGAGTTCGAATCCCAGCAACCCCATGGTGGCTCACAAAATCTGTTTCCCTTTGGGGGCTTTTCCTCAAAAGCTTGGGGGGAGGGGGCATATGACACATTTACACTCCCTTTCAAACACTCATCCTAGACACCAACAAAAAGGGAACCCAACTGTTGCCTATGGAGCCCCCCGCTTTGGTACCAGAGGTGACGCCATCTGAGTCTCTAGACATTACATAGATCAGGAAGCCAAAGGGTCCACTGTAAGTTCCAAGGACTCTAATGAGTACACTCGGGGGCTGTGGTGTAACTTGCAGGGATCAAATCCCACCCTTGCCACTTCGTGGCTTGGTGACGTTAGGTGAATTTCTTGGACTACACAATCCTATTTCCTTCTCCATAAACACAAAGACAAGGGGAATAGTCACCTCAGCGCGGTACCGTGAACATCACTGAGATAACTGGCTTAAAGGCCGTACTTGGTACACACAGGCAGAGGATTAGCTGCTTTGGGATGTGCTGTCGGTTTAGATGGCAGAGCAAGGAGCAGGGTCCTGTCTGCTGCGTCAGGCTGCCAGCTGGAACTGTCTCTATGCAGTTCCATTTCTGAACCTTCTGCTCATCAGGAGGGACGCTTTTCCCCTTTTGTTTCTGAACAATGACTTAATGTTCAGCCTGAATAGAACCTATTAAATACTTACCGAAAGTGCCAAAGACGCGGGACTCTCTGGTTACTGGGGGTCTTGGCAGCCAGCTAATACTTGGTATGTGGTTGGTAATGGGTCTAGTTGACTTCTGTTGCGAGTAGGATGAGGACTCTGTTTATGGACTCCGTTGGTCGAGCCTAGATCTCTCTTTGCTTCCAGAGCAGGAGCTGTGCTTCCCTTTCTCCTTTCCCCAGAGTCAGAGCATACCTCTGTTGTGTGACTTAGAAGAGCGACCAGCCATTTACTTTACAGTCAACTAAAAGCATGGGGCTTTGGGTTTTCTGAAATAGTAAAGCTGTAAACTGAGTATAGGGTTTAGAAACAGACCCCAGGGGTGGGGTTGGGGGGGGTGCCCTTCCACTTTGCAGTCAACTAAATTCAGTACTTAGAATCTGATTTCAAATAATTAAAAAAAAAAAAAAAAAAAACCACCACTCCACCTTTGGAGCCAGACTCCCAAAAATGTGCAGACGGTTATTTGAGTAATTTGAAGCTGTTCAGAGATTTCTTGAACACCCAGGGAGTTAAGAATCCTCAATTAAATACAATTGCCTTACCCTGCAGAAGAGAGAACAGTATCTCAGAAAGGCACAGTGACTTGTCCCAACTCATCACTTGCAAGTGTCTGTCTAGGCTCTTTCTGTGAGCAGATAGGACAGTCTAGAGAACAGACAGGCAAATGAGTGCTTGGCTGGAGCGGTAAAGAGGCTGAGGTGCACAGCATTTGCATCAGAACCAGTGGTGTGCTTTCCTCACCAGGCTTTCGCTGTTGCTGTTTTTGTTATTTGGGTGAGACAAGGTCTCTCATGTAGCCCTGGCTGTTCTGGTCTATTAAGCAAGTTCCAACTCAAAGACTCTTCTGCCTCTGCCACCACAGTGCTGGGATTAAAGGCCCAGCTTTCCCCAACAGTTTCAGATGTTGGAACAGGATACAGAAGTCCATTCAACAAATATGTACGGGGTACTTTGCAGGGGCTTGGAGAGACGGCTCAGTGATTGAGAGCACTGACTGATCTTTAAGAGGACAGGGGTTCCATACTCAAGAACCACACGGCAGCTCAAAACTGTCTACAACTTCAATTCTAGGGGATCTGGTACCTTCTTCTTCCCTCCATGGGCACAAGCCACATAAGTGGTACACAAACAATGTAGGCATACATGCAGGCATACAGTCATACATGCAGGCACACATGCAAACACATAAATGCAGACATGCATGCAGGCACACACAGAGACATATGTGCAGTCATACATGCAGGCATACATGCAGGCACACATACAGACACAAATGCAGTCATACATGCAGACATGCATGCAGGCACACACACAGACATACATGCAGGCATACATATAGTCATACGTGCAGGCCAAGCACCATATTCATAAAATTACATTTAAATTTAAAAAAAGGAGTGCTCTGTGTATCCCATGCCTCATCCTGAGTATTAGAAAACCAGAAAGGTTGGGGGGAAAATATCATACTGTCATCGAGCCTGAATTCTAATTGATGAAAAGACAATATTAAATAAGCAACGAAATTATATGTAAGTCAGGTGATTAGGGCTGATCAAGAAAAGATGAAATGCAGGAGGAGGACAGGGGCTGCTTGTCAGGCTGTAGTTATGAGCAGGGTGGTGACAGGCTGTCCTAGGAGGCAGTTGGTAAACTGTCTCAGTGATGTTCTGGAATGAGAACGTGAGGATGAGGGTCTGAGTAGGTGGGTACATCCTTGTTTGCAGGAGGGGGTTCGCATATATCTGTATAGGGGTGTCGACTTCTCAGTGAGCTGGGCCACAGCACCTGATAAAGCCCTTCACATGTGTAGCATTACGGCCAGCTCAACTGAGAGCTTTCCTGGGGCAGCAATCATCAGAGATAGAACTCTGGGTTAGTGATCAGGCTGCAGCTCGCAGAGCACGCAACAGGTGGGGATCCTGTGTGGAGCCTGGGGGATGGGCTCCAAGGCACCCTCTCGTCCACAGGTCAGGTACAGTGCGGGCAGGTGCACTGCCGACTGCCTTACACCGCGCCCCCTGTCCACCTCAAAGCCGACATGGATGGGCCGCTCTCCAGCCGGGGTGAGAAGGTAAATGGAGCCTGGCTATGTCCGGTGGGTCAGAGCCTTCCTGCTGGGAATGGGTTTCTGGCAGCATTCGCTACCACTGATTGGCTGCCATGCCACGTTGAGGTGGACCACTCAGGGCCTCCAGTGTGGCCCCAAGGCAGTCATCAGAACAGATACTTGTGGGTTTCATGTGCCCGACGTCTCTCAAGTCCTCTTTGCAGCTCTGTCCTCTCTATGCCTTGGCAACGAGGCCTCTTATTTACTTATGCTTTGAGGTTCTGGGGAGGGTTTCTATCCCACACCGTTCTACTTCCTGTTTTGTTTGTTACTGTCCGGAACTATTGGCAGTAACTATCTAGGGCTGGTAGGTCCCGGGACGAGCAGGTTACGTGTGACCGAGGGTCAAGTGGTACAGCTTTCTCTGTGGATGTGAATCTGTGGTTGCTCCAGGCATCAATGCTGAATATCTTAGAGGATGCTTAAATGTCCTCCAGTCTTGGCTTTGTTTAATCTTGTCCACATGACAGTTGAAAGTAGCTGGGTCTGCTTTAGGTGTGACCAGGAGTGGGTCTGAGCCTTAAACCACTTCAGTTCCGAAATACCACATAGTTAGTCCTCAGAGCCATTATTCCCAAACAACTATCTCAGATGTGGAGAAACAGAGCCTGGGTGGTGGGACAGCGATGAGAAATGAAACCCTAAGGATGCTAGGTGGAGCCTGGGGGATTTGGACTTCATCAGGCAGCAGGGACATGGTGGCCCCCAGTGAAGCTGAGGAGGGAGAACACAAGAGAAGCAGGAGGTGCTGTCGCTCTTAGCAGCTCTCCACTCCAGCAGTTCTCAGTCTTGGTGCACATCAGAACCCCAGAGGCAGTTTGGGAAGACACAGATCCCCAAGCCAGGGGGAATGAGGAGCAACAGAGGCCAGCCTGAGTAACACTGGCTCTTGTCATTCTGAAGGGCAACCCAGGGAAGAGAACACCGTTCCCTTCAGGGCAGGTTCTCTGCCATTACTTTCTGGAACCTGCTGTGGGCAGAGCTTGCTAGGTAGTGGGCACCGTGGGGCACGGGCTGGAGGATGGAGGTCCAGATAACCCAGTGGGACAGTGGGACAATACTGCAGTGTGAGAATCTGGTGAGCCGCTGCCAGGCAGACACTCTCTGAGCTTCTGATCCACAGTGAGATCTGCTGATTGTTGGGCTCCTTCTCAGCTCGAGGTTGGCGCTTTACACACACTGCTTGACACTCCCCTAGCCACCTTCGGTGTGGACATGACCCTTTTCATTGTAAAGACAGAGAAACAAATTCAGAGAGGTGGTGCTGTTTGTCCTGGGAGTGCCAAGTATGGGGATCTGAAGTCTGCATGGTTTGGTCCTTGCTGTCTGTGTGGCACTTTGCGGTTTATGCAGTATTCTCTGACCTCATCCTTCTTGGCCTTCCTTAGGGGTCTTAGAATGCTCTCCATTTCAATAGAAATAGAGGCTCGGAGCAACAGCTCACTCAGGCCACAGGGACCATGGCAGAGCTGGCCTGCATGCTAGTACCACTGCCTTGAAACTGGAGGGCATTTGTCCTTTGAGCCCCAACACTGGTATGGAGGAGAGAGAACATATGACCTTCAAGGGCTGTGTGGTTTAGAGCAGGTGGTGGGTAGTTACACTATAGGTTGATGGAGTAGATGGAATCGGGTACAACCTTGACCCCAGAGGATTCAGAAGAGGGTGTGGTGAGCTCAAGGGGAGAGGCGGGAAGGAGAAGGATGTCTACGTCATAAGAACAGCTGATACAAATGCATGGAGGAGACAGAGCTTGAAAGACCCCTGATGTCCAATGTGGCTGAAGCCCAGGGGTTTAGGGGGAACTGGCAGAAGCCATGTCACAAAAGGCCTGGCCTGTGAAGGGAAGGGTTTGAGTCAGGGGAGCCTTGAAAGTGCACAGGGTTGGGCTCAGAGGAGAATCTTTCTTTCTCAGATGCCTTTCTGAGCTGTGGTTGTGTCTGGTCCGGGCCTGAAAGACGCGCCAGGCTGGCTGGGTGACGGCAGCTTTGGCTCTCGGTTCTTGGTCCCTGGGTTTGTCTGTTGAGCCAGAAGCTCTCTTGCTGGGCTATGTCCCCTGCTTTGTTGCCAGGAGCTCTGTGGTACAGTCTGTGCCCTTCCCTCATGACCTACTGCCCTCTTCTGTTGGCCTGCTTGCCAGCTCCTAAGCACCTCTGACAGCCACATCTGCTCACATCTGCATGTGGGTGAGGTTGGCTGTGTCACAACTGTGGGGCAGGACAGACAGCAGAGGAAGGTATTAGTTTTCTCCCATGTCCTTCTCCTGTGGGGAGACTTGGAGTCCCATGGTGTTGGTCCACTCATCTCGACTAGTGCTGGCCTGGGTAGCTCTGACCGATGGGGCAGGGTGGAATGTCCTATCTCCATGACAACATCATTTGGCCCCACAGACTTGTTTCCAGAGCTATATTCTTTCTGGTCATATACCTGGATTCCACTTAAAAGGGTCTTAGAAGTCAGGGCTAAGCTGGCCTCCCTCAGGTGGGAAGAACACAGCCCTCAGAGAAGGGTCTGACCAGAGTAATTTTTTAATAAGAGCTCAAAGCCAGGTGCCTCTCTGGCCCAAAGGGAAGCTATCTATATCAGGGTTGGGTGAGGAATGTAGTAGGAACTGCTGGAGTCAGGCCACACAGAGTCCCAGATCTCCCTCCTCCCTCTAAGACCTTCAAGTACAATTAGCTTCTTACAACTTCAGTTTCTGCCTCTGCTAAATGGGGCTATAATAGGTTCTGCCCTCCTGTGATGCTGTTGAAACGGGAGGCAGTGTGTGTGAAAAGCCCAGCGTATGTGCCTGGTGCACAGAAGGTACTCAGTAGCTTTCGCTTACCAGTGGTCCTCCTCAGTGATTCTCTGTACATAGAGGATATGGACGCCTGAATCCCATATCCATGAGAAAGTACGATTCATAGTCGGGCAAGTCAGGAGTTAATGAAATGACAGATCAGCACAGTGGCAATGGGCTGTAGTGACAGTGCCACACATGTCCACGGGGTCCAGAGTGAAGCGCACGGTGGGTCTCTGCTGCTGCCCCTGCTCTGAGAGATTTTGCCATCACTGTTTACACATGAGGAAACAGGCTCGGGGAAGGGAAGTGAGCTGACCGAGGTTCCACAGCGCGGTAAACTAAGGACTGTGATTCGAGCCCAGATCCAAGCTCTGAGCCCACCATTCTCAGTGTCTGCAGGTCCCCGCCCCCCGGGGGCTGCTGTGTGCAGAAGGCACCAGCTCAGCCGCCTCCGTTGCTCTTCTCTTGCAGGTCATCCTTTTTCAGTACTAACTCTGCCGGCGCTTGCACATCTGTCCATGGGCACCACACAGCTGCCCCTCAGCCGCTGAGCATCCAGCGTCCAGCTGTGGCCAGGGATCCACCGCCTCTGGGCACACCCTCCTCACCCGCTGCCGCCCTGCCCTCTGCCAGTGGCCCCATCAACCCAGCCCCGGTATTTCCCTCTCCTGCTGAGAACCAGAACCCGCCAGGAGCAGCAGAGCCCTCTCTGGGAAGGCAGGCTCCCTGAAATGTGGTATCAGCATGAAAACAAGCAGCCTGTCTTTCCTCATCATCTGGGAGTCTTGCTTATCTGGGAGTCAGCTGATCGCAGCAGCAACAGCTAATTCAACAACAGCCTCCCACTTCACAGGTTTTCTTCTTCCCCCATATTGGCCTTCATTTACTACTTCCTTGGAACCGTCTCTGAGTTCTGAACAGCCAAAACAACCCCCAACATTATATACTCCGCTGCTTTTGTCTGGAAAACTCTACAGTGTTTGTGGGATGTCCCCAAAGGAAAGCCGTGTTCTGATTTTATCATTTCCATCTGTCTGGTTATGTCAAGTTAACTCAGAAAAAGAAGAGACACTGACCAACCCTGAGAGGCCCAACAGGGCAGAGATGGAGGCCTGCCCAGATGAAGAGGCAGAGGGATGGGCAGGGATGGGTGCCAAAGACCCCCCATTGGCTTGGAGAAGGAGGACTGGGTATGCTGGACTTGGAGAGGTGATGAGAGTTTCATGGAGAGAAAAGAGGAAACTTGAGGGGGGGTGTCCCCCACCTAATTACCCAGCAGGAGTTGTGGAAAGAATGGCGTCTGATCGGCACGATGACACCACTGAATGTTTAGGTGGGCTAGCATTAGGGACCCTTGTTGGCCACTTTTCAGTCCTGAGATGAGGGCCTGAGCCAGTCTTCTCTGGGGGTGGGGTGAGACTACTCATGAGGACCAAGGAACAGAGCCCAGAGAAATAGCAGCCATGATATTAGCTCGGATTCATCCACGAGGGGAGAGAGGTGCCCGTGGCCTCAGTGAGTGCGTGCCAAGCCCAGGATTCCAGCTGGCACCTCGGCAGTCTCCCCACCAACTGCACAGAGCCAGCTCTACCCACTCCTGAGAGCAGAGGCCAGCTCCAAATAAAGGTCTCAGGTTACACAGGCCCTCGATTCATGTTTTCAGGGGGTGCCCATCTGCCCCGAGCTTATCCTGTAATTCTACAACCACTTGGTGGCCTGATGCACTACTCACCAGAGGCTGCCTAGCAGCGTGTGTTAGCCAAAGTCTTCCTCCCTGTTTTGAGGAGACTCCAGGTCAGGAAAGGCAAATTCCGAGTCTGTATGCTGTCCCTCCTTCACCTGTGGCAGACATCACTAATCGCTAATCGATCACACCTCTCTCTCTCTCTCTCTCTCTCTCTCTCTCTCTCTCGCTCTCGCTCTCGCTCTCGCTCTCGCTCTCGCTCTCGCTCTCTCTCGCTTTCTCTCGCTCTCGGAGTCTGGATAAGGTTTCAGAATTCCCAAGCTTGAAGTTGGGATGTGACCAACTGTGCTATTGCTGAAGGACCTGGAGGAGGGTTAGGCCTGGGTGACCCCCCAGAAGGGAACTTGCATCTTTTCCCTTCCAAAAATTGTCAACTGACGGAGGACAGAGAGAAAGTTCCTCCCAGAAAGCTGAGAGTGTGGTTCATTCCGGCCAGAACTCCAGCACCCTGTGCCAGGCACTGACTCAAGCAAGAGGAACCTGGCCTGATCCCTGACTTGGGGAACCCAGATATTCCCTTTGATTTATTTTGCTCCTAAGGATCAAAACCCCCAGTTGCAACCATGTGGCAAGTGGCCAGCTGAGCCCAGGTTACTTGGTACCCACTCTGCCTTGAGCCTTCCCCCAGGGTCTATTTCTTGTGTGGATCACGTGGCAGTAGCATGTTGCAGTTCAGACGTCTCCACTACTCTGTTCAAAACAGCCTGGGAATGTACAGGCCATTGAGGCTATTTATTTAAATACACACACACACACACACACACACACACACACACACACACACACACATGCGCACACACAAAGGGGGGAACACACACAAATGGAAACAATTGTAAGCACTTTTTTTTGTAAAACCAATGTCTGTTTTGTTACATACCTTTCATGTTGTGCTTTGTAAATGTCTTATTTGTGTAATAAATAAAGTTAATGCGAGTAGAAGTGCCGGCACTTAAACCCAAAAACGCGATGGGATTCCATTTTTCTCTTGATAAACCCTTGTCCCCGGCTTTGGTGTGAGCTGCTCCGTGTAATCCTAGGAAACTGGTCCCACGGGCAGTGGACTGAGGCACTCTGCTGAGGTACAGTGATGGGTTTCTACTCTAATACTGTGCTGCCTCTGTGTGTTGACTACTTTGTGGCAAGTCCGGCTGCTTGCTGACCTCTGTTCTGCTTTCTAAACACCAACAGTCTGTCATGTCCTGTGCTGCTCTGCAAACTCAGAGAGTCCAGTCCTACCCTGCCTTGGAGAAACTGTCAGCCGACATCCCTCTAGTATGCTAGAGGCCTGGGGCGTGGGCGTGTATCTGAGCTGGATCCAATCTAGTAAGATTTGTAGAGTAGGTATGAAGGGGAGGATGTTGGGGGAGGGCAGGGGAGAAGGTACACGAGGATCTGTTGGGGAAGAAGCCAACAATGATGGCGTCAGCTTCAGCACAAGTCTGACTCTCACGGTAGCTTTGTTAGGTTCCAGAGCTACCCATATGCTGGACAGTGGTCTGGTGGTTGTCTCGTTAGTTCCTCTGTAAAAACCCTTTGTTCAGCTCAAAGCCTTGGGGATGGAGGGTAGAGTTGCCTGTAGAGTGTGGAGGCATTCTCACCACCTGCAGGCCTTATAAATCATGCATGAAAGCTCGTGTGTGTGTGTGTGTGTGTGTGTGTGTGTGTGTGTGTGTGTGTGTATGTGTGTGTGTGTGCGCGCGCGTGCGTGCGCACCATATAGAGGCCCTAGGTATATCCGTTATTTTCCTCAGAAGCTCTCCACCTTACGTTTTTGAGACAGGGTCCCCCCACCCCTCTGAACATAGAGCTCACCAGTTTGGCTAGGTCAGCTCGCCAACAGAGCTCCTGTCTCTATCTCCCCAGCACCTGGATGACAGGTACAAACCGCTGTGCTTGGTTTTACCTGGGTGCTAGGGACTCGAGACTCAGGTCCTCAGGCTTGTGTGTCAAGTGCTGCATCAACTGAGCCATCTACAGATCTCTCTCTCTCTCTCTCTCTCTCTCTCTCTCTCTCTGTTCCTTTATCTGTCTTTCTTCCTTTTTCTTTCTTTCTGTCTGTCTGTCTGTCTGTCTTTCTTTCTTTTGGATCCTCCACCCCTAACTTTGTTTCTGCCTCTCCCTCTAGTCTGTATTTCAAATATGTATATGATAGAGAAGTATTTGTATATGATAGAGAGTATACCATACGCTTCATTGTATGTGCTTTTTGGCTAATGTACCTTCTGTTTTTGGAAGCCCAGTTTGGAACCAGCAGCAGAGCTCTCCCTAGTCAGTTTCCTAGGAGTAACTAAAGCCTTGGAAAGGAGAGATGGCTTCCCCAGGTCCACTTCATGGTACAGCTAAGGGACCTCAGTCTCCGTTGGCTGAGGTCTCTTTATACATCCAATCTGAATTCCTAGTTTGAGATTTGTTTGTTTGTTTGTTTGTTTGTTTGTTTGTTTCCCCTGTAGATTTCAGTTGATCTCTCCCTACCCTGACCCCTCTGCTACCTCCAAAGGGCAGCTCCAGTAAACCATAGGTCATAACCTGGGGTCTAAAGGCAGGTAGCCTCCTCGGACAGATAGTCATGCAAAGACAGGACGCTTAGGGCCCAAGAGTCGCTCTGGGACATGTTACCATACTCTCTCAGGGGTGCTTATATGCACAACAGACAGATTTATTTTTATTTCTATTTCTGATATGGAACCTTGACTGCCTCTGGAGTTTGGGGCCTGTCTGCCTTATTCTTCCGAGTGCTAGCTAGCATTATAGTGACATAAACTGATCTTTGAGGTCAGCATTGATCGCCTGCCAGGTGCTGGTCTCCTTTGACTCACTGAGCTGCACTACTGTTTGAGAGGGCAACCACTACAGGAACGCTTTCTCACTTCTCATAGACTCAGAAGCTGAGGCTTAGGGAAGTGACTTGCCCAGAGTTGCACGGTGGGTGGCTGAGATAGAGCTGAGATTTGAACCCCACCTAGAAACCAAAGCACTTTGCAGATCCAGTGCTCAGAGGGAAAGGTGCCAGCGGGGAGCTACTGAGACCTAGTGAGTCACCCAGCGACTCACACTTGTCTAAGCCACAGGTTCCCCATATGCAGAAGACTCTCACCCACTTAGTTGCTGATTCAGTGAGAAATCTATGTCATGAGATGAGGGTTCGTGAGCTTTCCCAGACAGAAGAAATAATCGGGGATGCACTTGCCAAGCCTCGCTTCCAGACTTTCTCACTGGAAAGTCTGGGCTTTGGCCCAGGTCTACCAAGGTGGCACCGAAGCAGGTGAAATGGGGACATCTTCTAAGAAATTCTCCTAAAGCACTCACCCTTGGGACTATTCAGTGCAGAAAACCTTTATTTTGAAACCCAAATCGAAGCTAGGACTACAGCCAGTTTCCCAGGCCAGCTGTGGGCAGAGGGAAGTCTCTGGTGAGGTTCCGAGGTTGGTTGGGATGTTCACAGCTGGGACTTCTGTGTGGATGCTGTTACCAACCAGCCCTTGCGGCAGGTCCTGATGATCCACTCATGTTCGTCATCATCTGTAGGGAGAGAAGCCAGTTACTCCTGGTACTCACTAGGACCCGCCCAGCTTGGGAGGTCCCTCAGATGGGATCTTGGGGCCTGCAGTGCCTTCCAGCATGGACGGCTGTCCCAAGGGTTTGTTTAGCTCTGAATGGCTGGAGCAGACCTTTTGATTGTCAGAGCATCCCTCAGCTGAGTGGCTAGATGGGAAAACTAACCTCTGAGTTAGAGAAGAGCACGTGATGGGAAGGTGGGGCTGAGGAAGAGAGCCGGAGCATTCGGCCTCTTTGAGTTGGTTTGATCCTGACATGCAGAGTGACAGCCTTACACTCAGGCAGTCACCTGCTGACATAACATACGAGCAGCAGTCCTACTGCACTGGGTCAGACCTTAGCAAAAGGTGCCAGGATGTACAGCCTCAGCTATGAAGTGGGGGATGCAGAGGTAGAATACAGTTATGCTGGTGTTAGACCCTCAGAAGCCCGAACACATCCTCTCCCTGTACTCTAATGGTCATGGCCTCTATATAAGTGAGTCCTTCCCACCAGTGGGCAGATGAACAGAGGCTTGCTAGAGAGGTCTGACCACTTGTGCCCAGCCTCTGGGCGAGCATGTCGGAGAGCCTAGGAGGATCTGAGCCCATGTCTGCTGCTTTTCCAAGCCTCGCAGTTGACTGAGCCCCAATCTTCAGTCTGTGCAGAAGCATCACCACCTCTCTGTATGGGACCTTCTGTGGAATTTTTTTTCATTTTCCTGTCTTCTCTCTTTCTCCTCTACATACATATCCAGATCCAGCCCCTCCCCCACCACAACAGGGACCCACTCTAATGGCAGGGCAGGCACCCCTAAAAATGCATGCGTTCTATAAAATATGCCCTCTTGTTTTGTGTGCAAATGTGTTTTTAATTTATGAGAATGGCATTGTGCTGTGAGCCACATTGTGTGGGACTTCTTTTGCTCCGCTGTACGGTTCACTTTTCCTCTTCTTTGCTTGTTACCCATGCCTCATGTTTCATAGCTGGCTGCACCCACGCTGACTCTGTCCTCCATGTTGCTTCTAAGTCCCCCAAACCAGGAACCTGGTGAACAGCACTGGGACTGAGTTCTGGGGCTCCCGTCTTTGTGGACACATGGGAGAACTTGCCTGGGTTTTGTTCTGAGAGGAGCATGGTGGGGAAGCATAGGTTTTACTCACCTCTGTTCCCACCTACCACCTATTTGCCTGCCCTTTCCCTGACCTCCTGTCCTTCTGTGCCACCCCTGTCCTCTGGTTGGCTTCCTCTAGGCCACAGAAATGGAGGTGTTTTCTCTTTACCTCTGTTTAACCCATGCCTCAGGTAGGAGGAAGGGACTCCCCATTCTCTTCAGGTGATAAATGCTAGAAACTAGGGACCAAGGGGGTGGGTCCCTGAAAGCTGCAAAGAAGGCAGTTATTAAAAAACCTTCCCTACCCTAGGGACTTGGCTAGGGGCACCTTCCTAGGAAAAAATGCCAGACCCACAGTGGAAAGAGGTTGGATGTGCCACACAACCCTGCATCTCGGTGGGTCTGTAACAATCCAGCAGGGCCGGGAAGATCGTGCTTCTTCACAGAACTTTTCTCTGGCCTGCAGACTCTCAGCAAGGTCATCAGGAGCTGCAGCCTGACTTCTCACCCCAGGGCAAGATTGATGCTGCAAGAGCTTCCAGAATAGCTACCCCCCACCCCCATCAAACCTCATTATTTCTTTGCACGTGACTCAAGATGAAAAGCTCGCTGTTGAGCATGCTCTGTCTGGCTTTGGGAGACTGACCTAAGCAGCTTGTGGCCTCAGTTTCCCCTAGCAGGCTGCCTGATTGTCCTAGCTGAGGCTGGCAACCCAAGGGTGTGTGGTGGGGTGCTACACTGATGTGTCAGCACACAAGGAGTTAATCGCTGGTGGAGCCCACTTTCGCCACACTGTGAGCAGCCTGGTTGATAATTACAGTTCTGAAGTCTCCAGGCTATTGGAATCAGTGCAGCTGCAGCCTCTTCAGCGGTAACCCCTGAAACCAGACAAACTGGGTGTATTGTGCTGAACCAGTCCTCGGGCCCCTCCCTGATCGTTACAAATTGACAGCAATGGACTTAACAGCCCTCTTTACTACCCTGTTCGCTCTCTACCTGGCTGCATAGCCTCCAATTTGAATCACAGATGCCTTCTCTCGGGCAGCTGCTCCTCCACCCTCCCTCCACCTCCTGGTGCCTCCTCACTGGCCCTGCCACGCCAGGGTGAGGCTGCCGGAGCACATTTCATCAATATTTAAACTGGAATTAAACCTGTAGCTTTGATTAATGCCTCCTGGAGCCGAGAGTAGTGATTACTATTTTGCAAATTGCGATTGTTGGAATATGTTAATATGATTGTCTGAGAACATCTTCACCTTCTCTGGGTAATTTTCCTCCCTTTTTTGGCAGGAGGGGAGGAGGAGGGGAGGAAAGCAAAGAGAGATGGGGAGAACACCCCCACGGACTCTTTAATCAATTGTAAACGATCAGCCTTGGCAGAGGGAAGTGGGGTGGGAGGGTGGGGGGAAGACTTCTTCGTGCATCTAACAGCATCCTAAGGTTTTGGATCTTGTTGGCCCGGCAACGCCACTCTGGGACACTGTCCTAAGGACATCTAGTTGTCTCCATGATATTTAGAATCAAGAGAATGAAAGATGATGTACGTTTCCAAACTTGGGAATGGCTACAGTGCTGTCCATTCATTCATTCATTCATTCATTCATTCATTCATTCATTCAACAAATGATTTCTAACTATATGCCAGCAACCTACTGGCCTGGGAGGAGGGCAGCGGGCTCTCACTGTAAGCCATGGGGAGGGGGTATTTAGCAGCCCGCAGAAATGAGAGTTGTGAAGTGTGTGTGGCAACACAGGGGAAATGCTTTTGATGAGATAATAAGCCGGAATAAATGAGATGATGCAAAACAACCAAACAACCACACACACACAACAACAACAACCACAACCACAACCATCCTTGGACTTTTATGGATAGGATGCTCTGACTACATTTGTGGCTCGAAGGGAAGTTAAAGGTGGTAAAGTGAATTGTGGCAAGTCAGCAGTGGCTTTCCCTTCCTGTTCTTGGTGTTCCCCATGTCTGTCTTTCTTTTATGGGTATTGGTCACAGAAGAATTTTAAAATAATCCTTGGCTTTCTCGGTCCTGCCCTGCAGTGTAATGTCTTGTTGCTTTTTATGTGTTTTGCTCATTGGAATACAAGATTTCTAGGTTCCTAAAATTACTAATGTTCTTATACTCCTAAAAAGTAAAACAAAACCAAAACCACCAACACAAATATGTTGGCAAAAATGCACAAAAATCTGAATGGATGTTCTGCCCTCGTGCAGAGAGCGACTGTCCCCAAAGGAAGGGAGATGAAAACTTTGTAGTAGAGAAACCCAGCCTCAGCCAGGCCTTCAAGGTTCACCCCCCAGTGCCAAGGAAACCCCAGGGAGTCTGTCCCCTCCCCTTGGTATGTTTAGATGAAAATGGCTCTTTACCTCTGTGGTCTCCCCCCCCCCCCCGCCCCTGTACCCTACACTCCCAGTCTAATCATATGAGAGACATCGAAATGTCCTGAATCAAGGAACATCCTACAAGATAGCTGGTCAGTGCTCCTTCAAACTGTCACCCCAAACAAGGGAAGCTGTGCTGGGGTGTAGCCTAGCAGTGGGAACCTAGTTCCTAGCACTGAAAACCCAATCAAACCAAAAGCAGAAATCCTTGCAGGGCCTGGTGGGTGGCACGTGTCTTGAATTCCAGCACTTAGGCAGCAGAGATAGGTGGGTCTCTGTGAGACTGAATCTAGCCTGGGCTTTTGGTAAGTTTTCGACCAGCCATGGCTACACAATGAGACCAAACAAAATGCATTAAATAAAAAAGAAAGGGGGTGGGGTAGAGAGATGGCTCAGTGGTTAAGAGCACTGACTGCTCTTCTAGAGGTCCTGAGTTCAATTCCCAGCAACCACATGGTGGCTCACAACCATCTGTAATGGGATCCTATGCCCTCTTCTGGTGTGTCTGAAGACAGCTACAGTGTATTCACATAATAAACTTTTAGAAAAGCCAGAGCAACTGTCACACCTAAGATGACACAACTACATGTCAAGTGATGACCTGGAAGGGATCCTGGAACAGGAAGTGAGCACTGGGGAAAGAAAAGGGGCTTGGATACACGGTGGGCTTTCAGTTACACTAGTTCACCAACATGAAGACCAATATGAATGCACTAAGTTTTCAAGGGTACCACACGACCGTGGCTAGAAGAGAGGAAGTGAGCATGGGGCATACGGAGAAATGCTGTGGGATCCTCACAGTGATTTTTGTGACTGTAACTGCTCTAAAATAAACAAATGATTTCTTTAAAACACATGAAAATCCAGTGTGCTGCTTACAGACCAGACATCATGCTCTCCGAGAGAAACTGAAGCCCTTCACACAGCCAGTTGTCCATTCACTGTTTTTCTCTCCCTTGGCCCCTCATACCACAGTTCTTCAATCCTTTCTTAGATGACGACCCCCTCTCCTGTTAAAGTAGTGCTTTTCAACTTGTGGGTCACAATCCCTTTGGGGGGTCGTGTATCAGATATCCTGCATATCAGATATTTTCATTATGATTCGTCACAGTAGCAAAATTACAGTTATGAAGTAGCAATGAAAATAATTTTATGGCGCATTAAAGAGCCACAGCATTGAGAAGGTTGAGAACCACTGGCTTAGAGTTAAGTCCTCAGTGAGAGACCACTGCACCCAGCATACATAGGTGGCCTGTAAATGCTTTGCCAGGTCAATTCTGATTTGCCCCAGGAGTGTGAAGCAAGAGAATAAGGAAAGTCCTGGATAGCCTGGGCTACATGACCTTCTGAAAGAACAGGCCAGGATACAGCTGAGTGGTAGAAAATTCCCAGATATGCACAAGAAGAACTTATGTTCTGTCTTCAGCAGAATCAAAAAGGCCTAGACGAGAGATAATACCAAAGTGTGGTATACTCCACACACCGACACCTAGTTATTCCTTTTAATACAAAGGACTGTTGATACAAGTGTGATGTCCTGAAAATTCTTTCAGGAAAAATTAAGTTCCTATAGTAGAAGGCTGTGGGGTTGGGAAAGGGTCTATGGATTTACTTGTCCAGAGACAAGGAGCCTCACGATCTGTGTGGGCTGGGCCCTCCTGCCTCTCAGGCCCTGTCTGGATGACAGTCTTTCCCGGTGAGGAAGCCAAGGTCATGGTTGCTTTGAGCAGATTGGAGCAGCCATGTCATCTGGGCTTAGCACAGATCCAGCACATTTAAAGCACTTAATAGCTACATGATGAACTAATGAATAAAGCAATGTAAACTTGGGGACATAAAAGTAACAGATTTACTCTCTGGGACTGAGATCAAAAGAGAAGAATATCCTCCCCTCCTTGAGCAAAGCGAGCTCCTCGAAGGGTAGGGAGGCACGCCAAGTGCAGGTCCAAGACTGCCAACTGCAGCTGCCTTTGTGTCCTGAGGCCCTAGGTTGGGTATCTTACCACCTGGCCTTGGATCATAGGTGAGGACTAACCACTTGCAGGAAGCTCTAAGCTGGCTGGTCTTTGACTTGCCTTCCAGAAAAGATGAAGAAGGGCCATCCTGCATAGGCCAGCTCTGGGCCAGGCCTGCCAGGCTGAAGACTTGAGATCAGATACCTGTAAGAATAGGGTGGACAGGTGGATCCCTGGGGCTCACTGGCTGGCTATGCTGTTTAGATGAGATTAGCTTGCTGGCCAGCTCCAGGTTCAATGAAAGACCCTTTCTCAAAAATAAGGTTAAGAGTGATAGTGTAAGGTAATTGAAATTGACCTCTGGCCTCCACATCTGCAACACACAAGAAAGCGCACCCAAGCACACACATACAATACACACCTGCAATACACACGGTGTGGCTTTGGGGGTTCTGTCCCACCTTCCTTGGCCTGTTTCTCCCTCTACAAATGCTGCTGCCAGGAAGCTTCTCCGTTCAGTCACTTCTCAAACATGCTTAGGAGAGCTCTTGATATACAGGAAATGCCAAATACCCAGAGAGAAGCCAGAAGTTAGATGATTTATAAGGTGAGACTTCTGGAACTAGATACAGTTGGGTCAGATGAGGAACCACCCACGTGCTAGGTGACCAGCTCTGCTCCATCCCAAAGCCAGGACCCCATCTGTACAGCGATGTGAACAAGACCTCCTGGAGAAAGCGGTGGCGAGGCCTGGCCAGGAAGAGTATTGAGGAGGTGAGAGCTCCTCATTCTGATATGTCGTTAATTCCCAAACTGGATGATTTGGGGTGGGGGACCACAGGAAGGAGGTTCATAGGTAGGATGGGCACCAAGAGGATCAAAAGGCACAGCTCAACTAATGGGTTCTGTTCAAAGCCAGGAGGACAGGCTGGGGCAAATTAGCCATGGTGGGCAAACAGGCAGATTGGAGTCACTGGGTACCCACAAGCTGGTCTTGGCACACCTTCGGGCTAGACAACCCTGTGGTCACCACTCCTACGCAGATCCTATTAGTGTGAGGGGAGAGGTGTAGGCTGGGAAAGGGAGGAGACCCAGAATGAGCACAGCAGCAGGCCTCTGGGAGGGGGAAGAGGCTCCCCAGGCAAGAGCCTAGGAGGGCTGTACTGTGTGTGTGTGTGTGTGTGTGTGTGTGTGTGTGTGTGTGTGAGAGAGAGAGAGAGAGAGAGAGAGAGAGAGAGAAGAGAGAGAGAGAGAGAGAGAGAGAGAGAGAGCGCACACGCGCTCATCCTCTCTCAGTGAGACAGATGGAGTTGCCATCACTTACTAGAAGGAAAGCTTGGGTGATGAAGTGACTTCCTTCTTTATTGAAGCAGAGGAAGGCTCCGGGAAGGCGCTAGCATGTACACCGGCACGAACCGGGAAGGCGCTAGCATGTACACCGGCACGAACCAGGAAGGCGCTAGCATGTACACCGGCACGAACGCCCAGGTCTACCCAGTTGCTCTCAGCATACAGCTGTGTGTCTGTGAGTGTGCCAGTGGTTAGGTTTGAGGGTGCTGTGCGCATACTCTAAGGCGTGGAACTCTGGTGCATGTGTGACATGTGTGGGGCTGACTGAGCATGGCAGTGACTGTGTATCTGAAGTCTGACTGTGTGTGATCACAGGCACATGGAAGAGGCACTGCCAACCTTATCACCCTAAAGGCCAGACTGGCAGCGGGCCAGGGCCAGGCCAGGCTCTGAGAGAGGGAACCTCTGCCTGGGACACTGTCCCTTACCCCTGGGGTCAAAGCAAACAGGAGTCCACAACTGATGGAGATTCACACTAAATCAGACTTTCAACCCATGGCAGGTGTCTGCCCCATAGCTCTGCCCCACCTTCAGTTCAAATGCACAAATGCATGAGGTGGTGGGGATGGACCAATGCCACCGTGCCTGGTGTTCCTGTCACAACTCCCAACTAAAAAGGAGGCTTTGAAGTTCTCTGGCAGTGGTGGCCAGAGGCAAAGACCTCAGTACTGTCAATATTGACTGAGAAGTCACTGCCCAGGCATGGCGTGCTGCAGGCAGGTGCAGGGCCTTAGGCTGCTCGTAGGTCTCAGTCTATTGTGGAGTATCCTCCTGGGAGTGGATTAGGACGTCACCCCTGGGGAACCCAGCACTCACAAGCTTGCTAAGGTCCATTCAGATACACGTAAGAGGCGTGGAAATAAAGGAAATGCCAAGACCGAAATAAATAAATAAGCAGTACGGTTAATGCATTCAAACTTGATGAGTTATTAATTCTAGAAGTCAAAACAATGTTATTATCCTTGAAATCCTTTTGCAGGTTCCGTCTCTTCATTTTGCCAGAGTTCTCTGCTTTACACACCCCTCCCCAGAAATCATGGCCAGTGTAAGAGAATTGCAGTCAAATGAGGGCCCGATATATTGAAATGGAGAGGATAGTGACTTTGAGGTTTGCTGTGCACTGGGAGCTGTCACTGGGGAAGGATGAGTTAAACTGTATGTGGATGATGGAAGCCAGCTAGTACTGGCAGATGTCAAAGGCTGGATTAGGCTGGGGCAGTGGGGGTAACCAGGAGGGATGTGAAGTACTCAACAACACCGGTGTTGCAGGTCAGCGCTCCATCCTCGGCTCACAGGGGAGGGGAGTGAGGGTCAGAGAGCCAAAGCCTCTCTCCATGTTCACGGTGGTGCCAGGATAGAACCATGCCTGACTTCGAAGCTGCAGCCCATGGCTGTGCCCCACTTCCTGAGAAGCCCTCTGCAGCTCCTGTCCTGGCTGTTTACTGCCTGGGGATTGAAGTCAACCCCACTAACCAGCATTCAGGCTCCCACTTTGTCCCCTGCTTGAATGCACAGTCCAGACCTACTCAGACACCCTGGTCATCCTTCCCGAAGTCCCCTTGGACTCCACCCCCAGCCTCTGACACACAAACTGGCCCCAGGGCCACATCTTAGGGACCTGGCATCCTGTGCTCCTGCCCTGCCGTTCCTTCCCTTCCATTTAACAAAGCCCGGCTCTTGCTCTTTAAGGCCAACCTTAGCACCTCATTCTCCGGGCTATTATCCCAACCACACAGGACACATTCATACATCCAGCACAGAACACTGAGCTGGGTACCAGAGAAATGAGGGCATTCCTGGTTTTAGAAGAGTTAATATTTTAAATTAACGTGAACATGGACAGCACGGGCCACAGGAAGTGTGGTGGACTGCTTTCCACGTGTCATCTGTGGTTTATCTGAGCACTTGGGATACTGCGCCTGCTGTGTGGTCCCTACACTGATTTGGGGTGTTGGGAACAGCCCTCATGCACACAGGGGTTCAGAAAAGGACCAAGGGGTGCTGGGTTGGGGGGTCTGAAGTTCTAAGTAGATAAGAAAGGTGAGGATGAGAGGCCCATGCTCCAAAGCCAAATACTAAGGAGAGATCTGCTAGCAGCAGACCACTGGTTCAGTTTTGAAAGTGACATCAAAGGCAACTAACTGGGTGGAGGTCAGAGAAAACAGGCTGCAATGGCATCCTGCCTCACTGAGTGTGAGGTGCGAAGGGCACACCTACTTCTTCATCCCTGGCACAAAATACTCACCATGGTGGTGATCACTGGGATGCACTATGCCATGGCAGAGCCGCACTGTTCCCACTAGACTGCCTGCGTCAGCTTCATGCTTGAGACAATTCTATAAGACGGGTCCTTTACTGTCCCACTTTTCACATAAGGAATCTGGATTTAGGGCAGGTGAGCTACCTGTCCACCATTATCTAGCTTATAAGCAGCAGCTCCAAGAGCTGACTGTACATCCTGGGTCAGGCCTGAGGTAAGGTGTGGGCTTCTGCTAAGTACCCCAGACTGAGGAAGAGAAGTGAGGCTTCTGCCCATGATCTGTGGTCTTGCGTTTACTTCTATTAAAGGAGACAAAGAAAACTGTGCTGGCCAAGCTTGTCCAGCTGTGGAAGGGGAAGCTGAGGCCTCTGGATGCCTCCAGGAGGCTGCCATGGGGGCAGGGAGGCACTGTTACCAGAGTTCCCCATCCCAAAGCTAGAGGGGAATTTCCAAGGCCTTTGGAGTAGTGAGGTGAGAAAGTGACAGTGGGCAATTCTGCAAGCCAGGGGGGGATAACACCCCAGCAGGCTGTCATTGCCAAACGTGGATCTTGACAGGGACCCGTGGGTGGCTGCTTCCAGATGGCCAATCTTCCCCTGTCTTGATCAATTTCTCTTGGTGGGTTTCAACAGTATCTTTCAGGGATAGGGTCTATAGCTTTATCCATATTATCAGAGAGGTCTGGGTTCAAAGGCTGGCTCTTCACTTTAATGAGGGGGGGGATTGTTAGCATAACATACCCTCTGAGCCTCAGTTTCCCCATCTGTCAAGTAAGGAAAAGAGTATTTCCTCAAAGGCTGGGGATGGGGTGAGTTGCTGGCCCAGTGGAGGTTTCAGTGTCCCTAACACCCCTTCCTATGCCTTCGGCTGAGGCAGATACCCATGTCTGCTGGAGGGATATGTGATCTGTGGGGGCATTTTATCTGGCAGTTACAAGTGTGATATTATCCCTCCACAAAGCTCTCATTATAGTGCTGCTGACAATACCACAGATAAAGCAGGGATGCCCCTGCTTGCCAGCCTCCAGGTGATTATAACATTTGGGTAAATTGCCTTTTGTCTTGCTAGAGAGCTGCTGGTGGGAGGGGCTGTGTGGGAGCCTCACTGGCCATTTTACAGAAAACCCCAGGGAGGCTCCATGGAGAGGTAGCATGGGTTTAGGGCAGGAGCTGCGATCAGCAGTGGGAAATCAGGGTTCTAGCCCTGGCTGGACCACCGTTGATGGTGTGAGGGTCAGGCATGGGATGGGCCCTCGTGCGAGAAGAAGCTGCTTCAAGTTTAGAGGAGGCTTGGCTTTCCGTAGCACTGGAGGACTCGGGTTTTGAGCATAAAGTAAGCAGAGGACTTGTTTAGGCGAAAGTAGCCATCTGTGTGGTTCAGCTGTTCTCTCTGGCTCTGGGAAAGCCCTTGGTTCGGTCACTGGTGATAACCCCATGTTCTCGCTCAGAGCCACCCCAAATGCCATTGTTATCTAGCTTTGGAGCTACCTGGGTTTTTAATTCCAGCTCTGCTGACCCGGAGCCAGGAATTTTACCTCCCCTCAATCTCACCATCTGCAAAGTAGGAATGATCCGGAGAGCCACAGAGCTACTCATCGAGGCTGCTGGTGTCATATGAGGTGGAGGCCTGTGCTGGAGACACAGCAGGGGAGCTCAGGAAAACTGTCATAAGCATATCCCGCAGGCTCCTTTGCCCCCTCCTGTTGGGCATTTAGGACAGTTACAGATTTCAACTGGTTTAAACTTCAGAACAACAAGGTGGCCTTCAGTTTTCAGGTCTACGGTCTACAGTTGACATATTCTAAAGTCCGCTGGGGTGACACGCCGGCCAGGTCCCTGGGAACAGGCTTGGCAGAGTGGAAAGAGAAAGCAGATAAGCCCAAGTGTGACTCCCACATATGCTGAATTTCAGGGCTGGGGCTGGGGGGTGAGGATCCCTTAACCTCAGTGAGCCTCAGTTTGTCAGATGTAGCTGACGGGACGCCTCTCCTACAAGATGGTAGATGTTCATTCAGTGATAGCGCTCATCACCATCTTCCTCTTCACCTCCCTCCCAAGGTCTCCAGACCGCACAAGCCAGGTCACAGTCTTCCTTCCCACTGCCCGCTGAACTGAGCAGACATTCAGATGAGGTCCTTGGTCTTAATTTTGAATTCTGTCTGGGACCCACAGGTTCAAGCGTAAAAATGGGCCTCTCTGCAAATAATCACTGGCGTGTGATATTTTTAAGAAAGCAAAGCCATTGTTTGTGATTGAAGGAAAGTCGGCGCTGTTTTGAAGAGCAGCACGATTAGGCAGTGGCGCTCGCTCTCTCTCACCACTGGGAATTAGCCGCCGCCGTTTGAGAGATTCGTGAGCTCCAGGACATTTGCCAGATGTGCTTGATTCCACATTTCAGACAACAAAGGGGATAATGTTGGCGGGAATCTTCACGGCACTGCTGATGATCCGGATATTCTTTGAGGATGGTACTGAGACCTTTCAGGGGAGGATTTCAGCTTTCACATAAACTAATTTGGGATGCTCACTCTCTGTCTTGCACAAAGCAAATTTAGTTCATTGTTAGCTGTATCTGTTAAAATGGTTACAAGGGTTTTTTTCCCTTGAATATTAATAATGCGCCTTTCAGTGGAGATGCTCGCATGGGGTGTCATTAATTGGGGGGAGGGAGTAAGGATTAGTGGTACAGTTCTCTCCAAAGTGATTACTACTAGTACCACGCACGCACGAGGCAAGCAACAGCTACAGGAAAGAGACGCACGAACAAAATGCCGGCGTGACTTTGGCTTGTTCTTCCTGAGAAGGGGGAAGGCAAGGGGTGGACAGGGGCATCATTAGTTAATCTCTTGGGTTCCATTGCATTAGAGGTAATCATCATGATATCTTCAAATGCTCCTATATTGGGTTGCAGTGTATAAAGGACCTCTTTTCAAGTAAGGTGACATTTAATTTGGGAGGCCGTGGAGGCTTTGTCTTAAGCTTCTAGAGTGGACCATTTCACCCATGTAGGCTCCTTGCTGAGCTCTAGGTGGGTTCCAGTGACTGTCTTTTGCAGAGGAACAATTAAGAATCAGGCAGGACCCTGTCTACGGAGGGGATCGATGAGCACAAAGTGAATTTGTGCACAAACTGGCAAGATGAAAGAATAGTGTAATTAACCAGCTTCCTGTGACTGTAACAAAATAATGGAGGCAATTAACTTATAAAGAGAGAAAGTCTATTTAGTTCATGTTGTAAAAGGTTCCAGTCCAAGATCAGCAGCCTGGTGGCTTTGGGCCTCAGTACAGGGTAGCATGTGAAGGGCAGACTGTGAAACTGCAAGCCAGAAAGCCAAGCAGAGAAACTGGAACTGAGTTCTCACAAGGCCTCTCGATGGCATGCTTCCAGTGACCTAAGGCCCTCCCCTAGGGACCCACCTCCTGATGACACGACCTGGGGCCCAAGGCTTCTTCACCTGTGGGCCTGTGAGGGACAGTGTCTACATTTGAACCATAGCAAACAGACTTTGGGGTTTGGCCTAACTTTGTTAACAGCTGTGTGACCAACCAGAAACGAGTTCTGTTTTCAAAAGACTTGGTTTTTTATTTTATGTGCGTGAGTGTTTTGCCTGCCTGATGTCTGTGCTCCACATATGTGTCTGGTGCTCACACAAGCCAGAAGAAGGTGTCAGATTCCCTGGAACTTGAGTTACAGAGAAGGTTGTGAGCCATTACGTGGGGCTGGGAACTGAACTCAGGTCCTCTGCAGGAGTGGCAAATGATTTAAACTGCTGAGACCTCTCTCCAGTCCCCCATGAGGAAGTTGTTAACCTGTCAGACACCAGCTATCACATTGCAGATGAATAGATCATGGGAGAAGCAGGTCCTAAGCACGGTGTGTGTGTGTGTATGTGTGTGTGTGTGTGTGTGTGTGTGTGGTGTGTGTGTGTGTGTGTGTGTGTGTGTGTGTGTGCAGACTCCTCCCCAATGAGCTCATCTGGGTGGTGAGTGTGCAGGGAAAACCACTCTGCAGCAGTAACAGACAGAGACCTTGGCCTTTGGCTCTTGGCTGAGCACTAAGAGAAGAGGAGGCCTGGGGCAGGTAGAGAAGAAAGAAGGAAAGGCAGTCTGTGGATGCTCACTAATGGAGGGCTGGCAGCCTGGGTGGACTTGAATGTGGTGTAGAGCACATGGAGGAGGGTGGGGGACAGTAGGTCTTCAAACGAATTGAGCCTGGAGCTCTGAATGCTGTGAGTAAGGGGCTGCGGACCCCAAACTCCCGGCAGCATTTCATTTCCCAGGCAGAACCCTGAGGAGTCAGCAAGATTAGCATCGACAATCACCCTCACCTCCCAAGAGGCTTCTGTGCTCCTCAGCACCCAGAGAAAACATAATAAGCTCCAGGGCCCAACTCACCCCTCCTTCCTGCAGCCTGACTTAGTAATCATCGCAGCGGCAGCCTCAACCCACTAATCACGGAGCACCTGTCTGGGCCAGGTGCAGGCTGTGTGCCCAGATACTTAGCCTCCCTCCCCACAGCTCCTTCAGATAGGTATGCTGGCACCATACCCATTTTATAGATGAGGAAACCGAGGCTCTTAGAGGAAAAGTGAGCTCCCAAGCCCTGTGGATTTTAATCACTACACCACTAAGTCCTCATTTCCCCCACTGGATAAAAGGTCCTCCTAGACAAGCCTGTTTGGTTGTACTTGCTGTGCTTAGGGGTGTATACAGTAACCGTGCTCAGTGGCTATTACTTACAGCTTACTGTCTGTCTCAACCACAGAATGCTCCAGGGCAGAATGGAAAGATCACTGCTGGGGGACATGGAACAATTCCACTGTCACCAGTGGGTCATCTGCCACTCTGAGGCCTGACATTCTAATCATAGGACATCCCAATTTCAGCTGCCAACGTGCACAGGAGGTTTTCATGAAGCCCAGAGAGCATGAGCAGAGGCTTTAAGGTGGACAGAAATGACCAAGGCCACTGGGGTTATGTAGCAGGGACCCAAGTAGTGTGTGCCCCACCCAGTAGCTCAAGCCCAATCCAGTTCCAGCATTGGACCAAACAAACCCAACCTCTGCAGATTAGGTATAGCCCAAGAGACCCTGGATCATGACCTGTGGTGGGCAGTAAGGGGGTTTGAAACCTTGGTGCTACACAGAAACATAATGGACTGCTTTTGTTCAAATTAGTGAGCTGTCCGTCTGCTGTGCACAGGGAATTGAACTTTAGTTCGATTTCAGTGGGAGAATATGCGAGCCAGCTGTGGGAGGAATAGCTCTGCCTGCCTGTCTTTTCTTTTACAAAGACTCCATCAGCTCACCCGAGATGCTAAGATCCGTAGTAAGTTAGGCATAGTCACAGAGCCCCTGGTCTCCTGAGCTCCCAAGTATGGATACTTCAGTGTCACAGGCTAAACACTGCTTGAGAAACCTAGGGGGCTGTGAGGAGTGGGAGTCAGGTGGGCAGTGGAGGGAGGGAGGCCAGGAAAGGCTGCCTCCAACAGTCCTTGGAGGGAGGTATGGAATCAGTCTAGTGCCTACCAGCCAGCACGGAACAGGAAGCAGAGTATTGAGCATTTTGCGTGTGTAAAGAACACACATGCACACAGGCCTGTGTTATGCCTGGCAGTCACAAGGAAGTTCACCCCTGATGGGCCCAAGGGCCTGTGCCTTCCCTGGTGCTGTGATATACATAATACCTTACAGAAGCAACATAAGGGAGAAGGGATTTATTTGGCCCACAGTTCTGGGAAGACAAGATGGCAGGAGCTTGAGAGAACTGGTCGAGTTACACCCGGTCAAGGACAGAGAACAGTGAATTAATAGATCCACCATACTACTGCTCGGTTTGCTTTCTCCACCCTGACAGTCCCACCCAGGAAATGGTGCCGTGCACACTAGAAAGCTCTGCTTATCTCAATTAACACAATCAAGATAATCCCCTACAGACATGTCCACACTGATGCTCTCTTCCTAGGTGATCCTCCATTGTGTCAAGTTGACATTTAAAACTAACTGTCATGGACTAAGAGCCAAATTCAAGCGGGCCCAGGTTGCCCGCCTGATCTCTTGGAATTCTGGAGGCTTTCAAAACTTTTCTTAATGAGTACAAGAGTGAATTTAAATTATCTAAAAGCCTAGCACAGCTTGCATGCTGGTAATACATCCAGAGGCTTAACAGGAGGTTGGCATGAGCCCAGGAGTTCAAGACTCATCTGAACAACATAGTAAGATGTTGCCTCAAAAGAAGGGCTAATTTTCACAGTAATGCAGTTGCCACAGTCCTCTCAGTTACGGAAGGCATCTCTTGGGGCTGTTGAGATGGCTTACTGGTTAAAAGCACTGGGTGCTCTTCCAGGGGACCTGGGTTCCATTCCCAGCACCCTCAGTGGCTCACAATCAACTGTAACTATCCTTCCAGGGGATCTATTGCCCTCTTTTGGCCTCTGTGTGCACCAGGCAGGAAAGTGGTGCACAGACATAATGTGGCAGTAACACACTGTCCACAGTAAAAACAAAAACAAAGCCATCTTTAAAGTCCACATCCAGACAATTTGGATCTTCATGTACATTTGTGGTTTAGCAAACCGCTGTGGCTGCTTAGTGAGACCTGCAGCTTGCTTCGGAGGGAAGAATTTAAGGCAGTGGTGGGGTGGGGGGAACAACCCCAAACCAACCAACTGAACCCTACCCACCCACTCTTCACTAGGGCTTCAGCCCATCACTTCCTTCAGAGTAAGTGTCCACAGGGAAACCAACTTCAGATTGACTAAGAAACTTTTCCCGCTGGATAGTTTAGATATCGCCAGACAGTACCTACAGGCTGCTGGGGGAGAAAGTACAGGCTGGACCCCCTGTATCTTACAATAGTGATGTGTGTGTGTGTGTGTGTGTGTGTGTGTGTGTGTGTGTGTGTGTGTGTGACCAAAGACAGATGGCGCCAGGACAGGAGGGGACCATGACCTACAGCTGTCATTTTACCAAACGGTCATACTTCCAAACTGCATACTAAATATCTATACTCACATACGCGTGCTGGTCTCAGCTTTGGTCAGAGGAGCTTCTTTAAGCACTGGGTAGTGGTTAAAAGCAGAGACGCTAGCTAGTCCATGTGCTGGACATATGGGACTCTGAATGCCCAGCGCTGGGCGGGTCAGTTATACCAACCCCCAGCCATCCTACACTCAGCAAACTGTGTGAGAGAGGGGAATGGCCACATCGGGCCCTCAGGCCAGCAGATCAGGCCCCAGGTCACAGATGGCAGTACTGTGAATGGCACATTGGGATGTAGGGAGAGGGCCCATGGAGATTAGGTGGAGAGCAGTGCAGGTCATTCTTCAAATGAGGAGGGGAGTCAGGATAATGACTAGATGGTCAGTGAGATCCCCGTTAGTGGTGTTCTGGACACTCCAAACTTTACCTGCTTACATCTGGACCAAAATACTCCTGGGTTCTGTTTCTCTCCATTACAGACTCTTAAGGTCAGAAGGACACTTGGGATTACCCAGACCAACTATTTCATTTACAGAAAAGGAAGGAAGGAAGGAAGGAAGGAAGGAAGGAAGGAAGGAAGGAAGGAAGGAAGCCAGAGAGGGAAGAGTCCAGCATTCAGAGAGCCAGAACTCTGACCCAGGTTTCAGTGGGTCCCCAGCCTGGGCCTATATGAGGGGCCTTTCAGTTGTCTTCTCCTGCCTAACCATCTCACCTGAAGATCTCCTATCTGATGTTAATTCCTTTACTCTTTTCTTTCTATGCAAATGAGTCTTTCTAAAGGATAAATCCGGAGCTGTGCCACCAGCCCGAAACAGCCCCTAGCCCCAGTTGCCCCTTCCCCGCACACTTCCTGTCAGTATATATTCTCTTAGTTCGTGCCCTGAGCCACTGTAGTTCCCCGTGTCAGATATCCTCTCCCAACTCGAAGCCTTTTAACATTCTTCCCAGCCCTGCTGTGTTTGGTGTCTCTCCGTGTTCTGTGAAGCCACCCTGGCCTGCTCACCTCCAGGGTTGGGTGTTCCTCCCGTGTGTGGTGGCAGCAACTCTGTATTGTCAGGAACGCTGTCTCTCCGAGAGTCTTTCGTGCTCCCTGGGGAAGAGTCTGGGGCACTGCTCATCCACACACTGTGCCAGATCCAGACCCGCAGCAAGTGTTAGTAAACACCTGCCGAGCAAGCCATAAGTGCCCGTCTTCCAGTGCCCCCAAGTTTAAGTATGCCAGTGAGAACGGCTTCTGGAACATTCTGGTTCTCCAATCATGACGTGCATTTTTATGCTTCCCCGTCTTTACACATTCTCTCTGCCTGAAATGCCCTTCCCTGACTTTCTGGCTCTTGTAGTCACTGTATCTCCATCGTTTGTTTGTTTGTTTGTTTGTTTGTTTTGACCAAGCTGGTCTCAAACTCTGTACACGTGAGGATCACGCATGCCCTCCTGGTACCCCCGATGCTACCCCACAAGTGCTGGGATACAGGCGTGAGCCACCACGTCATGTGCACTGCGGCCTCATGCATATGAGACAGGCACTCTACGGTCCAAACTGCACCCCTGGCCATTCATTCATCCTTTAAGACCCATTACCTCTGAGACTCCTTCTTATCTATTTCAACCTATTCCCCTCTCCTCCATCCCCCACTTATCCGCAGCGTCTGCCCGTTGGGGTCCATATCCCACTATATTGCAATTATATCCCACTATATTGCAATTGCGTGCTTCTGTGTCTGTCTTGAACATTAGGCTGTGACTCTTCATTGGACCAGGATGCCACTCTGGGGAGATAGCACTAGAATAGAATTCCAACCTGAAAAGCTTCAACTGAATCACGTGCATTCTACTGTAACTGTAGAAAAATGTAACAAGCACACAGTGCTCCGGGATGCTCCAGAATATACAGCATATAGCCTTACTTCTGCAAAATGTTCTTACTGCCCCACTTCCCAGTGAATTTCATAGTCAAACATACTTGTGACGAGAAAGAGACATACCTCCCCCGCCCCCAATACAGACTCAGAGCTCACATGCATTCCTTGATTTATCTGGTTTACAGATCCTTAGTTTCTCCGTTGCCCTCAGGATTGAAACAAAGGCCTTGTGCATACTAGACAAGTACTCGCCACCTCTGAGATCCATCAGCCCTGCCTCATACCTATGTGGTAAGCATCTGCGGTGTGCTAGCTTCCTGCTATTGGGACAGCCCCAGGTTTGGTGCTGAGGCATGCCTGTGCACCATGACATGCTCTAGGGAGAGTTTTTGCTCTGCAGCTTTGAACTTTCCTAGTTCATAGGTCTCGGTTCCCCAGTTCCCGAGGGAGCATGGTTCTGTCAGGAGATGCAATGATGGCTCCAATGAACTTAGCCCAGAGGGGAGTGCTGTACAGGCTGGAGTGACTGCCCCTGGTTGCTGGGCTAACTTGTTTTACAGTCCAGCAAAGGAAGCACTATGTAGAAAACATACTCCTTCACACTTCTGCTGCTGGTAGAAACTTAACAGACATGGAGTTGACCAACTGAACGGTCAGACTGGATACTTTGTTTGGACACTTTGGCAAGACTCTCAGGATTCAGACCCTTTGTAAATGACAGTTTAGGTCACCTTGCCAGGTTTCAAGCAAACAAAAAAAACTAGATTAGAGGTAATGTAAGCTTGGGGCTAAGAGGGTGTGGTGTGAAAGCAGAAGAAAGATTTATAAATGTTATCTTCAGCCTTATCCCCCATCAAAGATGCAGGGATGATAGTCCCTCCCCTAGCTTCTCTGTGTAGGTTTACCAATGTCCACAGCCTTGGTCTTTCTGTGTATCCCCCTAGGCACGCATGCACCCCCAAGGATTTCATAGAACAACAGACACTGGCTGACTGGTTATAGATTCTTCAGGAGGACTGATTAGAAATTCATATTAATTGAACATGGTGCAGGTCTTCGGGCTTCTATTTTTCCTGTTAAGAGGGGGTGCCAGTATCCTCACATTTGTAGAAGGACAGTAGAAAGGCAGTGCCCCTTCTCTGAGCCCCAGGTTGCACTCCTTAGTGCTTTCACTCACTTCCTGTGACCCCACTGTTGCTCTTGACCCTAGGCCCCGAGCTGCTTCGTGTGTGACTTTCCCTACTGTCCCTCTTGGTGCTTTCTCCACACTAGCCAGCCGTTAAGCCCAGCTCCCGACAGGCACTTCTTCCCATTTTCTTGACCATTTTCTGACTGATACAAATGAGAAGACAGAGTTCCTTCTCACACCTGATGGCCATAAGCAAATGGTACCATAAATGGGTATTTAAGAAGGGTTGGAATTCATGATAGGCCCTTTGGGAAATTGCCCTGCTTAGCACTGGCTGAGGTGGCTTTCTGAAGCCTACTTGGTCCTAAGGCAGTGTCCACAGCTTCACAAGGGAAATGCAGGCCTGAGCCCCAGATCTAAAAATGCAGCATGCTCCTTTCAGAGAAGTTCTGGATCCAAGTCTTGGGATCACCTTATAGTTCCTCAGCTCTCATGGCAGCCCTACAGGCAACGTTCTGATGACATCCTCACTGAAGTCTCTGGGGGAAGGAGGTGCTAGCCACCGCATGGAGCCATTGCTCAACTTGTTACTTCCTTACCACAGAGAGGCTTCTCCACAGAAGCCTCCTTAACAGCATATGCAGGTCTCACCCTCGCTCTGTCTGTCTGGCTGTCTGTCCGGCTTTGTTACTCTCTTTGTGTATGTTCTTTCTGTGTCTCTGTGTCTCTGTCTCTGTCTCTCTGTCTCTCTGTCTCTCTCTCTGTCTCTCTCTCTCTCTCTGTTTTGTCTCTCTGACACCCTCTCTTTGTGTGTGTGTGTTTGTGTGTGTGATTATACATGTGTGTGACTGTACATGTGTGGACATGTCTTTGAGAAGGTCTGTAGCTGTTGTTACCTTGATGGGCCTATGACTCAGAAAAACAACTGTGACCCCGTATGTGTTATAGAAACACCCACACTTTTGTCCATCGTCTCCTGGGAGTTAGGTCACTGTGAAGCTGATTGGCCTTGGGGTCCCTCACTAAAATGAAGTTCTGCAATGAAGGTCAGCCAGCTGGGGGCAGCCAGCCTTTCTGCAACAAGGAACTACTCCTTTCTGGCCAGGCTGTGCTTCCCCCTCTGTCTGACTTGGAGTCAACTAATGCTAGATAAAGGGATGGATGCCACAGAATGCTCTTTAATCTCTCAGCAGCACACTCTGGTGCTATCACAGTTGAGCTATGAGTGCTTTTGCTCTTACTTTGAGGCCATACACAGGTTTACCAGCCTTGAATTCTCAGAGATGTCAGATAACCCACACTTGTCTCTTTCTTAACAGATGCACGTGCACACACTTGTGCAGCCATCTCTGCAGCTAAAGATTGAGTGTCTAAGGTGTCAGCACACACTTACCTGCATTTCTCAGAAAGCGGTTCCGGTAATCCTTGATGACCCTGGTCATGGGGTTATAGAAGCCATCTCCACAGTCATAGTAGCCAGGGGGGATTTTTCTGGGTGGGTCCATGTTGGTGAGCTGAGAGATACCTTAAAGAGGCACAGAAGACAATTAGTACATCAGCAAGGCCACTTGTAAACCCACTGCTCAAATATGACCACTAGCTGATGTTTATGTGCCTGGCACCACTGTGGGGCCAAATGCTCCATTTGCAGGGCCAGGAGCAAAGTCAGCAGGAGTGGGTCCCAGGGAACTTTTGGAAAGGGGCTGTGGCAGGGCCTTGGAAACTGGACCCCTGCCTTCTCTGACCTCACCCTCATCCATTTCTTGGGCCACCATGATGAAGTTCTCAAGTCAGAGAAACCCCGAGGGAGAGAATAGATTTAAGAGAGGGGTGGGTGCCCAACATGGGGACAAAGGCCACAGGTGTGAACCCTTGGCCACACTCATGAAACCTTAGAGAAGAACCTAAATGAGGGAGGGCTCTAGCAAAGGGTAGATAGAGCCCTACATCTGGATTTTCTCCCAAATGACACAGTGGTACCATTCATTTTTTTCTTGTGTGCTAGACATCTGGCTCCTCCTGTCTCAGTTAATCCCCAGAGAAGCTCATCTTACAGAGAAGAGAGCTCACAGCAGATGCCGAGTAATAGGCCCAATGCCAGCGAGCTAGGAAGCTGCCTGGCTCTGGAACCTGGGTGCTAAGTGACACAGCAGGGAAGGAGTGGGTCTGAGCCTGATTCCTAAGCCAGGGGTGCTGGAACCCTGGGAGGGAAAGAAATTCAGACAGACATTTCAGGTCTCGTAGGCTGGAGTAAAGGGGGATGCTGGGATTTCTCGTGTTCATTTTAAGTCCTGAATTTCCCTTTCTTGGAGCAGAAAGCAGAATGCTATGCCCCCCATTCTGTGCTTACAGGACTGCAAACGCTCCAATGTTCTCTAATTATACACTTGACCCCGACTCTAGCCAAACCGCACATGTATTGGCAATGATAGCTGAGTGCCTTTTCTCTGCCAGTGGCTTTGAAGCCATTCTGTGGCTCAAACCTTAGGCCTGTTGCCATCTTAGAGATGCATAGAGAAGTCAAGGTCACCCTTAACCACCTCGATTTTTCTACTCTGTGATGTCCAGCACAGGAGAGTGACCAGAAAGGGCGCCCTGAAAAGGGACAAGACAGAGACTAGAGGGAGCCTTGGCCAGCACCCAGCCCACAGAGGGCAGGTTCTACCAGTCTCCCTCTACTTTTCCCACTCTCTCGCTATAATGCTTACTTATTTTTACCATGACATCTGTCACGTGTCATGCACCTGGCATCCATGCAGAGCACTGTTTTAGGTGCAAACTCTCTTATTGCTGAGGGACTCGTGAGGCCCTGTCATGTGTTTGTAGGGGAAGGCACAGAGAGACTGAGTCCCTTGGTCTCATTCTCCTAATCAGCTAGTGGGCCTGAGGTGTGAGGACTGGCTTCTGTGGCTCTCCTGGATCTACTGCATATATCTTCTCCTTGAGAAGGTTCAGTGGGGACCAGGAACCCATCTCTAGCACCCTTGATCTCCTTCTCTGCATAGGTGTCCTACCTGAGGGCTTCAGGCCATAGCATATCTCGGTGTAGAACCTCCGGTCATAGCTGTCACAGTAGTGCCAGTGTTTATCCTCATACTGTAGCCCGTCTTTGAAGGTATACTTGCCCTGGGAGAAAAGAAGCACATGGTCACAGAGGAAGCTGGAGCCAAAGCCTTTTTGGTTGTTACCAAAGGAATAGTTGGCTTCTCACTGCCAACAGGAAAGAAGAGACAATTGCCACCATGGTCTTGGTTGTATGGATCAGGGGAGTTAGAGACAAAGCACTGAACCCTGGGCTTGAATCCAAAAACATGGTAACTCTGCATGGGACTGGGCAGGTAACCTACTCTTGGCTCTCAAGTTTTCAATTTATAGAATTAGTATGGTGACAGGGTCCCTCCAAAAGGGGTGACTGGGAATTTGGTGAGATAGGTACATGCCAAGCTTAGTTGTGAGACATGAGTGTGTGTGTGTGTGTGTGTGTGTATGTGTGTGTGTGTGTGTGTGTGTGTGTGTGTGTGTGTTTCCCAAAGAGATTAGCATTTGAGTCGATGGTCTGAGTACAGAGATCACTCTCAACCATGCAGACGGGCACTGTCTGATCTGTTAAGGGCCTGAGCAGAACACAGGGCAGAGGAAGGACCACTGTACTCTCAGATGTGCTGGGATACTCATTCCTTCTGGCCTTGGACATCAGCACACCTGGCCTCTGCCTGGGGCTCACCCCACCTCTCTGTAGGGTCTCAGCCTTTCAGTTTGGATAAGAACTATAGTGGGGGCTTCCTCTGGGCCTCCACCTTCCAGAGGATAGACTGTCATCCACCTTTCATCGTCTCTCATCATCTCTTTCCACATATCTGTCAGTACCCTGGGTGCTCCAACACACAGAGAAGAAGCTCTTACACAGGTTGTTGTTTTTCTCTTATTATCGTAAATGGAAAGGTCAGAGTCACGGCCTGTTGTTTAGACGTGTGCATTCTGTTCTTGCTGCTTCACTGCTAAAGGAGCCTCAGGATATGAGAACTGTACCAGCCGAGGCATCAGGAAACATGGGTGGAAATTCCCACAGTACTATTTGTTCACTGTGTGACCTTGGGCAAGTCACATCCCTTTCCTGAGCCTTCGATTCCCCAGGCTATAAAAGAAGCATCCCTTAACCTTTTTTTAGGTCATGAGTCAGGCCCAGCACACTTTCAGGGAGACTCATGAGAGTGCAGATCATTTCCCATAGAAAAGCCATAGTTTCATATCCACAGAGGCTCTTCTGTGACTAAGTCAGGGGGTTCCATGGACCCCAAGCTCTATTCACGGCCCATAAGCCTCATTCTCAGAACCTTTGGACCAGATGATCTAATAGAGGCGGTGACAGTAACAGCTGATACTTTTGAGTAGTTACTGTGTGCTAGGAAATGGCTGAGGACACCCACCTGTCCCCCTGTTTACCCTCAGCACCACTGAGTTAGGCTGAGTTATGCCACCCCGCCCCCACCCTCAAAAGGTGACCTCGTAAGCTGGAACTTGTGAATGCATCAACCCAAATCATTAAAAAAAAAAAATAGAACTTTTCTAGAATCATCCAGTGTGAGGGCCCTTACAGGGGAAAGGTAGACAAGAGACAGGACAAGATGGCAGGAGCAGGGAGGAGGAGAAGCAACTTGGTGCCGTAAGCAGAGATTGGAGTGATTCCTGGTCATGGACCAAGGCATACAGGCAGCTTCTAGGAGTTAGAAAAAAAAATGTGAGGAGAGAGATTCTCCCCCTAGAGTCTGCCTGCTGACCCTGTTTAGGTTTCCAGTCCCTGGAACCATATGATGGTCAATGGGGCTAATTTAAATGCTAACCCATCATGGCAGTACTAGGTAGCCAAGATAACTGTCCCTAGTATAAGAATGAGGAACATGAATTTCAGAGATGTAGAGTCATTGGCTAAAGATCAGGCAGTAGATGACACGGGAGTCTGGAGGAGAGTCCTGGGAGAATGAGAGTGGGACAAGGTAAGCACCAGGCAGGGAGGGGAAGGGGCTACAGCAGGTGCTCTCCCTGCCTGGGGACCTCCCACAAGCCCCAGCTTGTTACCGACACCACCAGTCCCTTCTCCCAGATGGCGTCGAATCGGCTCCCACTGGGGAAGAACAGGGTTCCATCTCCGTGGAACATGCCGTCCTTCATCTCCCCGACGTATCTCGTGTCAGTAGGGAGGATGTACTCTGCATTGCCCTCCATCCTGTAAGAACACGGGAAGTCACTGAGCCCTGCATGGCGCTGGGGCATAGAGAGAGATGTTCACTCTCCATCCTCAGGTGCATCACTCCTCAATATTCTGTCAGGGCTTTTGTGGTGCTTTTCTTTTCATCAAAGTCTCAAAAAGATGTTGTTCAAGATGGGACAACCTGGGGCCGGAGAGATGGCTTAGTGGTTAAGAGCACTGCTTTTCCGGAGGGCCTGAGTTCAAGTCCCAGCAACCACATGGTGGCTGGCAACCATCTGTAATGGGATCTGATGCCCTCTTCTGGTGTCTGAAGACAGTGACAGTGTACTCACATACATAAAATAAAGAAATCTTTTTTTTTTTTTTTTTTTTTAAGGATGGGACAAACTTTGGTCTGTCATCCTTCCCTCCCTGAAGACTGTCCCAGAGTTTATACTGTCCACTGAAATGCCTCCTAACTAGCTTTCATGCTACAAGATTAATGCTGTGAAAAGACCAGCAGCCCAGGCAGCTGATTCTGTGTCTCCTAAGTCTGTTATGCCCAACCCAGCCTTGCCAATTAAGTCACAGTGGTCAAGTTTTTAAAACATCTATGTTCTGTCAAATGTTAGTTTGGGCATGCTACACAAATAACCTCTGTGTCTTGTTTTCTCATTTGGCAAATGGGAATCACTGTGTGTGTGTGTGTGTGTGTGTGTGTGTGTGTGTGTGTGTGTGTGTGTTGATGCATAGTAGTGGCTGCTATAAAATGGGGGAGGTCTTTTTTCATTCCCTATGTTCTGAAGCAGAATTATCTAGAACTCAACTGTGCAGTGCTTCAAAATACCTAGAGAGGCAGGGACTCATTCTCTAGCCCACGCTGACCTGGAACTCATGTACCTCAGACTGGCCTTGAGCCTGTGGCAGTCCTCCTGCCGCAGTCTCTCAAATGCTTGGGTTATAGGTATAAGCTGCTATACCACGTTTTCCATTTTTATATTTAGATATGGTACAAGCAAATCATGGATTTTAATGTTTGGTTAAAAAGTTTTATTTTTGAAACATGGTTGACATGCAAAACTATACACGTACTTAAAGTGTACAGTTTGTACATTCTGACACATCCTGGAAACCAGCATCATAGTCAATATGATTAATATATCCACCAGCACAGTTTATGCTTATTCTCTCTTTAATTTTTCTTGTGTGTTCCTCTCATTCTCATCCCTAAGCAAAAACTGATCAATTTTCATGGATTGATTTATATTTCCCCAAATTTAATATAAATAGTATCATATAATATATACTCCTTTTTTGCTGGGCACTTCTGATTCCTTTCATTCGATATAATTCTTTTAAGATCTACTCATGTTACTGTATGTGAACCAACATTTTCATTGCTGTGTACTATTCCAGTGAATGGATATACCACATTTGTCCACTCACACGTTGGTGAACATCTTGGTTGATTCCAGTTTCCAGTTATTACAGTTTCAGTTATACAAAGCCATTAGGAGTACTCACAAACACATCTTTGTGTGGGTATAAGATTTTCACTTATCAGGTTAATAACTAGGACTGAATGGCTGTCTTACTTTTTAAGAAACTTCCAAGCTCTTCCTTTTTTTTTTCTTTTTTTTTTTCTGGAGCTGGGGACCGAATCCATGGCCTTGTGCTTGCTAGGCAAGCGCTCTACCACTGAGCTAAATCCCCAACCCCAAAGCTTTTCCAAAGTACTTGTCCAATGTTATATTCCCCCCAACAATGGGGAGTCTATGTAAACCAAAGATTAAGGTTTAATGTGTTCTACATATGAAGCATAGCCAGTGGGCAGTGGTGTCACGCACCTTTAATCCCAGCACACTGGAGGCAGAGGCAGGTATATCTCAAGTTCAAGGTCAACCTGGTCTACAGAGTGAGTTCCAAGGACATCCAGGACTCTTACACAGAGAAACCCTGTCTGTAAAATCAAAACAAACATTAAGAAGCACATCCCACCATAAAGATGTGTATGGGTTCTCCAATCTCTGTGCCCAAGCCTAATCCTTCACCTCCGCCTGACAAAACTTTTGCTGTAGGAACTTTTGCCTTGTGGGAAGAAATGATATGGTTTAGACACAAAGCTGGGTAGAAATTCTCGACTCCCTCACTTCTTAGCTCATAACAGTGAGCATGTCATTTGGTTAAGTTCTACCATTTATTTGCAAGATCAGCCTGAACTGTCTCACTGTCGTGCAAGATATTGCACACCCAAGCATCTTTGCCACTTCCCCAAGGGTTAGACAAGAGTCTTAAGGCTCCCTTTCATCCTTTCCCCTTGAAGTTGAGATGATACTATCTCCCTTGCAAAGCTGACTGAGGATTTGGACAACAGCCCACAATACACACACACACACACACACACACACACACACACACACACACACACACATATATATAATCACGTTCTCTAGGAATTTGTCCCTTTGCTTTGCTAGACCACTACTCCCACTTCCTCTAAAACACTCCATGTATTTCCTCTAGCCTGTGCACATAGACCCTCCAAATCAGGCCCTTAACCTCAATCTCTTCATCTCTACATCCCCACGAAGTGCTTTATAGCCCAAACAGCTATCACTTATTTATCCATTACTTCCCCCAACATCAGTTTCTCCAGCTCTTAAAAATACTCCACTTTCTTCATCCAGAGCTGCTGTCAAAGTGACCACCTCACATGTGCTCTGCGTCTCTTGACCACAGGGCTGACCTTGATTACTTGTCCTAGCTGTGTTAGGCTTACCCATCCCACTATGTTTGCAGGGATTCTGACCAGGATCAAATCCAAGATCTGGACATGGAGAACAATCAGCATTTGCTGAATAGCATTTTCTAGTTTTCTTTGCCTGCATAATTTTAAAAAAATATGTTTAATGTGTATGTTTTGCTCTTATGTATGTAATGCGCACCGTGTACATGTCTGGTGCCCACGGAAGCCAGAAGAACACCTTTGGTTACAGGTGGTCGTGAAACATCATGTGGGTTCAGGGGAAACGCGCGCGCATACATACACACACCATGTGGATGCAGGAGATACACGCGCTCATACGGATACACACATACACACACACACACACACACACACACACACACACACACACACACACACACACACACACACACACATCACTAGAATGAATGAATCCCACCTATGCGGCTTATTAGGTATCTGTGTTTGAGCACGTTAGTTGAACACGTTTTTAAAGTGCTTGGCTTAGGGTCCTAGTCTGAGAGAGTGGGTACATGGACGAAAGGGGCCTTACCTCCCATTTTTGTATGCCCCGATATATTTGCTCCCGGTGTACTGCATGTTAACAGCTAGAGTCTAACAGACACCAACTTCAGCACTCTCAGTGTCACTATGACAACTAGGAGATGTGGGCGGGGCCCATATGAAGCCCCGCCCCGCGGCCCCAGTAGACTTCCTGGAATGGCGTAAGCTCCGTCTTTCCGAGCGGCTCCAGAACAGTGCGCATGCGCCTCGCCGGAGACGCATGCGCAGATGGTATTGGGCAGTCTGAGAAAGCCAAAGGGGAATTGAAGGAGACGGGCGACACTGCCGAGGGCACCTGGTCAGGGTCGCGGCTGCCGCCGTCATGCCGGGGATAGTGGAGCTGCCAACTCTGGAAGAGCTGAAAGTAGAGGAGGTGAGGCTTTACCTGAGGGCAGGCGGGAGCCTGGGATTGCAGCTGTCAGGCGGGCCATACTCGGTTCCGGCCTCTGCGACCTGCACGGTCACATCCCGCCTTGCTCCAGACATTCTTGTGCGCACCGAGACCGACCTCTCCTCTTATGAATCGGGTGGTACTTTCCGTTAGTATCACCTAGCCCCTTGCTCTCCCTCCCCGTGAGGCGAGTCTGCCTCCCCAAATGCTCACCTTCCAAGTCTGTCAAAACCTCGGTGCAGAGCAGGCCTGGAAGCCGCGGCAGCACACAGTGTGTGTTGGACAATGAGTCTGGTGTGGGCCAGGTTGTTTTGGTAATGGGACACAATTAAAGCATTTACTTCTTCAAGAGGCATTTAAGTATTTTGTTATGTGCACATGCAATGGAAAGAAAGAGACAGTGCCCAGCTTTTATAGCTTATAGTTTTATAAGGAGGCAGATAAAGAGGCTGTACAGTACAGTGCATAGCGCTGTGAAAAGTGAAGTAAAAGTGGTATGCTATTGTAACTATCGCAAACACGATCACTCCATTTCTAAAGCCCAGGCTGCTAAGTACTTGGAACACACAGTAAGGTAGGGTATAACTGGTCTTCCCTTATAGAGCAAAAATAGGCTCCAAGAGTAGAAGTGATTTGCTCAAGCTCACATAGACAGTGTATGAAAGACTCGTAATGGGAACCCAGATCTGTTCTGAAACCTAGGCTGTTGAAGCTATGAGCCAGAGTGCAACAGGGTGAGGAAGGGCATGTAGAGCCATCTTGTTGACAAAGCCGAGGGCTATCTCATGTCAGCCTACTGTTAGGTGCTGAGCCTCTAGAGAAGTCACTGACAAGGCTGGAGCAGTTTGGACTTTATCTTGTGAAGTGCTGGGAAAAGTTGCCTGTGTTAAGGCAGAAGGACTTGTCATGGTAGGGTTAGTAGGGGAAAAAAAACCAACTGGCAAGGCTAAACGTTATATGCTAGGAATCACACACCAGGCACTGTTAAATGTTTTCCATACTACTTCATGTAGGCTCTTATAAACCTGTGACAACTGGGTGTTTTCCTCAGATGAAGAAACTGTTATGGCATAATATGAAAGTGACAAAGAGGTGAGAAGAGGGGTTTTCCCACCAGCCAGTCTTTTATTCTTACCCCATCACCAAACTGGTCAAACATGAGCTGACCAATTTTGTTAGATTTTTTTAATTTGGCTTGGCAAACATTTTGTGCAAAAGCGTTCTAATAAATTTGTCTTTAAAGTTTGCACAATTGGTGTGTATAATTATTTGAATAACCAGAGTGTAATGAAAGTTAAAACACATGATTAATACCATGAAAGATGGGCAAGCAGATTTGACGTGGGATCTGATGCCTGGGCCTTTGAGTAGCTTTTAGCACTCAAGGGGCTCTCTGCTAAAGGCAAGATGACTCTGGCTGTGCAGTTAGTTCTCTACGAGAATATAAGAGGGATAGAGAAACCACGTCAGGCTTAATGTAAAGCATGGCACTTGAAGGCCGGTGTTTAGAGATGGAGCAAAAAGCTAAGTGGAAGTAGGGAATGAACAAAGCTAAGATTATGGGGGAGTCAGGGGCCTGAAAGTGGATCCCAGAAGTAGTGAGTTGAGTTGCATGGAGAGAGCAGCACAGGCCCCTATGTGAAGTCTGGTGAGAAGGTTGGGAAGTTTGGGCCCAGAAAGCCTTGAACAGCAAATAGGAAGTTCAGGCTTTACTCCTCGGCTAAGCATGACTCCTTCTGGGGGCGGGTTTCTGGTTCGTCGGAACAGGAGATATCATTTAGGGGCTGGAGAGGTGGCTCAGCGGTTAAGAGCACTGACTGCTCTTCCAAAGGTCCAAGGTTCAATTCCCAGCAACCACATGGTGGCTCACAACCATCTGTAATGGGATCTGATGCCCTTTTCTGGTGTGTCTGAAGACAGCGACAGTGTACTCACATACATGAAATAAGTAAATCTTTAAAAAAAAAAAAAAGAATTGTCATTTAGGAAGGTCACTTCAGCAGCATTACAGAGACTAGAGTGAACTAGTCATTACAAGCAACTTATAGCTGTGCTTCACAGAATCAAGAAATAAGTACCCCCATCTGGAATGAGTCCTACTTGCAGTGGGCTACTAACAGGCAAAAAGGCTGAAGAATCTGGGTCAGGTTGGCAACAAGACACGGGCCCAGGGAGGCTAACAGCAGCAGCGGCTTTGGGGAGCAGGTAAAAAATCCACCTTGGACTTCATTAACCAAGGAGTCCTGTTGTATCCCCGTGGGGGAAAAAAAAACCCATCCAGAAGCCTTGGGTTATACATTCCTTGGGTGTGTTGATGATTTAGAGTAAACACTAGTCGACAGCCAGGATTGATGTACACTCTGTGTATCAGGTCCATCCTTAGCATGTTTCATAAGTGAGTTCATCAAATCCTCACGTAAGTACCTCATGCTCCATTTTACATAAATAAGGAGACGGGCCTGCCGTAAGCTAAGCACTACAAGAAGGGGGTGCAGACGTCGTTTTTGGAAGCAAGAGCGGTACTAGATTTGTTTGGCTCAGTCGGAACACTTGATGTCTATGGAAGGTGACACTGAAGAGCAGCGGTGTATGATGAGTTTATGAGGAAGAATGCCATCGTTCTATGTTCTAGAGACAGAGGATGCTGGATGAATTTGAGAGGGAACTGCCGGACTTCATCGGTTATGAAGAAGCAGGCGAGGGGACACGGTTACCTCTCAGGTCCCTGCTCTCTTTGGTGATGGTACTATTACGACGAAGTCCTGATGAGAGCCACAGTTCCAAGGGAAGGCTGGCATGTTTCAGGTGCCTCTGTTTATTTGCTGCTTAGGAATTGACTCAGTAGGGGTTGGGGATTTAGCTCAGTGGGTTCAGTCCCCTGCTCCGAAAAAAGAAAAAAGAAAAAGAAAAAAAGGAATTGGCTCAGTGAATGTATCTCGTCTTTGTTTCCCTGTGACAGCACGAATATAACGTCATTTTCATAAGACTGCCACTCATGTAGGGGAATAAAGCAACTAATGCTGCAAGCTTCGGAGGGCTGTCGTCTCAAGGAGCTGAATAACTGAATCAGCCACTTAAGGCTATTTCTGAGGCGTTTGGCAAACAAGAACAAGTAAAATGATACTCAGGTTTTTTCTATTTAAAAAAAAATGTTTTTAGATATATTTTTTATGTATATGAGTACATGTATACCCACATTTATGCCTGGTTCCCGTGCAAGCCAGAAGAAGGTCTCAGATCCCATGGAGCTGGAGTTACAGATGGTTGTGAGCCATCACATGGGTGCTGAGAATTGCACCCAGGTCCTCTGGAAGAGCAGCAAGTGCTGTCAACCACCAAAAACTCAGTTTCTAAAAGGCCGTGACCTTTAAAAAAGAAAACCGTGAAGCAAGATTTGTAGCACATGCTCGCAACCCCAGCTCGGGAGGTTTGAGAATAGAGGCCAGCTTAACCTGCATATGTAGTTCAAAGCCAGCCTGGGCTACTTGAGAGTGTCTCCAAAAGCCAGAAACAAAACAAGAAGGTTGATGCCTTCTGTTTTCCCAAGTGGCTGTAGGTGATAAAATAAACAATTATGTATCAAACTTAAATGCAAAAATGTGCAGACCTGGGGTACAAATTTGTTAGAGTGGTCATGGAGGATTTCTCTTGTATGTGAGTAGATTTTGCTTTAATAGCTGTGACAGTACAGTGCTGGTGGGCAGTCCTGGATCTAATTGTCTTCCTGTAGGGCAGCAGTTCTCAACCTGTGGGATGCAAGCCCTTTAGGAATGAGCTGACCTTTTCACAGGGAGCGCCCAAGACCATCAGAAAACACAGACTTTATGTTACAACTCGCAAGGTCACAGTTATGAGGTAGCAATCAAGATAGTGTAGCAAGGAAGATCCATGTCGGGATGAAGGTGATACATGAAGAGCCGTATTAAAGCATTGGGAAGGCTGAGAATCACTGCTGTAGGGTGCTCTCCCTTCCCCAATGTTTGTTTTCGTAACTTACAGGTTTGAAGTGCATAAAAATAAGACTACAGACTTTTCTCATGTTAAAAGTCCTCCGTTTTCTTTAAAAGTTCAGTTCAGTAGTGTATTAAAGTATGGTAGCCTGAAAAGCTGGGTTTCAACAAACCTGCTAATATTTTCTGTGACATTTCTCAGAATCTGAATCAGGAATCTGAAAATTCCCTAGGGAAGAAAACACAACTGCAAAGCATGAGGGCACTAGATCAGAAAGATGCAGGCTGAACAGGACTATCAAACCGCCCAGATGCCAGCAGTAAATACCCCATCCTCCCCTTTAAAGTTTCAGCTTAAGTTGCCAGTGGCAGACCTGGTCATCTGTGTCCGGCTGCTAGCTATAGTAGAGCAGAAAGATAGAAACATTAGAAGAAAAACAGAGTAGCCAGAATGTCTTTGAGAATAAAGATGAGTTCTCCCAGGTACCAGAATGCTCTGTCTGTTTCTAGTAATTGCAACATTGTGGCTTTGGCATAGGCAAAGACTGTAGAGCAAGGAGCTGGGCCCTGGACTCTGCAGTTCCTTATGGTCCGGCTACCCACAACCGCTCTGAGATGCTTAAAGTTCTGGAAGGCAAGCAAGGGAGTCTGGCATGCTCACAGTGCTCTAGTTAGCATGAACATGGGCAGATTCTAGATTCTTAATAATAATTTGCCAGATTATGAACCCCTCCTTTTTCTTTTGCCTACTCTATAATTCCCTAGCCCTCCTGGAGTTTCAGGTGTCCTTGTATAATTCATTTCATTCCTGGAGAGGGACTTTAGCGACAGAGTTGTTCTAAACAAGAATCTGTCTTCATCTCTAAGAGGAAACAGGGACGTTTCTGTCAGCCTGGGATGACACATGGGAGAGCTTGATACTTAAGCAAGTTGTAAAGAATCCTGTCACCTCCATGTCTCACTGAGGAGAGACTCAGTGAGAGACTGTACCTGGCTCTGTGTGTGACTGCCTCTCCCATTGCTTTCCCAGGTGAAAGTCAGCTCAGCCGTGCTTAAAGCTGCCGCCCATCACTATGGGGCTCAGTGCGATAAGACCAATAAGGAGTTCATGCTGTGCCGCTGGGAAGAGAAGGACCCTAGGCGCTGCCTGAAGGAGGGCAAGCTGGTCAACGGCTGCGCACTGAACTTCTTCCGGTAAGATTCACCTGAAGGCCGCGCCTGCGTGAGTGAACATCAGGGTATCTTGAAATACTCTAAAATGAAGACGTGACTTCTGGTTACACAGAATTAAAAGTGTGCAGGTTTTGACATCAGATAGATCAAAATTAAGGGTTTTTTGTTTTGTTTTGGATTTGTTTTTATAAGGCAAGTTCAGTAACTCCATGAATGTCAGTTTTCAGCTGTGACATGGTGTTGGTCCTCTGCAGTATTGCAGTAGGTATTTTGAAAAGATGTGTACAGCTATTTCCGCCCAGAGCTTGTTGACAGGCAGTGGACAGTGGTGTTGATTAAGAAAGCGTTGAGTTTGGTTTTCAGCTGGGCCACTGTGTTCACTGCTTAAGGGCAAGCCCGGGTGTGTAATTAGCTGAACAGTGACGATGGGGCATGGTGATACGGTCTTGTAATCCTGGTACTCAGGTGGTGCAGGCAAGGGCTTCAGCAAGGGCAGCCATGGCTAGCTACACAGGGAGTTTGAAGCCAGTTTGGGCTGCAGGAGATGCTGTCTCAAAAAACGCTTGGGTTGATTCAGCCAGCCTAGAACTCACTGTGTCGGCCTGGAACACACAGCTCTGCTTCAGCTCACAAGTGCTGGACCTACAGTGTGCACTCAGCCTTAGAAAAATGTTTTTACCCTGGGTTCGGTCCCCAGCTCCGAAAAAAAAAAGAACCAAAAAAAAATGTTTTTAGACTCCTATTGTAATAAAGGCAGAAGTGGACTCAGAGAGTTGGCTGCTTAACTGTGAAGTCCAGAAATAGTTACGGTGTCAGACAGGGCTGGATTCAAGAGTCTAAATGATGACAGAACTATACGATTCCTTCTTCCTCTTCCCTGCAGTCTCTTGGCTCAGCATTTCCCTGTTGACCTTACTTTTTTTTTTTTTTTTGGTTCTTTTTTTCGGAGCTGGGGACCGAACCCAGGGCCTTGTGCTTCCTAGGTAAGCGCTCTACCACTGAGCTAAATCCCCAGCCCCGACCTTACTTTCTTTCCCTTTGCTATAGCCTAAATGGCCAGGAGCCACCTTAAGCTGTGTACCTCATTACTAAGCCCCGAGAGAGTGTCGCTGCCCCACTACTGTAGGCTGAGGCCCCACACAGCCAATTACACAGGAGCCGGTTATACTGTCCGCCGACTTCGGATGTTTATTTTTGAGCCTTAGGAGATAAGTACTGATTGGCCAGGCCTGAAGTGAGATGTAGTCTTCACTGCATCCAAGCAACATCACTGCCAGACAGGGAGCGGTTGTTTCTCAGAGGAAAAGCAGAGGGATGCCACTAAAGAATGGAGCTGACTGTTGGCCGTCACAGCCCACAGATGCCATTACGGTAGCCTTAGAGGAAGGAACCAATAGCAGTCAATAACCGCTTTCTTCATCTTTCTTGCCTGTGCTCTCTGTCTACAGGTAAAGAAACTCTGTGGTTATAATTGTAGTGTGCATATTTTTGAACTGATTGTCACTTGAAATTATTGGACAAATTCTTTTGAACTGTATTTTTATTAGCTACATAGTATTCCACTAGTAGAGGGAACTGTACTGTTCACTCTTGTCAGTGAACATATACATCTCTACTGTTCAGTCTTTGTTTTCTAATTTCTTTATATTTTATTTATTTATTTATGAATGAGGCAGGGTTTCCAAGGTAACCTGGCTGGCCCTAAATTTGCTATGTAGATCAGGGTGGCCTTGAACTCAAAGAGATCTGCCTGCCTCTGCCTCCCAAGTGCTGGGATTAAAGGTGTATGCCACTACATCTAGCTTTGTACCCTGTAATTAAATCTTTGGTATACATTTGTGTGTGTGTGTGTGTGTGTGTGTGTGTGTGTGTGTGTGTGTGTGTATCTGTTTATGGCCTTGATCATTAGTTTTGGCTTCTGAATTATTATTGCTATATTTTTTTAAATTAATGATCAAAAATGTTTTTGAACATGTGTGGGTGTTTTGACTGAATATATGTCTATGTACCATGTTCATGCATGCCTAGTGCTGGGGGCCAGGGTCAGAAGAGGGCATCAGATCCCCTAGAACTGGAGTTACAAACAACGGTGAGCTGCCATGTGGATGCTGGGAACCAAACCTGTTCCTTGGCAAGAGAAGCAGATATTTTTTTTTAATTGGATTTTTTTTTTAATTTATATTTCAAATATTACCCCCTTTCCCGGTTTCCTGGATATAAGCTCCCTATCCCATCCCCCTCCCCTTCTTCTGTAAGGGTGTTCCCCTCCCCATCCACCTCCCTTTCTGCCCCACCCCATTCCCCTACACTAGGGGTCCAATCTTGGCAGGACCAAGGGCTTCTCCTCCCATTGGTGCCCAACAAGGCCATCCTCTGCTACATATGCAGCTGGAGCCATGGGTCAGTCCATGTACAGTCTTTGGGTAGTGGCTTAGTCCCTGGAAGCTCTGGTTGCTTGGCATTGTTGTTCTTATGGGGTTGCAAGCCCCTTCAGCTCTTCCAGTCCTTTCTCTAATTCCTCCAACGGGGGTCCCGTTCTCAGTTCAGTGGTTTGCTGCTGGCATTCGCCTATGTATTTGCCATATTCTGGCTGTGTCTCTCAGGAGAGATCTATATCCGGTTCCTGTCAGCATGTACTCTTAGCTTCATCAATCTTATATAATTTTGGTGGCTACATATATGGGCCACATGTGGGTCTGGCTCTGAATGGCCATTCCTTCAGTTGCTGCTCCAAACTCTGCCTCGATATCCCCTTCTATGAATATTTTTGTTCCCCCTTTTAAGAAGGAGTGAAGCATCCGCACTTGAGTCGTCCTTCTTGAGTTTCATGTGGTCTGGGTATTGTATCTTGGGTGATTCCAGCTTTTGGGCTTATTAGTGAGTGCATATCATGTGTGTCTGTGATTGAGTTACCTCACTCAGATTGATATTTTCTAGTTTCATTCATTTGCCTATGAATTTCATGAAGTCATTGTTTTTGATAGCTGTACCACATTTTCTGTATCCATTCCTCCATTGAAGGGCATCTGGGTTCTTTCCAGCTTCTGGCTATTATAAATAAGGCTGCTATGAACATAGTGGAGCATGTGTCTTTGTTGTATGTTGGGGCATCTTTTGGGTATATGCCCAAGAGAGGTATAGCTGGGTCCTCAGGTAGTCAGGTAGTCAATGTCCAATTTTCTGAGGAACCTCCAGACTGATTTCCAGAGTGGTTGTACCAGTCAGCAATCCCACCAACAATGGAGGAGTGTTCCTCTTTCTTCACATCCTCCCCAGCTTCTGTTGTCACCTGAGTTTTTGATCATAGCCATTCTGACTGGTGTGAGGTGAAATCTCAGGGTTGTTTTGATTTGCATTTCCCTGATGACTAAAGATGTTGAACATTTCTTTAGGTTCTTCTCAGCCATCCGGTATTCCTCAGCTGAGAATTCTTTGTTTAGCTCTGTACCCCATTTTTTAATAGGGTTATTTGTCTCCCTGCGGTCTAACTTCTTGAGTTCTTTGTATATTTTGGATATAAGGCCTCTATCTGTTGTAGGATTGGTAAAGGTCTTTTCCCACCCTGTTGGTTGCCGTTTTGCCCTAATGACAGTATCCTTTGCCTTACAGAAGCTTTGCAGTTTTATGAGGTCCCATTTGTCGATTCTTGATCTTAGAGCATAAGCCATTGGTGTTTTGTTCAGGAAATTTTCCCCATTGCCCATGTGTTCAAGACTCTTCCCCACTTTTTCTTCTATTAGTCTGAGTGTATCTGGTTTGATGTGGAGGTCCTTGATCCACTTGGACTTAAGCTTTGTACAGGGTGATAAGAATGGATCAATCTGCATTCTTCTACATGCTGACCTCCAGTTGAACCAGCACCATTTGTTGAAAATGCTATCTTTTTTCCATTGGATGGTTTCAGCTCCTTTGTCAAAAATCAAGTGCCCATAGGTGTGTGGGTTGAGAAGCAGATATTCTTTTTTTTTTTTAATCTTTATTAACTTGAGTATTTCTTATTTACATTTCAATTGTTATTCCCCTTCCCGGTTTCCGGGCCAACATCCCCCTCCCCTTCTATATGGGCTTCCCCTACCCATCCTCCCCCCATTACCACCCTCCCCCCAACAATCACGTTCACTGGGGGTTCAGTCTTGGCAAGACCAAGGGCTTCCCCTTCCACTGGTGCTCTTACTAGGCTATTCATTGCTACCTATGAGGTTGGAGCCCAGGGTCAGTCCATGTATAGTCTTTGGGTAGTGGTTTAGTCCCTGGAAGCTCTGGTTGCTTGGCATTGTTGTTCATATGGGGTCTCAAGCCCCTTCAAGCTCTTCCAGTCCTTTCTCTGATTCCTTCAATGGGGGTCCCGTTCTCAGTTTGGTGGTTTGCTGCTGGCATTCACCTATGTATTTGCTGTATTCTGGGTGTGTCTCTCAGGAGAGATATACATGTGGTTCCTGTCGGCCTGCACTGCACTTCTTTGCTTCATCCATCTTATCTAGTTTGGTGGCTGTGTATGTATGGGCCGAGAAGCAGATATTCTTGACTGCAGAGCCATCTCACATGCCATGTGCAGGTGTGGAGGGTCAGATATGGGTTTTAGTTTGGATCGACTTATCCTGCCCTCAGCACTGATGGTATGCATGGCATTTAAATGTTTAATAGATAGGAGATGATATTTTCTGCTGCTTGAATTTATGCTGATTTGACTGCTAGCAAGGTTGAATATGTCTTTATTTGAAGGGAAAAAAAAGATTTTCTAAGAGAATATTGGCAAAGCATTTTCCTGAGGTGCAGAGATGGAATGTTTTTGGTGAGAAATGAGAGCTCCCTTGATCCTAAGCCCTCCCTCCACCCATGGAGGAAGCCCTTGGTGCTGGAGCCAAGCATTAGATCAGGGTCTGCAGGCTTGGGGTGCAGAGGCCAGGCAGACTTCCCACTACACTGTGCAAGGTTACACAAGGTGCTGGGTCACATTGGTGAGTCCTCGGTCAACCTCCGGTGTCAGTGGGGCAGGCGTGGAAAGTAGGCTTTTGCTATGAGCTTAGACTCTGAAAGTCAGCCCGAGACCTTTCAAAGAAGGCCCATGGGTAGAAGGCCCTCAGGTTCTAGAATAAGGCAGGAAGCACGTTCAGTCTTTAGTGCATTGGCAGAAAGATATTCTGAGTTTTTTCCACTGCCTCCAATATGTCTTTTACAGAAAACTGTGCTATTTTGTGTTTGCCTAGCAAGCATAAGGCCCTTGCTTCTGCCCTCAGCTGTGCGGTGGGGGTGGGGTACATAAAACAGTGCTATTCTTCCTTGAATTTGTATCTGTTTAGTTCTTAACGGGTTTGAATGAAAGAAGAAGGGGAAATTTGCTTCATCCATTTTTCCTTCTCTTCTCTCTCTACCCTTTCTCTCTCAGGGTTGGAGGAATATGGTCTCATGTAGCCCAAATGGCCTCAAATTCACTCCATACCTAAGACTTGAGCTCCTTGACTTCCACATGCAGGGATTATAGTCCCGTGCCCCACACTTAGTCTCCTTAGCCATGTGTTTTCTTTGTGTGTCTTGTGTACTTGTGTCCACATTCATACAGAAGCTGCAGGTTGATATCTGGAATGTTGTTCTCTGATCAACGGTCTTTGACTTAGCAACATGACTGGTCTCAGTGGCCAGCTTGCTCTGGGGTCTCCTGTCCCCTCCTTCAGAGGATGGGGTTACATACAGTGGGCTGCCAGGGTAACTTGGATCCCCGTTCTAGCCCTGTTACTTGTGTGGCCAGTGCTTTAACCACTAGCAGTCTCCCCAGCTTCCTCTGGCTGCTTTTCATAGTCCAGAGTGAGTTCTTTGCTGCCCAGCTTCCTAGCAGCTCCCAGCTCTTCTGCATAGAGAGGACTGTTCCTGGCCAGTGCAGTACTGAACTAAGCCAGAGCCCTGGAGTGTGGGCCCCAGGGATGTCTTCCAGCTAGTTAACATGTTCACTTCTGAACGTCTGTCACCTCTGGCCTCTGTTAGCTTCCAGGCTCTGACAACTTCCTTCTTTGCTGGGTTTGCTAAGCTGAGAGGTCAGGAACACGCGGGCTTCAGGTAAATTCCCTTGAGTAAAATGCCTATGTGTTAGACCATAATCCTTTATTTTTCTGGGGTAAAAAAGAGATTGCTCCTCAGAAATCTTCCTATTTTTTTAAATTACAAAGCTTATACAGAAAGTTAAGTTTCATTATGACATTTTTAAATGAAATTTGTTTTTGTTGTTTTTCTTTTGGCCTTTATGATCCTGCCTCCCTTGTGGGTCCACCCCAGTGTCAGCCTTTACATGTCCATATCACATGACCTTCTGCACCCCAGCACACCCCTCGATCCCATCTCATGGTCTCTTGTCCTAGTCTGTGTCCACGTACAGCACTGTACTCTATGCATACGTTATAACCTGCTATCCTACTGTGCTAATGAGATACCACACAAACGTACATGCATTAAAGTCTGGATTCACATGAGATATGACAGAAAAGCAGCCGTTTCGTGTCAGACTGTGCTACCTTGTTTACTAGAACACTTCCCAGATCTATTTTCCTGCAGATTTCTTATTTCTTAAATGCTAAGTAAGCCAAGAATAGTGGCACATGCCTTTAATCCCAGTACTCGGGAGGGAGAGGCAGGCAAATCTCTTGAGTTCAAGGCTAGCCTGGTCTACAGAGGGAGTTGCAGAACTGGCAGGGCTACACACAGACTCTATTGACAAACCAAAAATAAGTAAAAGCTGAGTGAAAATTCCATTGCGTACATGAGCCACAGCCTCATTACCCAGTGTTCTATCAGTGGTGATCTAGGGTGATTCTGTTTCCTTGCCTCTGTGAACAGAACAGCAGTAGACACAAATGATCTGGTCTCTGCGGTATGCCATAACATCCTTTGGGTGCAGCCCGAGAGTGGTGCGATGGGTACATGGGTTCTGAGGCCCTTGTACACTGACTCCCGGGGTGAATACACTGGTTTCCATCCCAGCAGAGGAGAGGGAAAGGGCTCCTTCTCCACAGCCTCAGCATTCGTTGTCATTTTTTCCTGGAAGGTGGTGCGTGGCCTGAGAGTGTGCGGCGTTTGACATCTCTGCCTGTAGCCATCTGTTTTGTGAGGAGCTAGCCCTAACCTCCACCCCTCTTTTCCAGGCAGATCAAGAGTCACTGTGCGGAGCCTTTCACAGAGTACTGGACTTGCCTTGATTATTCCAGCATGCAGCTGTTTCGTCACTGCCGCAAACAGCAGGCAAAGTTTGACGAATGTGTGTTGGACAAACTGGGCTGGGTGAGGCCTGACCTTGGGGAGTTGTCTAAGGTAAGGTTTCTGCTGGGTCTTGCTCTGGTCTGGGGGTGGGGGTTGGACAGAGGGGACAGGCTAGGACAAAGGTAGAAGGTGGTCTGGAAGGGGTCCCTGTGAGGATAGAGAGAGTGAGTTGTCCCTGTTCACCAGACAAAAGAGGAATTGGTGTGTTCTAACAGAGGTGTTCATCTGCTTTGGGTTAGCTAATAAGGAGTAGGGTGTGTAACATGTCAGTGAGGTCCCATCAGGTGAATCCACTGGGGCCGCAGAGTCAGGCTGTGCCAGACTCCAGAAACACCAAGAATTTAAAAGCTCAGAGTGAGAAGCCTGCCCTCCCTTTCCTGTGTTAGTTGTTTTGGTGATGGCTCTGCCGAGGGTTGAAGTGTAGTGCAGGCCTGTTCTGGTGTCTGTACACTGTGCTCTTTGTGACTGCCCTTAGCACAGTAGCATCCAAGTGTTGATTCTCCTAAGCCTGCCCCACCCCACCCTCACCCGTCGTTGCCTTCCTGGAGTTCTTGCTGAGCTGCACATTTCTGGGAGGGGATTTAGGGCCAAAGCTATCTTCACTGTAGGGATGAACTGGGTGGGAAAGGAAAATGCATCATTTAAACTTAAAGACCTTTAGGGATTCCTCCTCCCCACCCCCCAAGCTGAGTGCCTCGCTCTGTCACAGCACGTAGCCAAGAGGCTCTCCCCACAGTGGCCTGACAGCTCCTGCTGCTGTAGCTTAGGCTCCCAGTCCTGAGAGCCCGGGAGTAGCTGGGATGGACGGACGAGCTGCGTAGACACAGTAGTTCTGAGTCTTGTTTCCACAACATCCTGTGGGATCTCAAACTATCCCACTTCCGTCCAGCCATGTCTGTAAGTGAGGCTGAGGATCCTTGCTGTCCTGTAAGAGCGGTGCCTGAGAGCCTGTGTGAGCCTGAACAGCACCAGGCACACAGGCTGTCCATGTCTGTTCTGTTCCCTTTGGGGCTAGCATCCAGGAACACTTGTCACAAGTAGATTGGTGGCATACCTTTTGTTTTGTTTTTTTCAATCTGACTTACTTTGTTTTACTTCAGATACATTCTTTTGCTAAACAAAAAAAAATTATTTTAAATAGTGGCCAGCTCAGAGTTGAGAGCGATAGGACTTACACACGTGGCCATTAAAACCAGCTTTTCTTGTTTCTTCCTCAGCACAGGGGAAGCAGCAAGTCAGGCCATCAAAGCAGTGTTTATCTTCGTGTCTCTTTATGTGGACTTTTTACTCCCCAGCCCCAAGTTACCATGTTAGTTGCCTCAAAAGTGTATATTTAACATGCTTTGTCAGTTTTAGTTGTACTCCACCCATTGCTCGTCTCCTAGAAAGGTCATAGCCAACAGAGAGAGGCCTAACCTGCTGCTTAGGTCTCTTTGATTCTGTGTGACCCATTCGCCTTCCCTCTGCAGAGCAAGCTGGGCCCCAGCCCAGTCACCACACCCTGCTTCCCTAGGCAGAGTCACCTCCTGCTCCCACTCAGCCACCTGCATAGGCAAAGTGGGTCAGGGGCCTCGAACACATCCTAGGAACCCCGTTTTACACATGACCGCTTCATCAGGTAGGCTGCCTCAGGCCTTCCCTTAGGAATGGCTCTGGCCGCTCCTGTCGCCTTTCTGTTGGGGAGCACTACAGAAGAGCATGTTGTGTTGTTCTTCCCACCATCCGTCGTTCGGGGTCTCTGATTACTTTATGCTCAAGGACATTTCATAAAAACAAAGAATGACAGTGTTCTAGATTGATTTCATAAAGACCTTGAGTGAGGCCTGTGGAACTACTCTGTCGAGCAACAGGACCTGAGTGACCTCCAGTTACAGCAGGAGACCCTGAGTGACCTCCAGTTACAGCAGGAGACAGGGACCTGCACTCGAGGCGTTGGTTTCAGCTCCGGCCAGTCAGTCAGCCTCCAGTGAGCTGGAGGTAACATGCGCACAAAGGTTATAGTAACTGTGTACCCAAGAGACCCGGGCACAGAAACATTCAGGCCTGGCCTCTCGTGCATACAGACGGCTAGAGTTGGTGCCATTAGAGTGACAGCCAAAGAATGCTTAGAGACTGTGGCCCCCTTACCAGGACCTGCTGCTTCCTTAGCTCTCATAAGGATAACTTCTGAGCTATTGCAAAGTGGTGCAGCATTACCTAGCATGTACAAACCACAGGAAACTCAGAAATTAAAAGCAGTGTCTTATAGCTGCCCACTTGCGATTTGGTGGCCGTGGGGGTGGCAGTTGTAGACTCTGCATCTTCCTCTCAGCTGCAATTTGGAACCTACCATCTAAGTAGCCTGTCAACTCAGCTCTGAATTCTTGAATTCTTGTGTTCCTCGCCATCAGGCCTAGCTCCCTGGCTCCGGCCTGCATGTAGTGATTGGTTGCTGCCCTGTAACAGTGGCACCTGTTGCCGTCAGGTTAAATCTAAGCACCTCTGCATGGCATCGCAGTGTGTGTCACCCAGCCCTGTACCCTAGCTGTGCGTGGTGATAGAAGCACAGAGCACACAGACCTGGCATTGTGTCCTAGCACGGAGCCTTAGTGAACGTCTGTAAAATCACCTGGCAGGAGCTGGTGAGAGTGAGTGGACAGCCTCAGCCTCTCAGCCTCAGTGCTAAGAACAGCAGAGCTTGTCAGGTGTACAGTCTGCTGCTGTGTTGAGTTCTGAAGACCTTCCCTCTGTCTCCTTTGTCTCTGCTCTCCTGCACTGTCTTCCCCATAATTGGCTGACTCCCAATTCTCCTCAGAAATAGCCTAGGCCAGCCTTTACTGTGAGTGACTTGTGCGGTCCATCCTTCTCCACGTCACTGGGCAGCAGGTCAGCAGGGTCTTGGTTGAGAGTTCCATCTCGCTCACTAGCCAGTGAGTGATGCTGTGTATCTTGTCCCTGCTGTTTTTCCTCAGCTCCTGACTTATAGAATGTCAAAAAGTCAGCTTTTAGAAGTTCACTCAGGGATTAAACGTAGCTAGATACACCCATCCAGGGTTTGAAGCTGAGCAGTGTTTGAGGCAGCAGGAGCAGAGAGGAGACCCCCGGCAGTCTCAGGGTTACTACTGTTAAAGAGTCCCTTTGAACCCTGACTCTCTTCTTCACCCTTCCCAGGTCACCAAAGTGAAAACAGATCGCCCTTTGCCAGAGAATCCTTATCACTCAAGACCAAGGCCAGAGCCCAGCCCCGTGATCGAAGGGGATCTGAAGCCTGCCAAGCACGGCAGCCGCTTTTTCTTCTGGAACGTGTAAAGATGGATCCACGGCCCATACTCGGTTACCTCGGTCATGCACCCAGACAACAGACAACGAAAACACCCATGCCGACCTAGTGTTCTTTCCTGGATCACAGACGTTAACGAAAAAGTTAATTTATGTGGCTTGGCAGTTACTCTGTACGTTTCCTGTCCATTAAAAATGTTAAAGGAAACAGTTGTGTTTTATTATGCTCTATGTAACCTTTTAGCCTTTAAAGATGACTTCCCCTCGTTCTTTCTTGCGCCCCGACTGTCCCACTTGCTTTGCCCTGAGGAGGACCAGCCGCTGTGTCAGGAGAGCCACATTCCCGCAAGGGACTGAAAGAGGCCTACCTGAAGCAGCATCTTGTGGGTATTTGGCGTACCGGGCAAAGCCTCAGGTCTCTCTTCTCCCTTAGCGTTCCAAGCCTACAGATTTCACTAAAAGCATTTCCAGAGAAACATTCAGGACAGAGTAGCGAAAAGTCTGAGCCTGTGACTCAGGCACGGGAGGGGCTGCTGGCTGGGTCTTAGGCAGTGTTTCTTGAAGCTCCTTAAAGAACCTAACTTCCACCGTTTCCCCTCCATAGCCCATCGTCCGGGTGTTATAACCCAGATGTTTTTCCTGATAGACAAGGGGGAGGTGGAGGCTGAACTCCCAGCTCCAAAGCCAGGAAGTTGGAGGTCTGAGTGTCAGTTCCAACCTTGGGTGTGTTCCTTAACCTCTTGTGAGAGGTTGAGTTTGAGGACAAACCAAAGGGTACGGGCTTATCTACCTCCTGGGCAGGTTAGAGCCCTGGTGTTTATAAAGCTCTTTGGTTCAAAGCACTGTTCTCCCAAGTCCCTTCACCCCATCTAGTTCCCTCTCAGTCACTTGGCCATTTCCCTTACAGCTGGCTGGGTCACTGCACGTTCTGGTTGTGGCATTCCATTGCCACATAAGACTCTGTAAGTCATATGAGCCTACTAGGCTTTGAGCTTCTCTGCAGAACTGTGAGGACAAAAGATTTGGACAAGTGTCTCCTTCAGTTCATGTGGAGAGAGCAAGGCATTAAGGGGCAGGGGCTGCTGTCTAAAGGATCTGAGGCCAGTTCAAGGGAAAACACTGATGGCTGGCCATACTGCTCACCCCTCCACTGGGGGCATTAGCAGTGAAGCTCTCACTTGGTCCACACGAGTTCCTTGCTAGCACCTCTGCCTCAGACTTTCTGACTCTTGAATAAGTCCTTGAGGTTTTAAAAAGTTGAGGCGCAGTCTGTTAACGTCCTGGTGGCCAAGTAATTGGAAGCCAGCTGCAATACCTGAAGTTGGCCATGGTCACAGATTGACAGGTATATGGTATACTGCCTGCCACATTTTACCTCCTCAGTTCCCTCCCAGAGGAAACTGGATCTGGCATAAACAACAGCGCTCACCTAACACTGACACTGTGCCAAGTGTTTCACGGTTGTCTACTCCTTTGTCTTCAAAGCTGCTTGTAAGGGAGATTGTTGGCTGGAGAGAGAGATTGCTCCACCAAAGGACTCACATTAGGTTGCCAGCACCCACGTCAGGTGCTTCACAACCATCTGCAACACGTAGGAGATCCAGTACCTCTGCGCTCTGGGCACTCACACAGATGTGGCATATACATGATTTAAAATAAAGTTTTTAAGAAAAAAATGTTGCATTTTTGTTCCCTCCTCTTCCCCTCTGTCCCTGTACCTTCTTTCCCCTTCACCTCCCCGCTTCCTCTCATGTGCCCATGGCCAGCCTCCTTTCCTCTCCTCTCCTCATCTTCTCTCATTAAACCTTTCCAAGTGGAAAAATAAGAGAAAAGAAAAAAAAAAAGTCAACCCATCTCATAGATAAAAGAACAAATGTTCAGGGAGAAGTGGAGAGGGCCCCTCCCCACTTGAGAAGTACATACTGGCTACATGGGGAAGGTTTTCTGGTTCTAATGACCACACTTGTCCATTAAAACCATTAGGAAATCATATCTGATATCTGGGATCCCACCCCACCCCCCAGAGTGATTTCATTGGTCTGTGGTTTGACTGGCAGGATTTGAAAGCTCCCTTGATATGAAACCAAGGTAGAAAGCCTCTGGCTGATTTTGTATATGAGGAAGTGAGCAGGTCACATTCTAGCTGAGTGGTAAGTGGCTAAGCTGAGATTTGAACCCAGATATAGCAGGTAACAAGGCCTGTACCATACTGTAAGTCACTGCATATGCACCACGGAAAATATCGGTTCAGTGGGCCTGTAGGAAACAAGATTTGTAATAAGCGTTCAAGCAGACCACCCACTCCTTATTGAGTGACAAAGGGATAAACCACTTGTGGGGTACAAGAATCTGACTGATGTAGCTTGCTTCAGGTGGTCTGTGGCGTGCCAATCACTCCCCCAACGCTAATCCACCTCTGTGGAATTAGAGCAGGGCAGCCTGAACTGTTAATGTCTTCAAATTCAATTCTAGGATGTTTTAACTTTTACCTAAGTTGGACGGCAGCTGTGTCTTCCACCCTCCCCACCTCGCTTTGAATTCCTTGAACAAAGGAACCAGCTTTTGGCTTTCCTGTGCTCTTCTTGATGGGATCACACAACATCGTAGCCTTCTAGAACAGAAGGGTCTAGGTAGTCAAAGATAATAATTCCTTACAACAAATGCATGTCTCAGTGGCAGTAGGTAAAAGGTCAGGGAACAGTTTGAAAGCTGTTAATGGGATGGTCCTTGAGCAGGGCTTCAAATAACAGAGACTGGCTTGGCCTGAGGGTAGTGAGACTGATCCTTTGCATTCCCAAAGGACACATATCTGCGCCTTTCCCTGCCAAGCCTGTTCCTGTCTTCCCTATCTGAGTCCACACTTGTCTCCATCCTCCTAGTGTCAAAACACGAGATGCATCTTTGGCTTCTTCCGCTCATTCCTGTCCCGTTCATGGTCCAACACCAAACCCCGTTGAGTTTCTTCTCACACTGGCTGTTTCCTCTCTATCTCTCTGCCCTTGCCCTGGGCTGCTGTGCTTCCCTTGCTTGGATTATTAAAACAGTTTCCTAACTGGAGTCTAGTCCATCTCCCATTTGCTGTGCGTGCCTCTGCTGCTCAATGTCTTCAGCGACCTGCTAGGGTAAGCCTGAGCCCTCGCTGGCATTCTGACACTCCACGATCTGGTCCTAGCCTAGCCCATTTCCCCACATCTATCTTAATCTTACAGTGAATCCTGTACTCTATAGAAGGCCAATCCCAGATTGATTTCCACTTTTTTTTTTCTCCTGTGCTGGGGGTTAAACCCAGGACTTCCCGCTAAGTTACGTTCCCAGTCCCAGTTTGACTTTTCATGTTTGAGACATTATCTCAACTAACTTGCCCAGGCTGGCGTTGAACTTGGTGATCTTCCTGTCTCAGCTTCTCGGGTAACTGGGACCACAGACCTGTGCTGATGCCTAGATGCTTTTCAGCACTTAAATCTATCAGGCTGCTATCTCGCCAGGAAACCATCCTTCCTCCTCCTCTGCCTCTTGAACCTCTAGCCATCTCTCAAGGCAGACACTAGTCCTGTCTTCCCCAGGAAGCACCGTCTTCCTACATCCTGCCCCATTGTTCCCGTGACATGGTGTATAGCGTGATAGCGGAGTGCAAGCGCTCTGGAATTCCGTTGTTTGGGTTGGAAGGCACTCAGTAGCTGTGTGACCCTATGCAAGGCTCTTAGTGTTACTATGCCTCAGTTTCTTCACACGTTAATAAGGAGGGGGGAGCACAGAGGTGGTGTCTACTGTCTGGCCTGACACTCCAAATGCAGCAGCCTTCTTTCTGGGTACACAAATGGTAGCAGTGTCCTAACGGTGTGAACACGTAACACTAGTGTTACACCACTGCGTATGCACCCTGTCCCAGACTACAAGGGCTAAATGTCTGTCCTGATGCCCACTGCATGACAGACTTCTAGGAAATGACTAACCAGCCGCCACATTTATCTTTCCAAAGCCCATCTCCCACCAAACAACAGATTCCTTCCATGAAGAAATGTGCTTAACCTATTCACATCAAATTGTTTCCTTATAGGTAGCAAATCCTGGGCGAAATGCTTTGAGTGTAATGAAGGTCCTATTCTTAGGCCATGAAACAGGCCGTGAAGTACTCGGGCTTTAAAAAGTGGCTCATATAGCTGAGTCTGGTGGCTCATGCCTGTGATCCCAGGGTTGGAAGGGCTGAGGCAGGAGGATCACTGCAAGGTTCAAGTACAACCTGAGCTGCTGCAGAGTGAGGCCTTGTTTCAAAGCACAGCATTGATTACAAACAAACAAACAAACAAGCAAACAAACAAACAAAAAACCAAAAACCCCCAAAAAGTTGTTTCTACCACATGGGAAAAATTCAGTTTGAAGTTGTGATGTTCTTACGGGTCCTAAACATTTTCTTTCTTTTTTTTTTTTTCCGGAGCTGGGGATTGAACCCAGGGCCTTGCGCTCGCTAGGCAAGCGCTCTACTGCTGAGCTAAGTCCCCAACCCCCATCCTAAACATTTTCAGTGTAAACCCCAAGTCACTCTTTTTTTTTTGTAATCATGAAAAGCTTGGTGTGTTGGCATTTGCCTAGTATTAATCACTTTACTGCTGCTGTGACAGAACACCATGGCCCAGGCAGCTCACAGAAGAGACGGGTTACTTGGGCTTACAGTTTCAAAGGGGTAGGGGTGCATCCTGGTGAGGAGGCACAGCAGCAAGTGGAGGTGGGGCAGCAGCAGCAGGAGGAAGAAGTGTCAGTAATGACCACACCACAGGATTGACATCACAGCACGTTGAAGTTTTCTGCTCCAAAGAAACTGCATTTTCATTTAGCCTTAGGCAAGTTCTAAGGACAGGGGCAGAAAATGAACCGATTCTTTGCCAAACTATCAGAGAGGAATGCTATCTAGCCCAGGTACTATTAAAGTTGTCGATTCCCTCTGAAACCTCTCGAAACAGGCAGGCCTCTAAGCTGGGGCTCTGCTATGATGGCCTGTTAAGTTTTGCTTGCAGGATTCGGCCACTTTTCTGGTCCAAAGTTCCAACGGATTTCATATTCCTCTAATAAACGATGTGGTTAGGGTCTTCAGCAACAGCCCACTCTGTGATATCAACTTTTATATTTGTAACTTTTCCACGACTGTTATAAAACACCATGACCAGGGAAGCTTGTAGGAGAAAGACGTCATTTGACTTACCATTCCAGAGGGGTGAGAATCCATCATGGTGGAGAGGCATAGCAAGAAGCAGGAGCAGGAAATGAAGAGATCACATCTCCTCAATTATATGCGGGGATAGGGGAGGAAGTAGAGAGTGAGCTGGGAGTGCTATGAGGATGTAAACTCTTAAACTTCTCCCAGCAGGGCTGCACCTCCTCATAACCTTTCCAAACAGCACCACCAATAGGCGTCATATGCCTGAGCCTGTGGGGAAGGAACATTTCTCATTCAAACCACCATATGCCTGTAATCCCAGAGCTTAGGGGTTGGAAAATAGATATATACTCATTGATGATCAAGGCCATCTTCAGATGCATAACAAGTTCGAGACCAGACTAGGCTAGATGAAACATTCTCAAAAAAGTCATTGAGATTTGCAAACGTGTAAAGTTTGCTTCACACACACACACACACACACACACACACACACACACACACACACACGGAGTGGTAGATCTGGGCAGCAATGCTGTACTCCTGGTTCTAATGACCATGCCCTTGGCCTTTGGGCTCATCAGGCTTCAAGCCCGAGATGCACATTAAAAGCACCCTTACATCCGTTTCATCCCCTACTGTGCAGCGTGAGTCTGTGCTGTTCCAACGCCTTCAAGGGTTCCCAAAAGCGTCCTGCATGCCATGAGAGTTTGGCCCATTTCTATAACCTCCCTTTGCTGTATCTCTATCTTCTACAAAACACCCCTTCTAGGAATATTGATATTTTTATCTACCCCCCACGAGAGTCAGCTGTGCTTGGTTTAGCATATGACTTAGACATACATATTGTGACTAAGTGATACCATGCTTGTTCATTTACATTCAGAAACATGTGAATACATTTCCCTCTCTGTTCAAAGGGAGGGAGGCAATAGAGTTGCAGTAGAATGCCAGGAATACACGATAATCTCACCAAACCACTCTTTTACAGTTTGGTGATTGCTGTGTAGTACCGGGCAGCAAACAAGACAGATGGGGACCCTGCTTCCATCCGGAGGCTACGCACAGGTAAACATGGAAACAAGGTGGTCTGAGGTTACGAGAACCTGCGGAGGAGTTACACGGACAATGTGAGGATCAAGTGGGCAGCTTGACGGTGGGGAGGGCTTGTTTGGGAAAACGGTATTTGAGAAAGAGCTGGTAGAAAACCATCCCAGCCTGAGGGAAGAGCAGGACCACAGCCCCGAGGCATGAACAAAAAGTTCCTCTGACAGAAGCACGGCTTGGTGTGTGAAAGGCAGGTGTGCAAATGCTCGTGCAGCCTATTGGCTTGTGTTTTTATTCTGTCAGAGACATGACTGCCCGAGGACGTCTTCCGAGTCTGCTGGACAGAGTCCAGTTGCAGCGTGAGGCTGAGTGTTCCAAGAGTCAGAACTGAAAGTCTCCTGCTCCTTACCATCGCACCCCAACATCCATCTGTGAGTTTCTACTCACTACAGTCTCTGCCCAAAGTATCTCCAGACCTTCTTTCTACTCAGGAACACCTTGCACATAGTGCCCTCCTGTTCACGAGCCAGGAAGACATCTTGTTTCCCTGAAGTTCTGTCATTTTAGGCACTGTAGAGCTCGAGAAGTATTGAATGTATGTTCTACAGTCCAAACTTCCTCCAAGAAGGGCAGCCTGGATCATCGAGAGACGAGTGCCATTCTGCAGAATGCACACAGGCAAGGCCAGTGTTAACTTAATGATTGGCATCACCGAAGAAAAGAGAAAACTCTTTTTTTTTCTTTTATCTTTTTTCTTTTTCTTTTTGTCAAAGCTCAGAAATCCCCAAGGTAGTCTCAGGAGAAATGCCATCTGTGAACTGAAGAAAGGATACGTAAAAGGTCAAAATAGGCTATGGTAATAAGAAATATAATTGCATGCCAGTGTTCCTTTAATTTGAGGATTTAATGCAAATGAAGCAGGCGTGCCCTTTCTTCCAGCCTTATTTTAATCAGTTCTGTTGCTCTCGTGGAAGAGTCGATGTTTAAAAGAAAATGATAATAGCATTCCTTTCTCTTGCCATCCGGAATGGGGGCATGATAGGGTACGACAGCTTGATTTAAAGACATTGTTTATCTAATCATCTGTTGGACATGCAGCTTCTGTCACTGCGGTGGCTTCCAAGGATCCGAGGGTCCCAGGTGTGAACTCAAGTAGAAGAACTCTCAGGAAAATTCTTTAGTGTCTGTCCTACTGTAATGGGCAGTGAGCCAAAGAGGATGCTGAGGCAGGGGAATTTTGCCCACTCTGTCTCTAATTCAGAACACAGTATTAGCAAGCTACTTTTGTCTCTGAGTCTGCCTCTTCACCTATAGAGGGAAGGATTGGTGGAAGTGAGCATCTGGGCTCTTTTTCCATACCAAGAATTACATGTCATGGTTTGGAGCTAGAGAAGGGTACTGGGGTTTAAAAGGCTTAAGCGAGGTTGGGAGCCAGGGTATATGGGTAAGAGGAGGGGGAGGGGAAAGTTACCCAAATCTAAGGATATATGAAGGAGTCGTATGGCTAATTAAAATATCTGTCTTCTTAACAAATGGAATCTGGATGGAAGTGCTCACCCTGGATAGACAGTGCTTCTCCCGGGAGACATGGGTTATCAAATGAAAATCTTAGTGCCAAATGCGGGACACCCCCACATGAGCATTAGTTAGGAAGGTCCCAGAGCGCCCCGCCCCCCATATAAGTCATTGCCGTCACTCTTGATTGCCCACCAGAACTAGACGGTAAGACCCAGTTGCTGAAGGCACAACACGCTCTGGTTGCAGCATGTTGAGAATTAAAGGAAATGACCTATAAAGTTTCTTTCTGATGGTTAGCTTTCATAGTGCTGAGAGGTATGCTATGCAGGCTGCAGGTGGGAAAAAGGCATCACGTGACTTACACAGTGATGGATCCTGCACGCTATCATACTGTCTTAGTTAGGGTTTTACTGCTGTGAACAGGCACCATGACCAAGGCAACTCTTACAAGGACAACATTTAATTGGGGCTGGCTTACAGTTTCAGAGGCTCAGTCCATTATCATCAAGGTGGGAGCATGACAGCATCCAGGCAGTCATGGTTCAGGAGGAGCTGAGAATTCTACATCTTCATCTGAAAGCTGAAAGTCAGTAGAATACTGACTTCCGGGCTGCTAGGATGAGGTTCTTTTTTTTTTTTTAATTAACATTTATTTCATGTACGTGAGTACACTGTCCCTGTCTTCATGCACACCAGAAGAGGGCATCGGATCCCATTACAGATGCTTGTGAGCCACCATGTGGTTGCTGGGAATTGAACTCAGGACCTCTGGAAGAACAGTCAGGGCTCTTAACCACTGAGCCATCTCTCCAGCCCTTGAGGGTCTTAAAGCCCATGCCCACAGTGATTCACACAGTGACTCCAACAAGGCCACACCTCCAAATAGTGCCACTCCCTGGGCCAAGTATATACACATACCAACCTGCCCAGCAAGATGTGCCTACTGAAGCGATAGTGGCAAGGCTATTACAGAGGGAACCAACTGTCTTCTGACTGTATTTGAACCTGCTCCACAGGAGAGAATGCACGTCTCATACTGTAGACCTGTTCCAAAGCCATGATTTAGGGGGTCATAGGCCCTAGGGAGGGGAACCTATTGTCTCGCTAACCAGGCACGTTTGTCAAGTTGCCTTCTAAATATTTATGCTAAAATCTGTAGATTAGCGTTTCTCTCAACCCTGGTTAGAAAAGCTTCTTCTTGTAGTGGGCAGTAATCTGTGCAGAGATTTGTAAATGGTCAAAGTGCAGAGAGTCTGTGACTGTTGAATGCTCCGCCCCACGTGAGACCTGTCTATCAACCTCTACAAGGTTCGGGGAATACTGTGGAAGAGGAGGTAAAGCCATGTGAGGGCTGGAGAATGCAGGGAATGCTGTGAAATGCTGTCCTCTGGTTGTAACAGGGCAGGCCATTGTACTCGTGGACCCACAGCAGCTACAGTTTTCTGCACAAGATGAAGCCAATGGTTCTGGTTCAAGAGGGAGTGGCTCTTGAGGATCCACTCCTGGCTGGGGGGAGGGGACGACAGGGACATGAAGGAGAAGGTAGCATAGCAGGTATGTGTGGAAGTTTGCAGGTGCCCAAGAGACATGGGGTGCACACACAGGTGTGCGTGTAGGTACAGAGGCCAGAAGACAAACTTGGATGTCAACCTCAGGAACGTCATTCACTTCCTTTGCGATAAGGTATGCCGTCGGTCTGGAGCTCACCAGTTAGGCTAACCAGCAAGACCCACGGATCATCTTGTCTTAGTTTCTCAGCAATGGGATCGCAAGCACATGTCACCAGGCCTGGGAGGGTGACATATACCTTTAATCCCACTCCGGAGGCGGAGGCAGAGGCAGGTGGATCACTGTGAATTCAGGGCCAGCCTGGTCTTCAGAATGAGTTCCAGAACAGTGAACGCTACACCATAGACACCGTCTCAAAAAAAACTGAAACTAAAACCTTAAACAAATAACCGAAAAATACAAAGCTAAGTGCAGGCCACGGCGCCCAGCCTTTGAACATGGACTCTGGGGACTAAGCTCAGGCCCTCCCTCCAGCTCTCAGAGCAAAGCACTGTGCTGACAGAGCTGTCTCCTCAGCCCTGGGCCTTGTTTAAACAAATTGTCCACACCGACGTTTGAAGGACAAGCTATGGGAGAATTTCTGAGATTTCAATATCCATCTCCCTCATTGAAATTTTATGTGACTTTGGTCTTGTTTAGGGGATGAGCTGGTTTACAGCATTTATAAGAAGCTATCTATCTATCTATCTATCTATCTATCTATCTATCTATCTATCTATCTATCTTCCTACCTACCTACCTACATATACATATGAGTGAGCTATTGTATTTCTATTGCATTTATGTGTGTGTTTGTGTGACTGTATGGACAAGGGCCTGTGGGTAGTCACAGAGGCCAGATGACGGTGACAGATCCCTTTGAAGCTGGAGTTAAAGGCACTGGTGAACTGCCTCAGACATTGGAGCTGGGAACTGAGCTCAATCCTGTGAGAGAGCAGCAAGTGCTTTTACAAGCTGAGCCATCTCTCCAGTCCCTACTAGGCAGCTTTTGACCTTAAAAACCAACATAGAAACCTTTTGGAGATCACTGAGCAATGCTGAGTCAGGGGGCTCCTTCGGTCCCTTGGGTTCTGCATGGGGGGTGAACCTGCATGGCTGACACTCGGTGGTTCAGGACAACTCTCATACAGGAGTGAGGCGTGGCAGGAGGGACTGCCAGAGGAGGTCCAGGCGTAAGGAGCCAGAAGTCAGGTGCGCCATCAAAAACTTGAGATAAACATGAAGCAGAGACATCCACAAAGGCTACGAGACAAGACGTTTGCAGAAGAGACTATTCACCTAGTGCGCACGAGAGATGTTTAATCAGGGGTCAGAATGATGCCCATCCAAGCCACATGGTGCCATTTTATTTGTTCAGCAAAATTGTAAGAACCTGATTGTCTTAGTTTGGGGTTTTACTGCTGCGAAGAGACACCACGACCAAGGCAACTCTTATAAAGGACACATGTAGTTGGGGCTGGCTTACAGTTTCAGATGTCTAGTCCATTATCATCACGGCAGGAAGCCTGGTGACACGCCGGCAGACATGTGGCTGGCGAAGGGGCTGAGAGTCCTACATCTTGATCCTTGAGCAGCAAGGAGAGACTGTATATCACGCTGGATGGAGCTGGAGCTCATATAAGACCTTAAGGTCCACCTCCACAGTGACCCACTTCCTCCAACAAGATAACCCCTACTCCAACAAGGCCACACCTCCTACCAGTGTCACCCCTTATAGCCAAGCATTCAAATGCATGAGTCCATAGGAGCCATAGCTACCTATTCAAACCACCACACTTATAATATCATGTATTGACCCAGATATGGAAGTCATAAGTGGATATATTAACGCACTGTGTCCAGAAGGGGTAGCTATTAAAATGTCAAAGTAAGCGTGTAATTCCACACCTGTAAAGTGACTCTACAGAAATGCTGATTGGGGTGTGTGGACAGATGTTATAAGGCTTTCAGGGAAGTGTTGTTTGTAGGAAACAGACAGACAGGGGAAGCAACTAAGCCCCCTACCCCACCCCACCTCACCCCAGCAGCAGAACAACTGGCTTGTGGTGGCTGTGTCCACACAAAAATCTCTGGAGTGACTCTGATATGAGAGATGTCTCTGGCATGTAGCTCTTGTCTGCGTTGATTACATGGTGATTATCCGTCCTGTTCACTTCCCTTTCTTCTCTTGAGTGTCTTCCGTCAGGGGCTGTGTGTATATTTTATCTCTGACTTCATGTTCCAGACTTGATGAAGAAGGGATGAGGAGAGACGGGGTAGGCAGGGGGCAAATGGAGAGGTCTCTAACTCGTCCAAGGCAGTGCAACTCAAAGTTTATTTAGAAAACGCTGTCCAAATGGCAGTTCTTCTGGTGACTAATGAGACAGTTTTGTGTCCTCTTCGACTTGAGAAACATTTTTTCGGAGGTTTTGTTGCCTTCTCTGCAAGAACAGCAATGACAACGGCACTTTCCTTCCGGGTGGTTCTGTTAATTCAATAACATGACAGAGGTACACCACCTGGTACCAAGCACACAAGCGACAAATGCGCCCTCACTGAGGTGACAGGTGCACCCCACGGCAGGGTGAAGAAGCCACCTAGAAGAGCGGCAGAGGGGAGACTCTCTAGGGTACGAGACGCAGGGCTCGTAGAACACAATGCTGCAGCCACAGGCCGCCTGAACAGCGGGGCCCCCAGTGTTGTGCTCCCTGTGAGTCAGTGCTGGGCTAATTGGCGGACAATGGCCTTAATGAAAAGGCCATGTTTCTTGACAAAAGCACCCACCCAGCTCCCAAGCCTGGAGACAGCTTGAACCACTTGTGCAGCTCCCCTTCTTGTGGGGAGGATTCCAATCTGTTGCGGAACTGGGGACACAGACGCTGTCAGATGCTGGGTGTAGGCTCCAACTCGTTGGCAAGTTCAATGTCAGGAGGACTGGACTGGCTCTTAAAACAGCAGCGTGGGCCCAAAGAGGCCAAGAAATTCCCATTGTTTTACAATGGGCAAGCTGAATGCATGGGTGACAGACAGGGAAACCCTGGGAGCAAAGACCGGAGGCGGGGATTGTGGAGGTACTGTAGAAATAATAATAACAATGTTTTGGTGACGATCGGAATTGTTGATAATTGTGTGTACCTACCACAGGCACTGAGCTGCGTGATTTACTCACACTATTTCTCACAGGGACACCTAACATAGTATTATTGGTACTGCCTTATATATAGGTAAGAAGCTGAAGCTCAAACAAACCACATCATCGTCCCAGGTTATACGCCGTCATAAGTGCCGGATTTCACCTGTTCTGTTTTCATTTCCGTTGTGGTGATGAAACACCCTGGCAAAAACAATTGAGGAGAGAAAGGCTCTATTTCAGCTTATGGTTCCACACTACAGTCTAGCATAGGCAAGGGTGGGGGGCGGCACAGTGGCAGGAGCTTGCATGACACCCACAGTCAAGAGCAGAGAGAAATGTATGCACGCATGCTCACTGTACTCAGTCAGCTCAGTTTCTTCACTCTTGCATGGTCTAGGGGATGGAGCTGCCCACAGTGGCCCAAGTTGCCCACAGGCAAACCCAGAGTAGACAGTCCTCATTAAGACTTATCCCCACGGAGATTCTGGGTTGTTACTGAGTCCCAAAGCTAACCATCAATTTTGTCCAACCCTTAAGCTACAAGTCTGATTCAGTCTTCAAATAGAGCAAAATGCAGGTGATCACATGCACAACCAGTAGCCTTGAAGAATTGAGTTGGCAATCCCATCATTTAGAGCTAACTGAATTTTTCTGGAAGACTACAAAACAGGAAAATTTCCAGAGTATCTGTTGCCTGTGTCTAGTGTGTTAGCTGCCTTTTGCTGTTCCTGTCTCTGTCCTCTGATGGCCACACTGGCTCTGCTAGATGAGGATGTGTCCCCTGATCTTCGGATGGGAAGCTGAGGGCCAGAGAAGCGAGGCACCCTATTCACAGGAGTGTATCCCGGCTGGTGGCAGTGTGGGACATCAGCCTCTAAGAGATAAGCATGAAGGATGGCCTGGCCAAGTCTCAGGAGGTGGGGAGGGATGGGGCAGAACCAAGTACAGGGCAGCAGCCCCTTCCTGGCTTCCTGACAGCACTATTGTTTGAAGCGGGGTTCTTGGACATCCAGGAAATGGGCGACATCACTCCCAACAAAGGAAAGGAAACTGCCTGAATGTTTCAGCTCCACCTCACAAGCTGGCCCCGAGGCTGGAGATGGGAGCTGGGCCAAGGCAGCTTGACCCTCCACTTGGCCAGGTCATGCAGCCCCCACCCTGCGTCTGCACTGCACTCTCCGTCTCTCTGCCAGCCAGGCCTTCCTGCCCTAGACGCATCCACAAAACTCTATCGATCCCCCTTTTCTCTGAGAGCTCTGGCCCCGGGTTCAAATCTCTTACTAGCTATGTGACCTTGGGTAAAATCACTTTACCTCTCTGAGTTTTTGTTTCCTTTCCTATGAAATGCAGGCTGTAAATGCTACTTGGCAGAGTTTCAGGGATTAAATGAGACACAAGAAGCACAGCCACATGTAGTTTCTTCCTCCAGACCTGAGCAAGAACTGGGGGTGTGTTGTGGGGGAGATAGAGAACTGGATACCGAGGGGTCCTGATTCAGAAACCCAGGGTCCGGGTGGAGAATGAAGATAAATGTTGTTTATAGAATAGACACGAAGCGGGACTCATCACACAGCGCCAGAGGTTTGGATCTGGCACTTGTCACACTTGCAGTTCCCCGATCTACAGCCACTGAGAGTTCAGCTGGGTCAGGCTTCTCTGGTCTAGAGCACCAAGGGGGCCCAGTGATGGCGGCTGGTGTCTTCACTCAGGGCAAGGCAGGCTTCTGACTTGGGAGTCTTCCCACTGACAGTCCTGGGGTATGAGAGGGCCCCCCTCCAGCCCCTTGATCTAACCTAAGATCAGAAGGGGGGCTGGGTCACCTGTTGGTTGGTAACACACGTCCCTCTTGGGCAGCCTTTAGCATCTGTTCATGCAGGGCTAGTGGCCTTGGTCTTTTTCTCCTCTACCTCTCTGACTCTAAATTCTTCTGACTGCAGCTGTAAACAGGTAGGAAGCCCTGTGAAGGTAAGAGTTTGTCCTACACCTTTCAAAATTCCACAGAATACTAACTGAGAACGTGATACACGGAATGTCATTGCCTCAGACCCTACAGAGAACCAGTAAGGAAGCATCATCAAAGGGGTGAGAAGATAGAGGTGCAAAGAGAGGAAGGGATCATCTCCACGAAAGACCTCACAAAGTGTGGGTGGCTTATAGGGAACTAGAACTTCTGTTGCTACTTTAAAGTCCAGAGCCGTTCTCTCTCAAGTCCCAGCCCTGCTAAGAGGAGTGAGGAGAGGGGGGTCAGGCAGGGAAGGAGGGGGAGAGCTAAGAGGCTTCCCATACCCCCGCACCTCCCCCCCACCCCAGCCTCCCCACCGTGGGGAACGAAATCTCCAGGAAGCCCAGCGGGTGTCCGGGTCCCAGCGCTGATTGCAGGAGATGGCACGAGGGCCTGACGGTTGCCATGGCGACTTCCTGAATCACAGAGCCAGTTCCCGCTGAGGCTCTGGAAAGTCAGACATACCTGGACAGCCCTAGAGGCCCACTAGGTCTCTCCGAAAGGGAAAGAGTCGCGGAAACGTGACTTGTCCTGCTCACAGAGTAGGCACACGGGTTTGTGAGCCATAGTGGCTGCAGGTGTACAGCTGGGGCGCAGTTTTAGAGACACAAGAATCTGGGCGCAAAGCTCCCCGGAACCACACAACGAACCCTTTAGTATGAGAACAAGCGAACGCAGGGGGCGCTAGAGAACAGGCCAGGGATGTGCGGAACAAGGCGGAGCAAGTTGGCCAGAGTCTGGTTTTGCACGCCCAGCTATTGAACTTAGCCTTAATTCTAAACGTACTGGGGATCCAGGGAGGGCTTCGAACCAGGGAGGTGGCCTGGATATACATGAGATCCCTCCAGCTGCCCACAAAGGATGAGTCAAAGGGGGCGAGTCAAAGAGGGCAGGGGGACCGGTGTTAATGCTCGCCTCTTGTCTCTTCCCTTTTAGGATGTGAGCTCAGAAGATCAGAGTTGGTGTCTTCTTTCACTGAGGTACTTTTTAAGCTCCAAGAAGACACCTGGATATTAGTGCCCACTAGATGTTTCCTGGGTGAATGGATGATGCCTGGGAGAAAGTAATGAATAGAAGAGAGAAGAGATGTAGCTAAGTGTAACGCACAGAAAATAATTGGCTGGACTAAGGTGGAGGCCTCAGTCAGATGGGAGATGGGTACCCAAGGCCCCCAAGGACTCCTGAGCTGGTGATCTGGACCCCACTCAGAGGAGAGGTCAAGTGTCCCTGCAAGACAGAAGTGGAGGGCTGGTGAGGGCAACTGAGGCAGAGGGCTATTCATGGGTTATTCATTCCTGGACCTGAGTGCATTGGGAGAGCCACAACGGATGACTTTAGTGAACATCTGGGAGCTTCCCTGAGCCTTCTGCAGCAGAGGTCTATAGCACCTTCCAATAGAATACAGAACAGGCCTCAAGGGCAAGAAGTGTGCTACATATTCTAGGAAGAAGACATAAGAAAGGCTAAGGGTGTAGTTCATTGCTGGAGCATTAACGTGGTTTGTGTGTGTGTGTGTGTGTGTGTGTGTGTGTGTGTGTGTGTGTGTGTAAACAGCACTATTAAAGAAAGAGAGAAAGAACAGAGTCAGATGATGCAAGGTGAGTAACTTATTTTGCATCATCCCACAGGCCACAGGATCACCCCAACAGGTTATCAATGGAATTATTGGAATCAATGGGATCAGTGGATTCACCTCCCTCCTTTGGGGTGCAAAATTGCATGTGTGCTGTGCAGCACATCCATTCGAAGTAGTCACAGGTCTGGTGCCGGTAGCCATAAGGTCAGTAGCTACTGTATTAGACAGTACAGACAGTACAGACTAGACTCTGGCACCCACCCACCAGCAGTGAGGCTCTGGGTGGGGCTGAGTCTTCCGAGGGGCCCCAGGAATACCAGCCTGATTGGGGATAGAGAGGTAGACAGAAGGACACAGGTCCTATGGGCCACTGTGGCTTTTTTTTTTTTTTTTTTTTGGTTCAGTTTTCAGATGCCTGCTTTTGTGATAGATTTCTGTGGAACTTTTACTATGTACATGGTGCTGAGCTAGGTGCTAGAGCTGTAATAATGAGCACAGGATTTGTTTGTTACCCGTGTGTGTGTGTGTGTGTGTGTGTGTGTGTGTGTGTGCACATTTGCTATCCGTGCGTGCACATGCGTGTGTCTGGTGTGGCACGCAGGTGTGCGCGCCCGTGTGTGGGTGCTATCAGATCCTCTGTTGCTCTCTGCCCTGTTACTGTCTTTAGTTCTTGACAATTTCGTACATGCACACAGCTGCATTCTGGCTACTCTCCCCAACTCGCTCTCCTATATCTCTGTGCCCCTACCCCACCCTCCTCCTGTCCATTTCTAAGGTTCATGACTTTCGGGTTTCTTTTGTGACTCGTTTAGATTAACCGGGGCCACCTGTGTGGCCACGGGATCGAGACCATTTACTGAGGCCTGGTGGGATCACTAGTGGGCACACAGCTGAGAGCAGTGGCTGCCTCATTCCCTGAATCCTTCAGTAGGAAACGGTTTAGCAGGGTGCTAAACTCCTACTCCATCCTTGCCTGGCTACTGATGGACCCATTCATGTGCAGACCCAGTGCAGTCCCAGGTTGAAATTTCATGACTGCAACGGCTGTGTGTGGCTCTGAAGATGACACTTTGCAGTCTTGCTCCCTATCCGTCAGCTCCTGGTTTCTGCCCCCTCTTCTGTACTGTTCCCAGCGCCTTGGCAGGGGTAGCATAAACGTCTTCTTCAGAGCTGAGTACTCATCTGCCTTATTTTAGGAAACTGGATCTCTCACTGAATCTGGCTAGACCTAACTGTGGGGCAAGCCCCAAGGGATCCTCCTGTCTCCACCCACCGTAGTGCTGGGCTACAGCTGGGTGCTGCGGTAAGAACTTAGCCTAAGAGTAGTGAAGAAGCAGATGCCAGAAAGGGCGAACGACTTCTCCAGGACGGGTGGGGAGGGGTGTCACACAGCTTTTTACTGCCTCATATTACATGAGTAACCAAGATGTAAGCAAAGTTTCAACAGGGAGAAGGCTGGACCCTGACAGACTCTCTAGGGGAATGTGTCCAAGCAGGCCTAGTCCTCGGGTCTCTACGCCTGTGTGATCTCATAGCTTGGGGGCTGGACCAGGGACAACCAGGATGTCTCTAGCATGAAAGCCTACCCCTCAACGAGGTAGCAAAGGGCTGGAGCCAGGTCAGAGGACCACTGCTCTGTGTGTGTGTGTGTGTGTGTGAAGCCATGTGTTCCAGTCCTGATTCCTTTTCTTCCTAACAGTGACCTTGGGAAAGATGACTTGACATTCTAGGCTTCAAACCGGACCTTAATAAATGGGCAAACTAGCCTACCTCCCGGATGGGGCACGTGATGGCCGCAAAAGCACCTGGTGCATTAGAAAGGCTGGCTGGAACAAGGCTTTGGAAGAAGAGCCATTTTCTAGGAAGTACAAACAATAAGTTTTTCACAGAGACCTTGACTCCTGACTTGGTTGCCTCCAGCAGGTGGGGGGAGTGGGGGTGGGGCTGGCAGGGCTTCCTCTGAAGTGCAACTTGGGACATGCGTCTGGGGTCTCTGGTTCAGGGGTGTCTTCCTCTCGGCTTCCCTTCGCCTTATCGTGCCAAGTGGATTAAACAACTCTCTTCACACACAGAGACACTTGACACACTCCAACAGGAAAGTAGCCATGTAGCTTTTAACCTCAGCTTCCTGTCCAGGACCCTCGATTCCGATTCTTACAGCCCACGAAGGTGACAATCTGTCCCAGAGGTCTCGGGTTGGGGTCAGCATGCATCAGTGCATCCGGGGACACTGGCAGGGGCCGAGAGGCTGTGGGCCAGGCATGGCCGGATTCACAGGTTGAAGACTGTTCCTCTGGCCTTCCGGACTCCTGCACTCCCACTGCAGCCCCTTCTGGGCCACCTCCCTTCCTGGCCCGGTGCTGGGGGTGACCATCGGGTGGAGTGGCATCCGGGCTAGAACTGTGAAGAGAGTGTCTGGGCAGAGACTGATGGCCTGTCATTTGGCTGCCGGCACATCCTCAAATTCTTTGTCTCTTCAAGTGGAGACTGTTGGGGGTGGGGACAGAGACAAAGCAAAAGACATAGGAGGTTGGAGGGAGTATATGGGGTTCTGGGTACCTCCATAGTCGGCTGCCCTAGCTGTTGGGTAGCTCTATGTGTGTGTGTGTGTGTGTGTGTGTGTGTGTGTGTGTGTGTGTGAGAGAGAGAGAGAGAGAGAGAGAGAGAGAGAGAGAGAGAGGGCATTGTACCCCAGCTAAATACATTTATTACTTCAAAACTTGCCTGTGCGTCACTGGCAGGAGCACCTCCAAGTGGTCTCTTTCTGGTTTCCTGTCCCCGGCCTCTGTGTCTCCATCCAGGCAATGGGCCTGCAGCTCTGACATGTGATCCATGTAAAACTGCTGACAGGAATATTTGGCCCTGGCATTCCCGAGAGAGACCTGACACTAGCTCTCTCCATATCAGGAGCAGTGGGAGCTAAATCACCCTCTGAGGGAAGAAGTGAAAGGCTGGGAAAGTGAGTGCTCTAAGGAATCTGCCAAGAAGGGAAAGCCAGACCAGGAAGGGGTAGACAAGGAACTGAGGACCACAGAGCAATAGTGCATCTTGAGAGAAACAGCCTGCTTCCATAGGTTCCCCTCTTTCTGGTGTTCTCACAGCCTGGGTCCCCATCACAGCCACAACTCGGGCAGCTACACCCACTACCCCAGTCTTTCCACAAGCATGGCTGCACCTGGGCTTGTGTGGACAGACTTAGTCACGTGCACACAAACACAGCCACCCACAGGTACAGAGCCCCAAACCAACTTGTAGAATTACCGGTGCTTTAGGGCAAGCAGAACTGCCAGCAAGCACAGGACCCCCACAAGCAAGCATGCCTCTTTGTGGGGGAGTCTAGGCCAGGGTTCAGCTTTCCCAGAATCCCTCAGGTTGTCAGAGGCAGACAGGATCCCAGAAGGCTGTCTTGAGTGGGGTGAAGGGCCCTCTGCGGGTCCCTGACACCCCTTTTTAAATAAATAAATAAATAAATAAATAAATAAATAAATAAATAAATAAATGGACTGGCAGTGTTCCCTAACTCCCAGAGCTTCAGCAACAAATGCTGTAGCCATTTTTATTCTCTCCGAAGCTTCTCACTAGTCCAGTAGGCTAATAATGGTAAACTGAGGCTTGGAAGGAGAGCACAGATACCCTTAGGACAAGACTGGGGGTCAGAAGCAGATTCAAAAGCGTATTTGTAGGATTCCCAAACGCGAGCTGTCAGGGGACCTTGCCGCAAAGTCCCCTTCCCCCTCCACCCCAGCACCCAAGGGCTCCCGGGCACAAAGCCACTTGGCGGCGCTCGAGGGGGCGCGCGTAGGAGCGCGCGCGACGGCCCGCGCCTTCGGCCAAGATGTTCCCTCTCGGCTTGATTGACAGGCTCGAGTGCCGAGAAACAAAATTGTTTATGCGCTAATGAATAAGGCCCTGATTGCAAGATCCTGTTTGGAAAATTATAGTGCGGCGGCGGCGGCGGCGGCCGCGGCGGCCCAATTACAGCCCGCGCTGCATATTCATTTCGTCTCTCCTTTGCATGGAGATGAACGGGCGGCCCCGAGCCCTGCAAAGGCAACGCCAAATTTAGTCCCAGGTTCCGCACTCCTCCGCGCCATTGTCTGCCCGGACCACCTGCCTCCTGCCGGCCTGATTGCCCGCGAGGGCGCGGAGAGGGAGGCCAAGAAAGTTTTCCCTGCCCCCTCCTCGGGCCACCACCCACCTCCTGTCCTGCCCTCCGCCCTTCCCCTGTCCCCTACTCTCCTGGTGTCTCTCCTTCCTTTCCTCTTTCCTTGCTGTGTGGACCACAGGCTTCTGACTCTTCCCAGAATTCCATGTGTGCCTCCCCCAGGTATAGAACATGAACTCGGGCTGGGATGTAGCCCAGTGGTAGAGCACAGGCTTTGCATGCACTAGTCCCCCAGGGGCTGCCCCTAGCACCGAAAGAATGAATCAAGAGAATGTGGAACACGCGAAGGAATGTCAATCATGTCTCCTCCCTTTTCCAGCTGCAGAAATTCCCTGGGTTCGTGGATTTCTGGGCCTTGGGAGGGAGCAGGAGAGGGAGGCAGTAAGGGGGATGGCTGTTTCCCTGCCCTCCCCCACGAGACACATCCCAAGACTTCGGAGGTCCCTCTCTGCCTGGCGCCTCCCTTATGTAGTCACCCCATTCTTACAGCGTTCAAACATCCTTCCCAGCACAGCTTGCCTACCCTTCTCTTCTCCAGGCAGGAGACAGCTCCCCCTGCACCCTAGGAGCACCCTGTTTCCCAAGCATGTCTTGATACAGCTACTAGCACAGTACACTCATGTCTTCTCTTCAGCTCTGACCTGAGAGGCTCCCAGCACTGGCTGAGTCACCAGCATTCCTGGTGTAGGGCTCAGGGCAGGGAAAACCAACAAATCCTCTGCCATGCTTGCTCACCCACCATCTGCCCTGTTAGGGCTTGGTGGGCTCGAATGGGTGTGAGACTGGGAGAAAACTGCCCTGAACCCCCAGCCTATAAGGGTCCCATCAACCAGCTCAACCTGGACAAGAATGGCCTTCCTAAGGCCATCGATTTGATTGACAGGTGCCTGAGGCCTGGAAGTTGTAAGACTCCATCACATGTGTCCAACTTTTCTCTTGAAGATAGTCTTTTGCCCAGGCTAGCTCAAACTCCTTATGTAGCCGAGGGTGGCCTTGAACTTTAGATCCTCCTATCAAGAGCTGGAGTTAGAGCTATGTGCCACCATCCTCCTGTCATAGCGGGTGAGCACTCTACCGACTGAGCTACGGTCTCCGGCTCTGCCTCTTTAAAATATCGTTTTTTGCTTGTTCATGAGTTCATGCTCCTCACATGTGTGCAGCTGTTCCAGGAAGCCAGAGGGCACCCAATCCCTTGGAACAGGAGTCACGGGCAGTCTTTGAGCCACCTGGTGGGTGTCTCAAGGAGCCCAGGTTCTTTGAGAGAACAGGCACTTCTAAGGGCTGAGCCATCCCTCCAGTCGTCTGTCCTGTTGGCATTGCCATATAGCATCAACCAAGTCCATGCACCAAGTCATAGGACTGAGCTGCAGACTGAAATAGCTGCAGCAACACTGCCCCCTCAACTCCATCACACTGCTTTAAAGAAGTTCATAATTTCGTGTTGAGCAGAATTCATAGCTCTCTTGGCCACATACAGCCTGTGGGGCAGAGTTAGAACACACTTGAAAATGATGGTATACAAGTTCTAAGTGTCCTGCCATCCTGCTTCTGTAGAAGTCCCTGAAATGACCAGCATCCCCTTTCCTGGTGGTGGGATTTGAAGGCACTGATGTGAGCAATGGACACCACAACCCACCAGGAGACACACAAAGTAACACACACACACACACACACACACCACATACACCATACACACACACACCACACACATACACCACACACACACACCACACATAGCATACACCACACACCACACACATACACCACACATACACAGACACACCACACACCACACACACAAACCACACACACACACCACACACACACCCCCACAGATACACCACACACCACACATACAAACCACACACAAAACACACACACACACACCACACCACACCATACACACACCACACACATACCACACACACACCACACACACACCACACCATACCACAGCACACACACAGCACACACACACCACACACACACCATACACAAACACCATACACACACATACCACACACACACACACCACACCACAGCACACACACACCACACACACAAACACACACACAAACACACACACACACACACACACACACGCACACGCACACGCACACACACCTGATTCTCCTCGAAAGACCTCAATACCAAGACACAAAGACAGGCCTTCCCAAAGGCTGTGAGTGGGGCAGCACTGCCCTCTGGTGGTTTTTCTGGAGTTCTGCTGTATTCAAACTGGCTTCCTAGAACTACAAAAGAGCCTGCTGGTACCCAGATCTAGAGACGCAGATAGGGTTCAGACTGGATCAGGGATTAGGGATTAAGTGTCCTCGAAGGTGACATCTATTCCATTCATTCCAGTCCTCTGCTTCCACCCCCCCAGGCCTAGAACATGTTTTTAGCAATACTCATTCAGGACAAGGGCTCCCATCCTAGAGAAGCGCTGTGGGTTCAAGATCTGGTCCCCAGCTTTACTGAGAGGCAATAGGATCACAAGAGTGCTAATTGCATCCGTGAACTAATGCAAACGTCACTTTATAGTTCAGTGGTCTGTTACAAGCTAGGGCGTGGTTAGATAGAGTGGGTCACTGGGGGTGTGCTTTCAAAAGGCACATCTTGTCCCTGACCCATTATGCCTCTTTGCTCTTTGGCTACCATGACGTGAGCAGCCTTCATCCTCCGTATCCTTCCTTCATGATGCTCCAGTTCTGCCTCAGGCCTATGGCAGCGGAGGCAGCTGACCACAGACTGAAGCCATGTGCCACAATAAATCCTTTGCCCACTGAGTGGTTTGTAGTTCCTCAGATACTTTGTCACAGTGATAAATGGTGACTGATATAGGTTGTGTCTGGAAGGAAGGCGACATCAGGACTGGGAAAGCCGTACAGGTGGTTGAAAACCATGAAAAGTTCCTCCAATGGAGCCCTGAGAGGCTGGTGTAAGCAAGGCCATAGGCTAAGAAAACACCTGCAGGTGGGGACAAAGAGACCTGAAAGTGCAGAGACAGCTGAGAAGGACCAACCAGGGAGCTAGGGGACAATCTAAGAAGCCAAGGACAGGGAGGGTTTCAAGAGAGCCATGTGAAGAATAAGAGGACGAGAGAAAAATGAGGTTTGGGGATCATGCCCAGCTGTGGCTGTGGTGTGACTATTTGAGCCCTGAAACGGATACTTACTCAGTAAGTTTAAGCTGGTTCATCTTCCCAGTTTGTCTGTCTAAGGGCGCCTTGGATGAGGACATTTGGGTGACCTTTGTCTTTCAGAACATTTCAGAGTAGGAAAAAGGAAGGGTATTGGACCCTGGGGCAGAAGTGAAGAGAGTTTTCCCCGGGGAAGAGACAAAGGAGGTCAACACGGGGGCGGCCGCGCAGACAGTGTGCAGTTTATACTATGACCACTAGAGGGCAGCAAAAGCAGGTTCTGCCTTTGACCCAGGCTTCTTCATCTACGGACAGGGTGGGTATCCAGATCCTGCCTTCAATTGTAGCGTGTCCTTGGCCTGCCTGGGCCTTTTTCTTTTCTGAAGGTGAAGCAGCTGGACACCACGATATTTTGAACCCTTTACGCTGCAGTATTTATCCCCACTCAGCCCAGAGAGGGACAGCAAAAGGTACATGCAGATAACATAGACAAAATCAGAACATGCCAGCCTATGGGCTTATGTAAGCCGAGCAAGGTAAGACCAGACAGTCCCAGAAGATCTGGTTAAACCAGTGGGTGATCGTAGTGTCTAAAGGTGTCTCTGGCTTCCTTACACAGAGTACCAAGGGAAGCACCGTCCACTCCTAGCATTCCCTAGCTCCCACTCTCTCTGAACAACCAGGACTGTATTTCCCCGGCATCCTCATGTGTCTGAGGTACCCTGCCCTATCCTTGGGTACTGCCCGTGTGTTCTTTGCTGCCTGTTGAGGACAGTGGCAATACCAAGGGTCAGGATGGGCTGTCCTGACCATGGGCATGTGATCAGGTCTTCAGAGAAGCTCTTGTGCTGGGAGCCTCTTGTGGCCTCACTAGAGATGAGGAAAAGGATGGTCTCTCCTTCCTGTGTCTGCTAAAGCAAGCCTTGATTGAACAGAAATGGCACAGCCAGAGTGTCTGCATGGAGAGATAATCTCTGCTTGGAGGACAGGGATTCCCCCACAGAAGCAAAGCTAGCTCAGGGCAGCCTAGGTAGAAGGGCAGGACATCACTCTGTGGACAGTTAACCAATACTGGCTTTCCCACCGTGTGACCTTGAACCAGTGGATAGCCCCTCTCCGGTCTTTGCAGGAAAACGCATCAGGGTTCTCACAGATTCTGGACAGTCAGGATTGGTACGCAGAGGGCAGCCTTGGGCCACCCAAGTGGCCCCCCATGAGACCCAATCCTTCTCTTAGAACACACTATGGTTCCAGATTTGGAAGTGATCTAATTCAGTTGGGTCTTGGTACCACCATTTTGGCTTGGGAATTAGAAGGGCTAATCTTGGGCATCAACCACAAGAGTGTAGCTGATCCTTCCCAAGTGGTATCCGGCAAGCACGCCCCTGTCTCTGATCACACATTCTACCCAGGGCCAGGTCTTCAGAGTTACCATCTCCCGCTCGCCCCACTGTCTGCCGGGATCCAGGCCGAGTTGGATCTTATACCCTGTCTCCCTGACAGTTGCTCTAAGCTTGACCCTGCAGGAGCTGGTGAAGGGAGCTGGTGCGTACCGGCTCCTGTGGGTCCTTGATTCAGTACCCAGCTAATCTTTGTGAAGCACTCAGAAAGCCTAGTCAGCTGAGGTGTGTTGGGTGCCCCTCACGGAGCCAACAGCTCTCCTGTTCTCTCCTGTTCTCTCCTGTTCTCACAGGAGCCTCTGCCTCCTGAATCTACTACTCTGGTGTCTGAACATAAGACTGTAAGGCCCAGCTGAGGTGCTTCACTGATAGGAGGGAGTGACTGTGCAGCCTTGGGCCACGGCTTAGGAGTTGGTGATCTTCAGACCGGAGGCTCCTCTTCCTGTCTAGACCAGTTCCTCCCACATTCTCGCCCCTGGGCCTGTGCACCTGTGGGACAGCCTTCCCTATCTTAGGCTCTGCACACCTAGGAGAATGGACACCACATGGGAACGACAGAACATCCCCCGTGCCGCACCTGTTCACCAGGCTCGCTGGGTCAGCTTTAAGCAGTCCCCTCTCCCTCTCTGTGTTCTTCAGGCTCTTCAGTCTCTGGGACCTGTGTTTTCTATGCTACTTGCTGGTGCCACCTGCCATATACAGTGGGTGCTGAATTTGTGCCCAGATATTTCTCCAAGGCCTGGGCTGCAGCACAACCATTGTGTATTCCTCTGGCTCTGCACCACAGAAAAGACATGTGACTGACTTGGGTGCAGGAAAGTGCACACATACACACACACACACACACACACACACACACACACACACACACAGAACTGAGCACCAGTAGGCTCATGCACACAGCTGTAAACCCAGGGTATAAGTGAAGACAGGGACACAGAGTATTTGAGGACTGGTATATCTCTCATGGGAGGTACACGCAGTCAGGAGCACATTCACACCACAGATGCCCGGAGCTGAGGCTAGCCCAGGAATCCCTTAACACAGATAATAGTTGAGCAGCTCAAGGGCTGAGTCCACTCTATGCAGCTCTGCCCTCTTAAGAGGAGAAGGGGCAACTGGTATAGAAACTGCAGGGCAGAGTTATGAGCACAGCCCCTGCAGGAAATGGTGAGACCCGGATAATAAGCATCAGGGGTAAGGTCTCAGGCTTGCCCGGGGAGGAAGAATTCTCTGTGAACCATTAGGACCAACTGTTACCCACGGGGAAGTTGTCCAGCTCTGCCCAGCCCTGCAGAGTCCTTGAGCAGAGCAGAGCAGTCTATGGTCTTGGCCTTTGAAGGTAGAGGGCTCCATTCAGACCCTAACCATACAGACAAGTGAGTAGGATAAAACCTAGGCCACCAAACAGGCAACTGCCCCGAATCACTTGGGCCACACTGGCTGTGATGAGGAGGGTGCACACACTGCCTGGCCAGGCAACCCATTCCTCCTCTGATCTCCCTCACACCCCTAACCAGGTGGGCACTGGGCATCCCCGTGAAACTGAAAACATGGGGTGTAATCGCATGCTATGTGGCTCCCACACTGAAGCGCACATTTCGGTGGGGTTTTAGTATTCTGCAAAGTTGTACAACCATTACCACCACCTAATTCCAGAATGCTTTAGCACTGCAAAGAAAGCCCCCAGACCCACCAGGAGCCCTGCCCACTCAGCAGCCCAGTCCTCCAGGGATCTCCGCTCTGCCCTACCTTTGCCAATGGTGGGCATTTTGATCAACGCAACCACACTGCGAGTGGATTTCAATGTCTGGCTTCTTCCGAGTGTTGTGTTTGTGGGGTCTGAGTTCTCACTCTGTGAATAGGAAATCCAGACAGATGACGTGAAAACCAGAATCAGGCAGAAATCCCGGGCAGGCTTCCCTACGCTGTTACTGCCTTTTCTTTTCCAAGTGGTTAATTCTGAGATTTCTATTTTCTTAATTATGCGTGGTACTGTCGTGTGTGGGTATTTCCGTATTAGAGTAGGTGCCAGAGGCCAGCAGAGGGTGTCAGGTGCCCTGCAGCTGGAGTTAATGGCGGTTGTGAACCTCCTGATTGGATGATGCTAATAAACCAGGGTCTTCTGCAAAAGCACGGAGAGCATTTAACTGGTAAGTGTGTTTGCATGGGGCTAGGGAGATGGTTCAGAGATTAAGAGCAGGAGCATGGGCTGCCCTTCCAGAGGTCCTGATTCAGTTCCCAGCAACCATCCATATGGTGGCTCACATCCACCTGTGATGAGATCTGGTGCCCTCTTCTGGTGTCCAGGCACACATCTAGGCAGAACATTGTATAAACAATAAATCTTTTCTTTCTTTCTTTTTGTCTGTCTGTCTGTCTTTCTTTCTTTCTTTTTTAAAGGTGTTAGCCTGGGATTGTGGGGCTAGGAGTTAGAGACCAGAGATAAGCTCTCAGTCATATAAAGGGGTAGCCATTGTTCGTCCCCATTGCTATCATACTGGCTAAGAACACACAGCAAGCTGGTGACAGAGCTGGGGTTGGGACAGCAACCTGAGTCCTTGCTTTCATGCTCTCATGCATGGCGCACAGTACAGGTCTGAGTGGGGAGCTCACAAGGGTTGGCTACTCACCTCAGTTCCTTTTTGGCACCACTTACACGGCAGGTCCTGGGCCTTCGCAGTTTATTTTAACCCAAGTCCTTTTGCCTCTGGCTTCCTCCTTGGTCTCACTGCTCTTCTATCTACATTGTTGAAGAAATTTTTACAGGAGCAAGAAGGAGAACATGCCACAGGGCGCTGGGTCCAGCTGCGGGCCATGCTGTAGCCCCATGACCCAGGGATGATCCTGTGCTTGGCAGGATACTGGACCAGTCACCTCCCCTCCTCTCCATAACTCCCCATTGCAACCTGCAGAGGGACTTTCTCATGGGGTAAAAGGTACTCCTGTGACAGTGACACCCTTCTGAGAAGTCCATACCTGTGACCCCGTGTATGCCTTTACCTTCTTCCAGAACAAAAATCAAATGTGCTCACTACAGCCCCGAGTTGTGCTCAAAACTGTGGGCACTCTGGAATGCTGGGAAATATTAATGGCTGACACTTGGGCTAGGGGCTGACTGAGACCAACACCACCAATCCCTGGGCATACAAACAGTCCCACACAGCACCGGGAGGGCCCACACACTGCCTCATTCAATCCTGAGGTCACCCAAGCCAGGGGGCCTTTATCCAACCTGGAGGTCTCAGCCACAATCTCACTGGTTGTTCACCACATAGGAAAAATGACACCCGTGTTCCAGAGCTGTACAGATTCAGTAAATTACAGTATAAAATAGGCAGCATGCCAAAACCAGTTTCTTGCGTTTGGCAAACACCACAGACACGAGCTGCTTTTCCATTGCTATTTTTCTTGGAGTGGGAAATGTACTGCAGGCTCGATGCCTGCTACACATGCACGATACAGAGCTCCTCCCCAGCCCCTCCCTGCTCCCCCTTCACTGTTGGGAGGCCTAGGAAGCAGAATGATTGGCTATTGCTGTGGTTCCGTTTGAGTAGTTTCCTTTTCTTTCTTTTTTTCTTTTCTTTTTAAAGATTTATTTATTTTATGTGAGTACACTGCAGCTGTCTTCAGACACACCAGAAGAGGGCATCAGATCCCATTACAGATGGCTATGAGCAACCATGTGGTTGTTGGGAATTAAACTCAGGACCTCTGGAAGAGCAGCCAGTGCTGAGCCATCTCTCCAGCCCCAGTAGTTTTCTTCTCGGGCACCTTCACCATGGTTGGGAAGCCATTGTGCCCACACTTCCCTCAGGGGCCTGTAGGACAGTGGCCAAATGCCCTGAAGTGAATAGGACTCCCTTCTAAGCACCTAGCCCTGAAATAACTTGACAAGACATGGCTGGGATTGAGTCCAAGTCAGTGGCTCTGAGGACATGGCTTTCTACCATGTGGGCTCTGGAGATTAAACTTGAGTCCTGAGACTTCAAGCACCTTTGCCTACTGAGCCATCTTCCTGACCCCTTCAGCTTTAAGGGCCTTTCTGCCTTCACTTGGCCTTGGTAGATGTAGTTATTATCCTCAGGTTTGCTTGGGAAGAGAGCTAGGTGCCTCGCCAAGGTGGGTATCTTTTGCACCCTCCAGATCACATGTGAATCCTTCTGAGAATGGCTCTTGGCTCCTCTAGCACACACCCACCCCTGCAACCCCCTAGCCTCTCTTCCCACACACTCATCCCTGCAATGCCCTGGCCTCTCCACACCCCCACTACAATCCTCTGGCTTTGCCTTACCACCACTGCGTCCCCTGCTCTTCCCCCAACCCCTGCAATCTCCTGGACTCCCTCCATACCCATCCCTGCAATTGCCTGGCCCCTCCCCTCACCCAGCACTGCAATCCTTTGACCTTTTCCCCACCACACACGACCTACCTCTGCAACCCCCAACACCTGCCCCTGTAGTCCCCTAGCCTCCCCACAAACCCACCCATGCAATCCCCTGGCCTCTCAAAAAGCTGGAGGAACAATTGCTAATCAGCTTCTGAGAGTGCCGGGGATGAATGGAGGCAAAGACAACGAGCCTCAATCACTGGCAGCTGGTCTGCTCTGGCTGCCCAGCCTCAGCGCCTCTCCTGGTACCCCTTCCTCTCTTCAGTTCTTTTCTCCACATCCTAATGGAGCACCAGCCCGACCCTGATCCCGCACTTTACTCCTCTCCTCAAAGTGAGGCCCCTAAACCCTAGTTCAGTCTCAGTCACACCTCTGAGGTGCCACGCACCTCACATTTCCTTCTACCTGATCATCTCCCACCCGTCTTCCAAAGTCCAGCTTCCAACTTCACCTCCTTCACGAAGCCCTCCAGGTCTTTGATCTCCTCAAAGGCACTGTCCCTGGTGTACACTGGTGCATCCATCACACGGTATGAACATGCCCTGAGGGGCAGATGCTGGGGCAGCTTGGTGTGTGGAGAGGAGTACCTCCTGCTGCCTGGAGTGCTTTGCTCTTTTCTCTGACTTTCTTGGCTGTTTCTCTCCCTGCTTTTATCCAGCTGATCCCTACCCACAGTCTAAACTCTGGTGCTCTGGTCTTCTCCCTACACTAAGAATGAGTCCCTTAGTGCCCCCAGGGCAGCAGTCCTGGCTTTGTGTCCACTGCTGCAGCCTCTGCACACGAGCGACATTGAGGTTTGCTCTGTGGCTACGGATTGTCATGCTAAGTGCAACCCCCAATTGCCCCAGAGACGAGTGGGAGAGTCTACAAGTAGACCCAAGTGACGCTGTGTGACCTTGCCCCCAAGTTATTTTTGATTGTTAAATAAAGATGCCTACAGTCTATAGCCAGGTAGAATTGAGATAGGTGGTGCTTGGTGTTCCCAGGCTGGGGGTCAGAGGAGACCACGGGGGTCGGGGGGAAGGTGAAGGAGGAAGAGAAAGACGCCGTGGGTCAGGAGTCAAGAAAGAATGGCCCTGAGGGCTGGCCAATTGGAGTTAAGAACAGTCCAATAACTAGGGGCTATCAATAGAAAATAGATTTTAATAGCATAGGGGGTAGATACCTGCCCAGCTCTAGTGCTGATCAAGGTTTATTGTCAATATAAAGGTTGTGTGTGTCTTTTATCCAGGAACTAAATGGTCCAAGGTGGGGTAGAAACCCTGGAATAGGATTAAATATTTTCTACAACGGAGACACGGGTGGATGAACAGATGAGAGAACATTCATGTTTAAAGTGGTGACAGTAGCTCCAATGAGAGTTGTTGTGCAACACAACTTTTCCTGGGGAGATACGAAGCACACTTCCACTCACCCCAGATGTGAAACCCGAGGCAGACCGAAGTCTGGATACCACCAGAGTCCAGCTTGGTGAACCCATGGGCTTTATTGGGGTTACTTACAGGAACAGAAATGACTCAAGGATAGCCCTGTCATCAAAGCCCACCTCAGCACAGGTGTCAGTTCATAAAATCTGGGAGCCTGGAGCACATTTCACAGCCTATAGATAACTCAATAGGTTTGATAGTGTCCTTTCCAAGTATCTCTTGTCTAAACTTTGTCTAGGCAGCTCAGCTGGTTTCTGCTCCTTCGAGTCAGCTGTCTGGTCTCAAGAGTCTTCGCAGCTCAGCTTCTCTGAGAGTCCGTTTGCAGTCCAACATCCTTTTCTGAGAGGGACTAGACATTGCATGCCAGCCTCCCCCACAGTTCTTGGTAGCAGCTTAAGCAGATCCCGCTATTCCTTCAAAAACTCATGTTTGAACATTGAGTCCTCAGGCCAAGGCTGGCCTTGAGGTAGGGCCTAGCTAAAGGAACTAGTCACTAGAGGTTGGGTCTCGAAGTTGCTTAACCTGGCCCCACTTCCGGTCTGCTCCCTGCTTCTTGACTGGATGCAATGTGACCAGCAGCCTCTTGCTCCTCCCACCATGGCTTCCTGGCCTTGATGGACTGTCTCTGTTTTCAAACTGAGACAAAATAAGCCTTTCCTTCCTTAGTTTGCATCTTGTCAGGCATTTAGTCACAGTGCAGCTAACTCAAGGCTGTCTTGTTACCCATGGAGCCCCGCAGAGCTCCCAGCACACAATAAACATGAGGCATCTGAGTCCTCAGACTGAAGGAAAGGCTGAGCTTTGAGGTTACTCAGTTCTCTCTGCTCCCCACAAATCCAGTACCCCAGACTGTACCCAAGCTGTAACTTCCAAAGAAGCAATTGAGACTACAGGGTTAGGATGGCTTTAGTAGTGAAACTGCAGTCCAGGCTATGGAAACATGGGGTATAAAGGTTTGTGGGTTGGCACCTCCTCTGTGCTGCCTAGGGCCCATGTAGCCCCACAGCCTCACTCCCTGCTCACACAACCACCTGGATGAGTAAGAGTTTCAGACATGTGTGTTAGCGATTGTTAAGAGTTACTGTCGATGCCTGGTTCCCACTTCATACTTCAGTTTTATTGTTTAGAATAAGTTAACCCTCTCCCTCCACTGCTCCCCTTAAACTTAACCACATCCAGTGTTCTGTTGGGGGAAAACACACCAGAACTTCCTTGGTCTCTTCTGTAAATAGAGTATGAGTTGACCAAAACCAGAATTAGGTCTGTAGTCACAGCTACTGTTGTTGCATAACAGTTTCCTCTGAGATTGAAGCATCCTTAAACTCCATAAGCAGGAAGGTAACAACTCAAAATAATTTCAGGAAGTCCCTGAAACTGACCAGATTCACTAGGTCCCTCCACGCTAGAGTAAATGATGAAAGCTGGGGGGCGGGGGGGGGCGGGACAGGTGCAGAGCACTCAGTGCCAAGCCAGCCAGCCCAAAGTATTTCTAGGGTAAAGGAATGTGTCTAGCTGAATTTGGAGCTTTTAAAGAAGCATCCAGTGGCAGCAGGGCACAGATTTAGATAGGACGCGCAGCCTGGCCTAGACAGCTTTATCAGCACAGGCTGGTCAGTTGGCTCTGCCTAGAAGCCAACTTCAATGCAAAGGAAGCCTTCACTCCTATGAGCTGTGGCCCTTCTGGAAGAGCAGGGGAGGCAGAGCTGGTGTCAGCAGTGGGGGCAGAGACAGGTGGCCTGCCTCCTTTTGTTGTATTGAAGTAGGGCAGGGAAGTTCCAGGCTGTTTCAGGTTCCAACTGCCCCTGTGGTTGGCTCTATTAGACTCTCCTTATTTGTCAGGTGAGGATGGCCTGCCCAGCAATCTCACTGGACTCAAGTACAGACTCAGCAAGGGAGAGCATGTACCATGCCAAGCACAGCATCAGGCATGTGGCATTGCCACCTGTGCTGAGACTCAGACATGGGTCAGGAGCTCATGGCTCTGTTGGGAAACTTCCCCTATTACTGCCATGGATAAACCCGTGACCAGTGTTTCATGAACCTCTCCTGGGGAAATAGTATCTGTTCACCGAGACAGGGTACCGACGTCAGGCCAAAGTAATGATTCATCCCACTATAGCCTGGGAAATGAAGGCATTTATTTGATTTACTTAAAAGGCACAGGTGAGCTGGGTGGTGGTGGCTTTAAACCAAGCTAAGAACTTGGTCTCGGGGGTCCTGAGCAATACGGATCCTTTCAGGAAGGGAACCAAGGCCTAGGTATAACCTTCAAAAACACACCTCTACCAGGAACCTGCTTCCTCCTGCTAACCCTCACTTTTTAAAGTTCCCACCACCTCCTAAAATAGCCAGGGACTGAGGCTTCAACACATGAGACTGCGGGAACATTTCATATTCAAGCTATAAAGCCTCTGAAAAGACTCACCCTCAGGCTAGAGTCAGGAATGGGAAGAGAACAGAGGTCCAGGAAAAGTGATAGCGGCTAGGAAGGAGACACGGAACTCTTTGTCACTGGTGTCCCCCAAGCAGGTGCATCCTCCTCAGGACCACACACTTACACAGTTATGGTTTGAAACATCTCCTGTGGGTCATGTGGATCACTTGGTCTCCACATGTGGGAGGCTGTGGTGTCTTTAGGGGGCAGGAGTTAGCTGTTAGAAGTAGGTCACAAGGGGCAGGCCCTTCTTCCTACAGTGGACCTTCTGCCTTCCTGACCCACTGGGATATGTACAATGTCCACCACAAGTCTCTGCCACCATGAACACAGGCTTTTCATCCTGCCTTCCCCATCAGGATGTCCTGAAACGGCCCACGAACCAAAACAAACTTTGGCATAGCTACACAAAAGTATATAACCGCGTGAAACTAACTTACACACAGCCTAGAGACTGGCACGTGGGTGATACCGAAGGGCTGACTGGAGTGCCAGCTTTCAAATGCTACTACTGAAGGCTGTGGTCAATGCTAGGAGGTCAATCTGCAGGATGCCTGCTGGAACCCTGGTTTTGGAGGTTTCCTTTGGAAGTCTGCTTTTGAGGTGGTAGACTATTACCAAGCTGGTCTATTGTCTCCCAGTTATGTAGCCCTGCGGGTGGTGGTACCAGAGGAATCCCCATCCTCTCTGTCCAGACCAGGCTGATTAACAGACGGAATCAGGCAGGGCCAAGGCAAGATGAGGCTAGACTTGGCCTTTGTCCTAGTTGGGGTTACTATTGCCACGATGAAACACCATGACTACAAAGCATGTTGAAGAGGAAAGGGCATGTTTGGCTCACATTTGCACATCATAGTCCATCATTGAAGGAAGTCAGGACAGGAGCTCAAACAGGGCAGGAACCGGGAGGCAGGAACTAAAGGTCATGGAGGGGTGCGGCTTACTGGCTTGCGCCTTATGGCTTGCTCAGCCTCTCTCTCTCTCTCTCTCTCTCTCTCTCTCTCTCTCTCTCTCTCTCTCTTTATAGCACCCAGTCCAGGGATGATCTCACCCCCAAGGAGCTGGGCCCACCCACATCAATCACTAATTGAGAAAATGCCCCACAGGCCTGCCTACAGCCTGAGCTTCTGGAGGTATCTTCTCAACTGAGGCTCCCTCCTCTCAGAGGACTTCAGTTTGTGTCAAGTTCATGTAGAACTCACCAGCACAGCCTTCATACAGATTCCCAAGTAGAACCTCCCACTTCACACAGGGATAATGTTTTTGCCTGAAGAATCCTGACTGTAGCACAGAGACCAGAGGAGAGGTCACAATACACACTGGAGAACTGCAGGCTTCTAGGTGCCAAGGTGTCCCTGTGCTCTTAAAGAAGCCATGCTGACTCCTTCCCTCATTCCCCACACCCCCAGTTTTTCTGACCCTCTCTAGCTGTTCCTTTCCCTGGTGACCAGTTGGTAGTCTCCTGTCTAGCACCACGTGTCCCCTTTAGCCAGATGGTGCTGGTTCCTTGAAGGGAGGGAGGAGGCTTTGCCAAGAGCTTGGGGGCGAAAGGGCAGAGACACCATCCAGCCCCAAGCTGTGAACGGGGGTCAGGGTTGGGGTTGGTAGGTGTCAACTTGAGGGAGATGGTCTGGGAGATCCCTTGCCTGTCCCTGGAGGTCTGCATATCTCCCTTGCCCCTTTGCTCTGACCTTCTTTTCCTGGCTCCCTTCAGCCCCAGCTCCTGTCAAGCTACCTGGTTCTCTATAATTCTTCCTGACTGGCTTGGAGCTGGGCAAGCCTTCTGTGATTGGGCTCTAGTTCTTCCTTCAGCCTCCAACACACAGATGAAACCAAATGTATTAGTGACGGGTTCTAACTGGCACGGACTGGAACTGTCTGGTTTAGTCCTCACCAGCTTTACTAATTTCGAGACAGAACATGCCTAGAGGAGTCATTTGCTCCCTGCTGCAGGCATCCCTTGGAGATTTGCAGCCTGTGGAGTCCATCCACCTGCCTCGACATTCCTCCCTCGATTCAGTTCCTCTGACCTCTAATGCCACTGAAGGAATGAACTCCCACAGGTTCCCCTAGCCCACTACACATCCCTTTTCACACATCTAAACCACGGGGCTCCCCTGGGACAGGACATTCAGAACTGGGAAAGTTGAAAGCAGGGATCCCAGTTGCCAGACTTATTGTTCCATGATGGAGATACAGACTGGGAGAGGTCTTACTGGTTCCCAAACATCTCAAAAGCAATGTGTCTGCCACTATGAAGCACGCAACATGCCACTTCTCCAAATGTACTATGTTCCGGCTCTGTTTTGGAAAACTGACAAAGCCTGCATCATCAGGATACTGAGAACTGGGTGTAGGTCTGCGAGATTTAAAAAGAAACACACAGACTCGGGTCACTCATGTTTCAAGAAAACGAATACCAAAGCTTTTACTGGGTACACGGAATATATACCCCAACCACTGAGTGGAAGCACAATGGAGAAACAGAAACTGAAACTAAAGCTGAGATCAAAAGATCTGGCGTTCAGGTGTTAGCCATCCCCTATGGCGGACAGGAAGTCCAGGATGTTCCTTCAAGAGAACAAAGGCTTTCACATGCATCAGCCAGGCTCAGCAGGGGGCAAACACTGACAGAATCCAGGAGGGTCTGACAGAAAATGTCTCCATCCATCCCTCAGTCCTGGTGAACACAGTCAATTTTCACCTCAGACTCTCAGCTATTTCCCCCCATCCCCAACTGTGCCCAACACCCAAAAAAGTGCCCAGAGCATAGGTGTCTTCAGAGATGGCTGGCTAGGTCCAGCTCTTGCAGTTGCCTGCAGACTCAGTTCCTGCAATCCAGCCTCTACAGAACAGCCATAGTAACAGGACCTCCTCAATGTAGCCCTGTTCAAGCCTGCTTCACCCTACCAAGCTCAGAGATGACACCCATGCTTGACTGGCTTGCAAAAACCTGAACAGCCCACCCCGACACCCCTCTCCACACACTACTATATATAGATGTTCTAGCCACATCTTAGGTCTTGCAGGCAGCCAACTGTGCCAGGCCGATGATTCACACTTTGGTTTGGCACATGCTGGTCCCTCTGCCTAAGGTTCCCTGCCCCCATCCCATCTGCCCAGTGAACGATTTGCACTTCAGAAGCATGTTCAAAAGTCACGAGGCTCAATTGGACTCCTTTGCATATGTTATAGTATTTAAGTTTTGGAGTTATTTATAGATAAATCTGTTTAGTAAATGGATAAGTCTAGCCTCAGGCCCCAGGACCTTTCTTACTTGTCTCTGCCTGGAGTTCCCAGAAAAGAGCTGGGTCACAGAAGCAGTCATAAAGGACATCTCACTGTCGTGGAAGGCTGGCTGTGTCCAGGCACTGTTCACAAATTGTTCCCGTATGGTGGCACATGCCTCTTGCCCAGGCGGGAGTCACTCACTGTGCCCGTCATTCACTGACGCTCAGCAGATGGCCAACGCAAACTCAATTCAAACAGTGGTCTTTTGGTGCTGACCTGATCTGGGGAGCTGGCTAGATTCTCTTGGGGACTGCCCCAAGTGTTGTAGCTCAGGATGCTCACCATAGTGACACTCAGCTGGGGCTGGCACATCTCAATCTTGATGGCTCAAGCACTGCTGTCATGGTTGTTGTTGCTGTTGTTGTTGTTTTTTAATGATCCTCCCTTCCCTGCAACCCCACCCATGCACACACCCCCAAGCCTTTTATTATTGTTGCATACACATGTATGTATGTATGTATATGTATGTATGTATGTATGTATGTATGTATGTGAATGCCATAAATATATAAATACAACCTGTTGAGTCTGTTTTTTTGTGTGTATATGGTTTAAGAGTATATGGTTTCAAGGATGACCACGCCGCATTGGACGAGAAAGACCAACTCATTTCTAATTTCTAATCAGGAGCCATTTCGATAGTCTGGATCAATTAAGTCCCTGTTTTCTGCAAAATTTTGAGTTTCTGACCCTCAGAGCTAGGCTATGCCCTAACCCTGTAACCATAGAACGTTCTGTAACAACCGTTCTAACCCTGTAACCATAGAGTGTTCTGTAACAGCCGTTCTAGGAAGATTCCCTTAACTAACTGCCTGGTCTCGCTTCTGTAACTAGGCCTGCTCCCCTACCTTGTGGCTTTGCCCTATAAAAGGAGCCTGAGACACTGGTTCACAGCTGATCTCTTGAACTCGTCTTCGGAGGAGACAGCCACTGGCTGTGTCCCATGTACACAGATAGAGCTTGCTTGAATTTGGCCATAATTTGGGTTGGTGAAATTTACACAACTGATAAAGGAACTCATCCCTGGAGAGGCTGAGCCCCCTTCTCCCAGAAGTTTGCTAGCTGCCTGTAGCTCTTTGTCTAGGGGTGGGGCCCCTGGAAACTTCCTTCCATGTTGACCTGTCCATTGATACTGCCATGGCTCTGGGTTCTGGTCTTGTGAAGCCATTTCTAAGAGAGACTCTGTCACAGCAGGCTTCCTGATATTCTGGCTTTTGAAACCGTTCCACCCCTTCCATGATGTTCTCTGAGTGACAGATGCGGGAGCTGTGATGTATACCCTGGGGCTGGGATCCTCAGGAGCCATTGAGGTCTGCATTGTGTCCAGTTGTGGTTTTCTGTGGCTTCTTTGGTGAGGGATGATAGCTACGCTCTCTGTGTGTATGAGGATAAGATTTTCAGTGTAGCAAAGTCTGCCTGAGTCTTTACAGTGGGGGTTGTGTGTGTGTGTGTGTGTGTGTGTGTGTGTGTGTGCGCACGCGCGCTTTCTGTGCGACTGTCAAGGAACCTGTCTGCCATGGTCTTGTTTCCTTCTTCAGAAGTACGTCTGAGCTACGTCTGAGCATCCTTCTGTCCTATCATGTGGGACATAAAACCATGCCAGTAAGTTTGGTAAGGTAAAACAGGCCCCGGGCACTCGGTGGGCACACACCTGAGGCTTAGGTGACTCCCAGCTCCCTACCAGACTCCTGACTTAGAACACATGTCATGCTTCTCACATAAAAAAGTGTGTGATCACGTAGGCCCAAATCAGAGTTCTCCATGCTAATGAGGTACCTAGAGGCCCAGAAGGCTTAGCCAGTAAGCTTCCCTTCCCAGACACGCCTCCCTGCCAAAGGTATTTAATCTCAGGCCTACCTCAGAGAAGTGGGTATGGTGCATTATGCATCCATTTTCCACCATGAACAACCAATAAAAACCATTTAGAACCATGGACTGACTCTTTCATCGAGATCCGCCATGGGGAACCATGAAGAAGGCATTCTCTTTCAGAGCCACAGCTTAATTCTCCTGGGAGAAGACCTCTCTGCACTCCCACCCACAACTTGCCTCCACCAAGCTAAGACCAATCACCACTGGGATGAACCAGAGCTCCCCTCTTCCCCCGACCCCAGAGTGGATGCTGTCTCCAGCCCACAGATCCCTGACTCCATTCTCTGCTTTTCAGAGACTCCTAAGAGCGCCTAGATGTCCAAGAGTCTGAGAACCCCATGGCCCTGGCCTCGTCGCAGGCCTGGGGACCCCTGAACCAGCTCCAGCTTTCCCACATCTCAGATTGAGCTTTCCCACACCCAGAGCAGTGCCTTGGCGCTTCCAAACAGTCCAGCACCCGTCCTGGCGGTGGCTTGAGATAAACACAAACTCCCCACGTTCCACCTCCCCGAGAGGCAGTGCCCAGCGGTTGAGCGGACATGGACTGACACTGCCAGGTGAACGGCATGTTGGCTAAGGTAGTTAGAAATGAGCTCTGACCTCACTCTGGTTCAGACCTGGTCTTATTCACAAAGGATGGGTCTGAAGGAGGCAACAAGAGCCTTGACTCCTGTCTGATGTATTAGCCCCCTTTCTCTCAGGCCAGGTCTTTGGCGTTAACAGCTTCCTTCTATGATAAAAGTGGCAGGATAGTTTTCTCCTGAGCATCAGAGACTCCCCTACACTGCAGGCTGCTGGCTCCAGAAGGCAAGTGAGAAGAACCTTCCACATCTCCACTCCGCCACCCACGCTTTCATCATTTCGATTCCTCTCACCACTTCTCATCCAGGGATTTGGGTTAAATGACCCTTAAAACTCTCCCTCTGTGACTCCTCTTCCTCTTCTTCCTTCTTCCCAATATGCTGAGGATGGAGTCTGGGACTTCAAGCAGGTAAGCACAGAGCCACACCTGAGCCTGCAGTCTCCTCACCTCTTCTCATTTCTGTGCAGCCAGATGATGCTGTAATATGACTACGCTGCTTAACTCATGTGCCTACTGTGTGCCAGGCATCTCATACACCTACTGTGTGCCAGGTGTGCATTAACCCCTCTGCCTCTCTTCACTCTAGGTGTGAGGGGTGCTGCTGAGCTCCACACCACAGTCTTGTAATGATTTATCCCTGGACCTTGCTGGCACAGTACCCGGTGTTCAGTGTTCTGCCCTGGGCAGGGGTCAGGGGAGCGCATGTGTGATTGATCTCTCTTTTCTTCCCACCATAACAACCATGGTTAGTCTAACCTAAGCTAGACTGTTGAAATGGAGCCTACGTTAGCCTATGACCTTGAGTGACAACTACATAAAGAGCCCTGTCCTGGATATACAGTGTGGTGAGAAGTAGACATCTCAGATGTAGCTGAGACATGGGAATGTTCATCACTGCCACCTAACAGCCTGTCTGGACTATATTCAAGCTCAACAGAAGCTGCCACAGGGCTGCTGGAGCCAGTTCTCTGTCCCTTGTACTCAGCCCTTCTGGGAAACCGTAAGCAATCGCTCAGACTGCTATCAAATCTAAAGCCACTGGAGGCCAGCAGGGGGTCTTGGCTAATTGGTTGCTGTAGGTTTCGGGAAAACAAAGGGATCTGGTGTTCAAAATCTAAAGATACACTCTTTTTTCTACGTACTCCTTATGCCTACAAGGAAGAAGATTCCTTCTCAAACGGGGCTACTCTGGAATTCTGGGAGTTTTCCTTTTTAACCTCTTTTCTAAAGTCAGCCTCACACTGAGCACTCGCTGGTGTGGGTTTTTCCACTGCAGCAAAGCTCTGCTCGTCTGCTCAGCACCTCTTGATTCCCCACCCCAGTGAGGGAGGCCTCTCTCTGGAGTGCCTACAGATGATTGCTCCCTAAAATATTTTCAAACTCTGGCAGTTCTCCAAGAGAGGAACCATTTGTTAGGAAAGTGCACTGGATTCTAATTTCCTTTTTGGGGAAGTGATTTGAAATTTGGTGTTTATTGTCTGCTTTCCCATAGTGTGGAGACAGAAAGATCCGTGGGGCTTGCTGGCCAGCCAGCTTAGACTAATTCATGAGGCCCAGGTCCCAGTGAGAGGTCCTGCCTCAAAAACCAAGGTTGATAGATGCTGAAGAATGACACCTGAAGTTGACCTCTGGTTTCCACATGCCTGCACGTATGAATACATACGTACCCGAACACATGTGTGCACCAACACACATGAACATTCTCATCTCCCCTACTTGTAAAGAAGGTCACTTCATATGATCAAGGAACCAAGCCACCAAGAGGTCAGTATAAACTTAAAACACACACACACACACACACACACACACACACACACACCATGAAGCTCATGGTATAAGAGGCAAAGTCAATCCACCTTCACCAACAGGCAAATCATATTGACAAAACAGATAGAGGGAAAATATCTGAATTAGAAGATCCATTCTCTGCGTGACAGGCATGGCACACACCTTTAACCCCACACTTCAGGAGGCAGAGGCAGGTGGATCTCTGAGTCGAGGAACTCTAAAATAGTTTCAGGATAGCCAAGAGTACACAGAGAAACTCTGTCTCAAAAAACTGTAGGATGTCATACAGGTGAGGGTCAGTACAGGATAGAACGAGGCCTGTTATTGGACGAGAAGGAAGGATGGGCGGGAGAAAAGTTTGAGGGAAGGGGAGGAGACTGGAACGGAAAAGAAGAGGAGACAGGAGAAGGAGAAGAGTAGCCATGGAGAGAACATGGAGGCTGACGTTAAGATTCCACGCCGTACCCTTTGCAGGTTGTTATGAATGTTCTTAAGGGACGGGTGTGAACAGGGCTTTGTATGTTTAGGTGGGCAATTATATCTTATCAATTGGATCAGAGGTTACTGTGTTATGTGCTCTTTCTTGTGGTGAATTAAGTCTAAGAGAGTATGTGGCAGCTGGGACACTAAGCTGCCATGGAGTTTGGATGTGTGTTTCAGGCACGGAAACTTGCCTTGGGAACTGGACGGGTAGAGAGATTGTTGCCAGGCTCAGAGAAAGGCCTGTGTGATATGGGATGGAGCAGAACGGCTGAGACGCTTTGCTCACTGAGATTAAGATATCCATTAGCTATCTTGGGGCACTGCGGTGCTGGATCTAGCGGGAGATAAAGACAGCCATATATATATTTATATATATATATATAATATAAAATTTTACAACAACAAAAAGCAAAAACAAACAAATGAAAGGAGACCCACTGTTCTGGAGCGTGAATTCCCCACAATGATGGTCTGTGTCCTCATAAAACAGTATGGGCCAAACAACCCCCTTCTTCTCTCTAAGTTGTTTTTGTCAGGCCATTTATCACAAGAACGAGGAGAGTAAATAGTGCACACATGTTCACTAAGTTACAAAATCTAAACGGATAGAGTTCTAGGTGTGTATGGCTTGCCAAGGCTAAGCCAAGTTAAAGCAAAAACCAAACCAAAACAAAACAAAAACCACAACAGATCTTGGATGGGCAATAAGAGTTAGGAGGCAGTAAATCTCCCAATGAAATGAGGTTTAGGTCCTAATGGGTTTACTGTCCAATTCCACCAAAACTCTAGAGAACTTAAACCACCACTTCTTAAATTATTCCTCAAAATAGGAAATGAAGAAATGCTTTTAAACTCTTTTTTATAAAACCAATTTTACCCTGATACCAAGCTTAGACAAAAACACAACAAAAAGAAAAGTATAGGCCAATCTTTCTGATGAATAGAGTTACGAAGATTCTCAATGAAGTATTACTGGTCTTATCCAAGAGTGTATAAAAAGTCACCATTCCTTATGTTCTAATTGGCCTCATTCCAGAACTATTCCAGAGATGCTGGGATAAGTCAACACACACCAATCAGGAGCCAGATTCAAGGACAACAACCAGGTGATTATCTCAATACGTGTAGGAAAAGTCACTGACAAAAATCAAAGATCGCTCCTGGTAAAAGCCCCAAACATTAGGAACTGAAGGAACATACCTCAACGTAACATGAGATTATATGTAGCAAATAGAGAGTCAACGTCATACTAGATGGAGAAACACAGGATAAAGGGATCATGGTAGAGCACATCGGTAATCTCAGCACTCAGGAAGTAGATGAATCAGGAGCTGTCCAGGGTGGGAACACCTTTCCTGCCTCAGCCTTGGTGAAACACCACTACAGGAGCTGTCCACGGGAGCTGTCCCACAGGAGCTGTCCCATAGGAGCTGTCCACGGGAGCTGTCCCATAGGAACTGTCCCACAGCTGTGGACAGTTCCACAGTAACTGTCCACAGGAGCTGTCCCACAGGAGTTGTCCCACAGTAACTGTCCACAGGAGCTGTCCACGGGAGTTGTCCCACAGGAGCTGTCCCATAGGAGCTGTCCACAGGAGCTGTCCACAAGAGTTGTCCAAAATGGCAGCACCTCTTCTCCAGCTTCCCTAAGCAGCCCCACAGAGATGGTGCCTCAGCAAAAGCCAGCTGCTACCAGGAAGGACCTTCCACCCTAATCCCTGGTCCCAATGGGGTGGTGGGCATATGTGGAGAAAAAACTCACGAATTGCAAAGTCCTCCAAGCTCAGAACTTGAAATTCGACCAAACCTCAGTCTAGAAATCTCTATCCTGTAAAACACCCCCCTCCAAGAAATCCTATATAAGCTTTGCCCTTTGTATGGTTCTCTGATTTCCATCACCAAGAGCAGAGGACAGCCATCCCTGGATTCATCCCTCCATACCCTGGACACACACACCCCGCCTCCCAGTACATCTCTTGCATGAAATTTGCTGCCTGGTGTGACTCTCACCGGAAAAAGCCAAGAAGGAAAGAAGCAATGAAGAGAAAAGTGAAGAAAGAAGAAAGAGCAGGGTTGAGACTCCTGAGGTCCTCAGCTCAACTGGGGATACTCCCCTGGGAGCCGCAATGCTCTGCTGAGAAGGCTTCTTCTAAGCGCTGTGTAGTTCCTGAGTTCCTGTGTCTCAGGATGCCCTTCCACTGGGATAACGCCCCTCAGAGCTGCATGGTTCCTGGGCTTCCAAGTCTCAAGATACCCTTCCATCCAAGCAGAAACATTGACGTTACTTTATTTGAACTGCACTAAATAAACGCATTTGTTTTAATGGCTATTGAGTCATGAGCAGACCAAGAATAATGTTAGAAAACCCATCTTGGGGATGAGAGATGAAGGACTCTAAGTTTTAGGGGTGGCTAGAAAAAAAATGAGATACTGCTAGTAAGTAGTTAAAGGAGTTGCCAGTGAGGAGAGGACAGATTCCTTGATTGGGGAATTGTATGCAGGACTGAAAAAATGGGCAGGGCTGGGAGAGGAGGGAACGCTGTGAGCAGGAGGTGGCAGGAGAAGCCTCAGCTTCAGAGTAGTCAACAGGAGAAGGGCAATCATGAAGAGGATCTGAAAATGGAAGCCGCCACCCAGATGCCCACCTTCACCTTCCCCATCCCTGGAAAGACCTGACTCAGTCCTGGGAAGGAACCCAAGGAAAGGGCTGATGAGGATGTGGCTACCAAGTGGGTGCAGGGGCCTCAGAGGAGAAGGATCCAGATGCCAGGGTATCACTTGAGCTGCTGAGATGGGGTAGGGGCCTTTGAGGTCCGGGTTCACCTGTGGGAGGAGGGAACCTGTTGTGAGATGCCTAGAGAGAGAAGTCTGGGCAGAGGCATGAGGAGGTTGTGAAGGGATTCACTGCACGATCCTCATTCACCTCCTTTTTACCTGGGGTCCGAGGTAAAAAGAAATCAGCTAGGAAGATAGTCCAAGCTGCACGTGCACCCAGTGTGGAGGACCTGCACCGCCCCTGTGACAGGCTGCAGTGTGAGCAAGCTTCTTTCTCATTAGCCAATCAGCTTGGAGACCCCACCTACCCTGCATCACCTTTGCCCAGCTTTCCCTCACTACCCTGAGAAGCTGGGTGGAGCAAATTGGTTGGGGCCATGAAAATGTCAAAAATGCCCCTACTTGCACCCCCTTGATCCAGGTCAAGCGTCTAAGGCAAACGGGATCCTTGACCCCAGGGGACCCCTCAGCAACCCAGCCCTCTTCCTACACAGTTGTTACTGCGTGACTCTTGAGGCTTCCAGTTCCCAGGCTTGGCTCTCAGCTCCTGCCTCCCCAAATGGGATTTCTCTGGGTCTTTTCACTGGTCATGGCCATGGTGCCTTTCTCCCCTGACCCCCGTGCCTCCTCCCTCTTGCTCCCACACAATTTCCCTTCTCTTACCCTTGGGATATATTGATGCAAACATTTAGTAAGTAGGGCTGTGTTGCTCTAACAGATGTGTTAGATGTAGGTGTTGGTCGAGTTGCTTGAAGGCAGAAAGAGCAAGAGTTCAAAGTCATCTTGTCTACATGTCGAATTTAAGGCCAGCCTGGTATAACGAGACCCTATCTTTAAAAAACAAGGGACTAGAGAGCTGGCTAAGTAGCTAAGAGCATTTACTGCTTTGCAGACAACTCAGGTTAAGTTCCCAGAACCCACGACTATTTCTCGACTTCAGTTCCAGAGGATCCAACCCCTTTTCTGACCTTACATACAAACACAGACAGGGGAACATTCATACTCAGAATAATAAAATGAATCTTTTTAAAAACAACAAGGCCTATTGTTTATATACTTTGTATCCCTTTTTGTTTTGTTTTTCTGAGGCAGAATATCCTTGTGTCCTCAGACTGTCTTTAAACTGCATTCTTCTTGCCTACCCTCCATAATGCTTGGAATTCAGGAGGATGCCACCACATCCGGCTAATTCCTCCCTACTTAGTGTTTACCGTTCCATCTCTGTCTCTAGTTTTGCTTCTAAGACCTGTAAACTCCAGAACTGAGAATCAAAGATTTAATTTAAAATTTGCACACCCGTGTGTGTGTGTGTGTGTGTGTGTGTGTGTGTCTGGGGAATAGGACCCAGGGTCTTTCACACGCTTGGTCTCAGTTTAGGAGCACAGTGACACTCACTGCTATAGTGTTGAGCAATCCGTGGCAAAAAGAAAAGAACAAAGTAGGAGCCTCACGACCTAAGACAATCCCCTCCCCATCCCAGTGCCGGCCCCACCCATGCAGCCATCAGCCCCCTCACTGCAATCCTTGGAAGGTCTAGGAGACTAAGCCACAAACAGACGACTCCAACCTTTCAGCTTAGCTTGTTTTCCTCAGCGAGCTCCAACTCCATGCTGAACCCTGCCTGTTCTACCCTCCCATAAACCCCCTCCCAGGTTGGAGTCCCAGGACCCAGGGTTATTGCCTCTCCCCTCTCCAGTTCCTGGCTACGATACTTTGGGCCATGCCTGGTACCTGGTAGCTGGTCTGTGTGCTCTTTATCTGCAACCTGGAGTCATTCACTGCGGACATGGGCATGCTGACTGGTCATGTAGCAGTCTCTGATGATGCTGAACCACTGTTTTAAGGCCTGGCCCAAGAATAGCATTTGCTCCAGTCATGGCGCCTGCTCAGTAGTTTCCGCTATCAGTGTGTTCTGGTTCCAGCAGAGTACAAGTTGGCTAAACAACTTTGAGAAGATGAAATCTTTGGTCCGTGGGAGGGCAAAGTGGAAGAGGCTGGGACCTGACGCCTGTGTCACCTAGTTGTCGACCAGAGTCTGCTGGGACTGTGTGCACAACTGAGAATCGAGGTTTAGCGTTTAGTACCTGAGGCCACATGGTACTTGAACTCGCAGATCTCACTAAACCTCCTTTTCTCCGGTGAGGTCACAGACCTGAAGAGGAAAATCACCTGTATGTTGGAAGTGTTAAGAACGAGTTGCCCCCTTCCCGTCTTCCAGAAATAGGCCCCCTCCTAGAGCAAGTATCAGACCTTCTGTAGTTCTGTTTTCTACTCCCTTTCCCCCCTCTGTATCCTCTTGGGGTCTCCAGGAGACTGCCAGGGATGGAAACCCCAGCCGGAAATCCCTGGTAACCTTCTGAGATGGTGGGAGGCCAGACTCCAAGTTAATAATGTCCGGTTCATCTTTCTGAGAGGGCACCCTGGAGAAAGAAGCACAGGAGATGCTGGCTGGGGTGAATCCTAGAGAAGGGACAGGATTATCAGGGCTCCTAGCAACTCTCCCAGAGCGGGTCCAGAGCCCCAGGACAGACACCAGCATGGTGGCATTCCAAACTGACTGCACTTTCCCAAGCAGAGAGTCCTTGGATGAGCAGACCTTGAAAAGGCTGGGTTGGTTAGGGGCAGTTAAGGAGGAGATGGCGTCTTGTGTGGGCTAGATGTCTGGAAGATGCACAGAGAGTCACTGCTCAGTCCAAGTTAGAAGGCTATGCTGGGTGTTGATGTCAGTGAAGGACGGTGGTGGTGGGGTGTGTCCGCTGCGGTATGCACCAAGGTGGGAAAGGAAGCAGGCAAAGCAAAACCTTTTCCTGGGTGCCTCCTTATATTCCAGCTTCCCGGTAGAAAGTGTGGCCTGTATTCAGTGTAGCTCTTCCCCACTCTAATTAAACTAATCAAGATAATTCCTTACAGATGTTCCCAGAGGCATGCCTCGTGGTGCTGCTGGATCTGATTTTGGATGCCATCAAGTAGAGTCTACTTAGTGGACCATTAATTAACCATCACAATGCGCGCTGACTTTCCGTTTGCCTACATGCTTCATCCTTCTGAAAAAGAAGCCTTACGGGGGAGCCTCACTTAAAACCTTCTCAGTGACATCAGTACTGTGCAGAGGGGCTTGTTTGGAGCCTGACCTTGCAAGCCTCACCAGTCCTTACCTTTCCCCATGCAACGCCCCCGCGCCCCCTCCCGCCCCAACACTGCTCTTCCATTCCCATTCAACATCCTGGGACTTCTTGACCCCATTGTTTCTGCCAGGATTTCCAGCTCTCATCTCCATCCCCTCCTCAGGAGCCTCCCTCTTACCCCTGCTCACAGGACGTAGGGATAGGAAGAGTCGTTCACTACAGAACATTGCATGGCATTTTGCAAGCCTCTGCCGTGAAGCAGGTCCCACCACTGTGGACTTTTGCGTTGCTCGTTCTCACATCAAGTAGATAGTGGACAGCTTGGGTCCTTAAAACGTGATGTCGTTTAAAATTTACTTTATTTTAACCAGTGTCAGGTTTCCTGAGAAGAGGCGCTTTTGTATCGTGTGTGCGTTTGTGCAGAGACAGGTGGGAGCTGCTCAGTGTCCTGGTTACTGTGCCCGCCTTCTCTGTCCATCAACCGTTAACTCTTCAAAAGTCGAGAGTCGAGCGCCATCTGGTGGCAGATTTGACAGTTGCAGGAAACAAATCTGACAAAAGAAGCCCAGCACCTCTCCCCTAGACAACTTCTTCCTGACTTTCCCCTCCAGAAATGAACCTGCTATAAAAATGACATAACAGTAGACGCTTTTATTTAAAAATCGACTTTCCAGTTAGCAAAGGGATTTCATGCTTATTGCAGAAAACATAGAAGAGAACAAAGAAGAAACACGACTCACTTAATGGGCACAGAACAGAGTAATCACTACTAGTATTTGGAAATGTTAACTTCCAGTGGCTTTTCTCTGATTATATTCTTTTCATAGCCAATAATTAGCGGCCTTGCATCTCCTATACACACCTTCAGGTGCTGCGAGCCAACCCGGAGTTAGAATCTTGTCTTCGCCGTTACCGACTTGGGCAAACGAGTTCTCCGAGCAGCGATCCCTTCCACCATCTGTGAAACGTGGCTGCTGGAGCTACCCCAGGATGGTATGGCATCTGCAGCGGCCACTTCGGGGCTTGTCGTAGATCTGCAACTTGCCAGTAATAGGTTGTGATGTGAAGCTTCGTCCTTTCTGACTCTTTGAAGCAATCTCCAGAAATAGAATTGATTTGGGGGTTCAGGGGCATGAAGGCCCACAAGGCCGCTACAGTTTTTCAAAACTGAAAGGAAAAATTCGAGCAAGATCTTGTGTTTCCAGCACCACAGCTGTTCCTATTTGTCTCTGAATTCTTCCAGGCTCTCTTTATGTTGGGCGGTTTTTAAACACAGTAATTATACTGCTTTTGCCGGTTCCCTTGACGTTACACCACTGGCATTTTTCTCTGGGGCTAAAGCTGTCACAGACAGCGTTTGCCAAATTAACTTAGCTGCTTCCTCAGTGTGGAATATCTGAACCATGTAAAATTTCATTCATTCATTCACTCATTCATTCATTCATTCACTCACTCACTCATTCATTTATTCATGCAATAGTTACTAAGTGCATCCTCTCTACCAAGCACTGGGCTAGGCACCAGGTCACTGCGGCCCTCATTTCTGGCTCTAAGACTGGCAAGAAGGACATGAGGACAGACAAGCAAAGCTCCCACTTTGGAGCTGTGAGGCAGTCCCTCACCCTGACCTGCTCTTTGCTCTCAGCAGTCACAGTGGATGCTGCTCTTGGAGGAACTTCCTACAGGGCTGCAGTGTCTATTTTCCTAATCCGGGGTTTTTCCAGAGAAGTGAGAGGTATTTCCTGTGCTGTCAAAAGTCGGACAATGGAGCTCAAATGGGCTCTTTGTGCCCTGTTCTTTCTTCTCCCAGGCTTGGGTTTCGTCTGGTCCAGTCAGCTTTCTCCCTCCCAAAGGTTGATGCTGTCTCCTTGCATGCATGGCAGTGCATCTCTTATCTTTTCTCTCAGTGAGCTCCTGCACTTCCCCTGGAGCATCTGAAGCAGGGGTGGGGGTGTCCTCAGCTGATGGACAGAGCCTCTGATACTGTGTCTCAGTGGACAGAGCCTCTGACATTGTGTCTCAGTGGACAGAGCCTGCGCTTGCTTCTTTCTTCACTGGGTCTAGCCATGGTGGAGGCCATGCCCACGCTGTCTAACTTTGCTTGCCCCATTCTCAAGATTCAGCTTATAGTCTATGCCTGATGTAGAGCCTGGCTTTTAATTCTCAGAAGACTCATTTGGCCTCGTGCTTCGTCTTGATTTTCTCTCTTCCATAATTACTCACAGGGTGAGGTCTGCTTCCGATTGACAGCCAGAGCCATCTCCTCAGACTGAAAGCTGAAGAAGTGGGCAGAGTTGGAAGGACATGCAGAAAGCCCCCAGAGGCAGAAGAGCTCATGAATGCACAACTTAGCAGCTATCTCTATGTGGGGTGCTCTTTCCAGATTTGATAAGTTGTAAAATAATTTGTTACTGCATTCACAGTGCTCTCTGTAGATCACTCTTTCTGGTCTTTTCTAGAGAGAAATCAGTTCATATTTGTCCTTTGCCTAGACTGATGGAGGAGGCTGGGGTGATTTCTCTGTGAAATAACAGTCAGGATGTGGTAGAGAGTTATCGTGTACACTATCAGTACAGACTGTAGCTACTTCTGCCCGGGGGTCCTGAGAGACGCTGCTCAAAAAGACAGCTACCAAGATGACTCTGAGTTTCCTAGGCAGACACTAAGGAAGGATACATCCAGGCAGAGGGGGACAGTATGTACAAAGTCACAGAAGCAAAGAGAGGATGTGATTCCAGAAGTGAGGATAGAAAGAAACAACTAATGCTCTAAATTCATCCAGAGAGGTTGGGCAATAAGGGACGTCTTTAAACTTGGAGGGAGCAGTCCCAGCTGTGGTGTGGACAGACAGAAGTGTAGTAGAGACGTACGATACCCATGAGGCGGCTGCTGCAACAGCTCAGAGAAAAGGCAGAGGCTGACATGACAGAGAGATAACAGGGAAGGCAAGGGAAATGATATTTCAATGTAAAAGTCGCAAGACTTTAGGGATGGACTGGCTTTAAGAGAGGAGAGAGGTGGGGTATGTTGTCTTGACAATATTCAAGCATTCATGAATGAGGGTGGTGTCAATTGAAACCAGAAACACCAGGGGGAACAGGATTTGGGGTGTCCTACCGTTCATCTCCAGAACTTTCAATATTGGAAGCATATCCATGAACCAACTCCCGAGAGAGAGTGAATGGTTGTGCAGAGAAGACCTCTTTTAGGTACCATGGACAGCTCCAAAAGCCTCGGGCAAGACTCTGGTTCTTGACTTTGGTAGCCTTAAAATCAACAGGGCATTTTTAATATCCCCCCGCCCCCCAACCAGTTACACTCATAGGCTCAACCCGAGTCTGAGCTCCAATTTCTGGAAGAGGGGGTTCAAGATGCTACTTTGTAAACAAGCACCTCAGACCCTTCGTATAGGTACTTGAAGAAAATCTTCCAGGCCTCCTACAGAGGAGGCCTGGTGCCCTTGAAGTTATGGGTGGGCTTCAAGGCAGCTTATTCACACACTGAAATTCCTATCCAAAGAAACAAGACTTTTGGAGGAATGGAGAAGGGGCCATTTTCCTCCAGGACCCTTAAAATTAATATGCTTTCACTATTGGAAGTTCTTGAGATGAACGGGAGAGATGGTTGCATCACGATATGAACGTACTGAGTGCTACTGAACTGTGAATTACAAATTAGACTAAATGAGGATGGAGAGACGGCTCAGTGTTAAAGAGTGCTGGCTTGTTCATTTCCTGGCACCACACTGCAGGTCCCATCGGGGAATCCGATGTTCTCTTCTGGCCTCCTCCGGCATCAGGCGCATACATGGTACACATACATATATGTAGGCAAAAATATACATACACATAAAGTAATAAAAAGAGTTGATTAATGCATCTAGCTATACGGTTTTTATTATAATAAAAAGTGTTGTCCTCTACACTTTTTAGGAATCTGAAGGGCTTCTTCATTCCGCGGGAGATACCTGAAACCTGACAAAGGTGGTCTTCTGCCTCAGTCTGAGAAAGAGTCAATAAATGTAGTAGGTCTGGAGTTACCCCAGTGTATGTGGGACTGGGGAAACTGAGTCTCATGTTCGAGAAAGATGTCGCTCTTTCCAAGTCCTTCTCTTTCCAAGCTCGGGAGCCGGACAGGAACGCAACAACTCCTTTCACCCTCAACCTCACTATCAGCCATTCCTGGCCAGGCCTTGAAAGCTCAGAGCTTTGAGGCTTCTGAGGGCGCCAGGGCCTCAGCGGCTCTCTTCCCTCTTTCAAGATGGCCGCCGCCACCTCTGTGACAGGCCTGGTCACGTGGGCGCGCTCGCTTGTGAGGTCGCCGGGCCCCGGCAGGCGATTGTCCCTTGCCGGGCCCCGTCCCGAGGCGGCGACTATCCCTGTCAACCGGAGCCTGAGAGATCATGGCAACGGGCTCGGGCGGGGAGCGCGTGGCGGCGGCGGCGGCGGTAGCGGCGGCGGCAGTTTGGTCGCGGGCCGGGACGGCGGAGCGGCGGCGGAGGCGGCGGTGGCTGTGGCGCCGGCACCGGCCCTGAGCGTCATGTGGCGCAGCAGCCTCGAGCAGGAGTCAGCGGCCGGGTGGGAGACGGACGAGACGGCGGCGGCCGATTCGCTAGAGGCGGAGGAGGGAGAGCAGCTGGGTGTAGACGCTGGCGCGGCCGGGGAGCCCGAGCGCCCGGAGCGGGAGGAGCAGCCCAAGGCCGTGGGCCCGACCCTGACCCCGACGCGACGCCGCGCGACCGAGGAAGGAGATGTCCGCGTCGTCCGCCGGCTGCCGCCCGCGCTGCCCCAGGACTCGCCGAGGCCGGTGGCACGGGCCCTGAGCCATCTCGTGCAGGCCCGGGGCCGGAACCGGGGCTATCGGCGGAACGCGGACTCAGTGCGGCCGGTCACCGTGGACAGCTCCAAGGCTCGCACTTCCCTGGACGCGCTGAAGATCAGCCTTCGCCAGCTCAGGTGGAAGGAGGTGAGGCCCGCAGGCTCCGGCGCGGGGGGCACAGGGGGGTCGTCCCGAGGCCTGGCCCCCGGAGCCACTTCCCAGGTCAGGTCAGCTCGTCCCTGCCCTGCCCCCCTACAGCTGCAACCCTATGTCTGCAACCCTGGCCTCTTCGAACTCCTGGTTTATATGTCTGTCTTCTCCATTGGCCCCGGGGCCAGGAGCCACCTTCCAGTCTCGTATTTAATGTTTATTTAAAGTTTACTAAACTTTAGTGCTTAGAGTGCCACTCTTGGGCCAGGTTTACTCGACATCGCCTCGCTACGCTCTTCGACTTAGCTGTGAGACCTTGAGCAAGCTGCTTTTCTTTGGCCCCGTTAACCTTGGTAAAACGAAGCCAGTTCGTTCCTATTAGGGGCCTAGTGCCTAGTGATTGCACAAGATTTCAGCAAGTGACAACTTAACTTTCATCACCTTCCTTTCTTGCCACCACCACCACCACCACCACCACCACCACCACCACCACCACTGACACTGATTCAGGGGATGTAGCAAGTGACAGTAAGTGGGGGTGAACGCATGACTGAGGAGATGAATCAGTCACCCTTGAATTCAGTTCAGTCCTTTAAGGGGGCGGGCAGGGCAAAGCACCAACGAATCCAAGAGGTTTCTATTTTCATTGACCGAGTAGATGAAGCCAGCTGACTTTATTTACAGCATAGAAGCCATTTGGTGCGCTAAAGACTCCATGCGCAGACAGCATGAGGGCTCAGGTTCCAAGCCTTGTGCTGAGGCTGTGGTAGAAGTGGTTTAATGAAGTCGGAGACTGTGGAGAGATGACCGCAGGAAGGTCCTCCATCATCAGTATGTTGATGTCCCAGTGGAAGAGTTTGGTTTGGAGGGGAACAAGAGTGAAGTGTGAAGGGGTCTACCAATCCCAGGTGTCAGAGCCCCCTCGGCCTTAGGTGGAGGACTGGGGAGCCTCGGTTCTACTGTGTCTAAACTGTAGATAAAGTCCCATGTCCAGCCCAAAGATAGGCGGGCCAGGAAGGTAAACTCGGACTCGTCAGTGCTGCTGACCTAGTGAAGAGAGTCCAGGGATAAACTGCCTAAGAACTAAGGTGGCCAGTGAGCGCCTGTGCTTAGCTCAGCGCTGAGAAGAGACAGGGAGCAGACTTGGTTTTGCTCAGCCAACCCAGCTCAGGTTCAGTCCCTTATTTTGTAACTTTCCACTCTGTTGATACCGAGTTCTGTGCTGGGTCTAGGGAGTCACACTTCAAGTCCCCTTGTCTTCAAGCGTCCCTAGTTCAGTAGGGAATGAAATGCAGTAAGTAGTCCCGATGTCTGCAGGATCATTGCTGCTGCTGCTGCTGCTGCTGCTGCTGCTGCTGCTGCTGCTGCTGCCTTAAATGCTCCTCTCCCAGCTAGCTATGTGCATGGCTTTCTCTGTCACCTCTTGAGACGGCTGATCAGATAGCACATCCTGAGAGAGGTCTCCCAGGTGATGCTCCCAGCATCTCCAGCCCTCGCTGTTTGCTTCATAGCATGAACCTCTCTACCTGACATTGTGTTGTATTTGTTTATGGTCTGTTTTGTTCACCAGAATGTAAGCTCTTCAAGGGCAGGCATTTTGTTTTGTTACTGCTGTACTCGAAGTTGTCTGGCATATGGAAGTTGCTCAATAAATATCTGTTGAATGCATGAACACATCATGTGATGAGTGTCTCTATGTGCTGTGTGAGGCAGAGGAGGCCAACTTCAGTATACCTCCCTGGGGGAAGTGAAGCCCAAATGAGTCTTGAGTGTTGGCCAAAGTTATTAGTGATGTGGACTTTGGGTCTCTGGTAGAGGGAGTGGTACGGGCGAGCAGAGGGCATACAGTGCTTTGTAGCAGCACTGGCTGGCTGGATCATAGAGAGGGGTCAAGCATGGTTAGAGGAGGGAGCCAGGGTCAGATCATGTCACAGGACTTGGGCCCATTCTTGAAGGGAAACCTTTCAGGCCATTGCAGAAGTCCAAGGATCTTCAGTCTATTAGCTATACTACTGTGAACAAGTGAGGGACTTCTTCAGACCTGTTTGCTCAGCTGAATAACGAGGGTGGGTTTAGCAAATCCAGGCTCCCAGCATACCACTGTAACCACAAATTGACAATGTTAAACCCTTACATCAGTGAGCCCAGCAGAATACGTAGTTTCTAGGACCCTGCCTTGACCGCCCCTCCCATCCCAGGCCTGCCTTCTATCACTTGTAAAATGTGTTGACATGTAGGTAAAGATGCTCATTCTAGTGTCTTTGACTCCCAACAAAAAGCCTTCACTGTGACTTATGCCACCCTTCCTAAAGGTGGGGTCATATGACTTGTGTGGCTGGTGTCCCTGTCAGAGATACCCAGCAAATGAACAGTGGGACATTTGTAGAACAACACATATGTCATCAGATGCACCAGGGCATAGGATTTGGAAGCACCAGCCTCCAGAAACCTTCCAGTCCTTCTGACTTTATCCTTGATCGCTGTACTCTTAGCTTCTAAGACAAAGCAAATGCATGAGAAGTAATATAGATGAACTTGGAACTAACAAAGCACAAATACACAACTTCCGTAGGCTGTCTCTCATCCCTTTTGGGAGTGGTGTTTGACAAGATCCTTTCTAACTTGGGGCCGGTCGATGGGCGTGGCTCATGTCAGGGGTCCTTGAATGTTTAGCTGTGCTGCTCAAGATTGTGGGATATCCTGTTGGCTGGTTTTGGTGGAGGTGAGTGGGTAGCCCAGAAAAGAATGAGGTCATAGCCAGGAGTGGTGGCACATGCCTCTGATCCCAGGACTCAGGAGGCCAGGGCAGGAGGATTACAAGCTCAAGGCTGGGCTGGGCTACATAGCAAGACCTTGTTTCAAAAAAAACAAAACAAAACAAAACAAAACATAAATGTAGGAAGGTCATGACTACCAATCAATCCAAATGCCCCTGCTCTCTGCAGGTGTATAGGGAGAACCTTCCCACCATGGTCCACTTCCCAGGGGGCTGTGAGCTAGTGAGCCCTTGAATCCAGAAATGTGCCCAGCTACTGGGCGTACACATTCCCTTCTCTTCTCGGTTTCTTTTTAGTTCCACGTGTATCTAAAACCCACAGTGATGACTGAAATAACGAACCCTTCTGCAGCTCCTACTCAATACCAGACAAGTATTTAGAACTAACCACCCCACTACAGGAAGTGCATTATTGTATCCATTTTATAAATGGGGGAGCTGAAGTCCACGAAGGCTAACTTACGCCGGATCATAGAGTAACTTAGAGACAGAGATAGCATTTGCAATAGACACCCACCCCACCTGAGTCCAGGCTTCAGTTCCCAGCTCGCCTGCAAACTGCGGCGGTGGGTGTGAAGAAAAGAGGCTCCTGGTTGCGCAAGAGCTCCTGTTGAAGAGGCACAGAGCTGCAAACAGATGGCCACGGTCCCGCCTGGGGTCTGAGTGGGCAAAAGAAACCCCACACAGTGGGGACAAGGCAGGGAGTGGGGAGCAGGTCCCAGATACAAGAGTGATATGCTGGTGGCTCAGGGAGCACGTGGAGGGCAGAAAGATGCAGAAAGAACCAGCCCAGAGAGCCAGCTAAGACCATGCCAAGAAGTTTGTATCCCTGTCTGCCCTGCCTGGCAGCTTGTGGCTGTATGTCGACCCAGCTTCCTTTGCCCACATCTCTCATGTTAAGTCTGATGGTTAAGCCTTCAGCCTCTCAGTTCTGGACACCTGTGTCCACAGAGGTTTTCAATTTGTTTCTGTAAGAGCAAATTCACAGACGGTAGGCAGCTCTGTAAACTTGTAGATGTGAACATTTTCCAGGCTAGCAAAGGAAAGTCACATGTCCGAAAATCACCACTGACGAAGTCGATGGTTCCTGCTCACATTTGGAGACCCTAGAGAATTCTCTTCCCATCTCCTACATGTTTTTGTTTGTTTGCCGCCTTCATTAAAGGAGACCTTGGAGAAAAGACACAAGACAGAGAATAGATGGTGAGTGTGTGAGCCACCTTCCTTGGAGACAGCAGTTGTGTATGGGTGCCACTATTCCATGGACATGACATAGCATGAATGCAGCCTCAGGGAGATTAGATGGGAGCACATTTGTTGGCAATGGTTTGCATAGTCCTCACCCTTGGAGCTTTTACAGTGGGAACTCTCTTTCAGACACTCCAGTGTGTCTTTGAAAGGTCCCTGACTATCTTCAGCATATGCACACGACTGTCTTAACACATGTAACATGTGAAATACTTTTTATTAGGTGTATGTACTAGGTATGGTACCAAGTATTTAGTGGTACTCATTAAGAGTGGATTGAGGCCAGAACATGGTGGCACATGACTTTAATCCCAGTCCTTGGGAGGCAGAGGTAGGCAGATCTCTGAGTTTAAGGTCAGCCTGGTCTACAGAGTGAATTCCAAGACAGCACCAAAAGTAAACAAGCAAACGCATAGTGGATTGAGGAGCTGGAGAGATGGCTCAGTAATTTAGAGCACTGACTGTTGTTCCAGAGGACCCAGGTTCAATTCCCAACATCCTTATGGAGACTCACAACTGTAACTCAAGTCCCAGTAGATCCAATGTTCTCTTCTGGCCCCTGTCAGCATTGTTTGAGCACTGTGCACAGACATACATGCAGACAAAACACCCATGCACATAAAAATGAATAAATAAATGAATGAACGAGTGGATTGAAGGGCTGGCATAATGGCCCAGTGGGTAGAAGAGTTTGCCTCCAAGCTTGATGACCTGGAGTGTGATTTCTGGGACCCACGTGGTGGAAGATGAGAACTGACTACTGATCCTTGTAAGCTATTCTCTGCCTTCCACACAAGCATGCTTCTTTCTACATGCTTCACACACACACACACACACACACACACACACACACACACGTGCGCGCACGCACACACACTGAATGAACGGGGTTTGTAGAGTTAGCTCAGCAGTTAAAGAGAACTGACTGGTTTTCCAGAGGACCTGGGTTTGATTCCCAGCATCCACATGGTGGCTCACAACTGCAATGCCAGTTCCAGGGAGTCCTGATGCCCTCTTCTGACTTCCCCGGGCACCAGGCACTCTTGTGGGGCAGGCACTCTTGTTTACTGCAGTAAAACATTTAAGAAAACCAAGTGGTTGGGACACTTCCTGTTCTTTATCTCTTTCTCACACTAACCGCAGGCAGATGCTATCTCTCATCATCAGGAAAGATGAAGATGAAAAAATTGAGATTTGAGAGAGATTGGAACAGGGCTAGCCCAATGCCACATAGGTGACAAGTGGCAGAGCCATCCAGGACTAGAGTCTGTCAGCAGCGTACAATCCTAAACAATTGTTTTTGCTATTCCGTTGCTAAAAAGCAAGGAACCAGGCCATCACCCCCACCATTATTACTCCCGGGTAAAGGCTGGAGAAATGAAGCAGGCCCAGAATCTAAGCAAGAGAATCAGGCTTACCACAGACAGAAGTGTTCCAATACCCCCTTTGCGGGTGTTTTATAATTCTCCACTTTCTATCCCTCCTTTTCCCTATCCAACCTGCAACTCTCAAATGACAACAGAGTCACTCGGAACCAGGAGAGCCATATTACGAGCAGCACTTAAAAGAAAGCATGCTTAGACACACCCCGTCTGGCAGATGAACACTCAACACCCACTCCTTCCAAGACCTGCCTCGCCAAGGCACAGAGGCCATCCCCGGGCTCTCCGGTGGCTCCTCTGTGGAATGTTATAATGCTAGCGATTTGCATCTCTCTCTGGAGTCCTTCTGGGAAAAGGCAGAGTACAAAATGAAAACCAGGGTGCTTTCGCGCTCCCTCCCTTTCCAGTTTCAACGATAGTACAATTTATGTCATATTTTTGAAAAGAGCATTATACTTGAGAATAGTTTATGCCCCACTCCATCAAATGTTCTCCTTCAGCAGACATGTTATTTTAACGTCTACTCCACCAGAATTTCCCCTTTGCTAGTTAAACTTGTCATCACAGAGAAATCACAATTCACCGCGGCTGGTCTTTGAACAATAGATGTAATAGCTTCGACATCCAGATTAACTTCTTAAAGAGCCCCTTCAAGACAGTAAATTCCAGGGTTCATGCTCAGGGCCTGTAACTACTGCACATTAAGTTTTTCTTTAGCAGGTGTGGTATTTCCTGAGGCTGCTTTTAAAGGTGCAGAATACGTGCTGTGTGTACCGTACCTTCGTTTTTGCCGGCAGTTCTGGATCCTGGTTTTCTGTCAGCTCACGTTGAATGGAAAAATCTACCCTTGCCATTTTTTTCCCCCTTGAAATCTATTTCTGAAGAAGAGCATTATTGTAAAACTAATTGGTCTCTTTCAACTGTCTGCTTCGAGGAGGAGGACCAGGTGGCTGAGGGTTAAAATCCTTGCCATTAGCTGCTTAGAGTGTGGACTCTGTACGGACCCCCTGAGTGTCTGCTCCTTCAGCTGTGATGACACTTGCCCCGTCAAGTGTGTCTGTGAGAGGCACAGAGGAAGGCGCGGACATCACCGCGGCCCAGTGCTGGGCACACTGCTGGTTTTCGATTGGAGTTCCCTTCCTTCTACGGGGCAGTGAAGTCTGTATGTGTGCTCCGTCTTTGATCCACTTCATTAACTAGAAGGGAAAAGAAATGTCAGCCTGCTGATTAAGCTTTTTCCAAGCACATAGGACCATTCTTCGTGTCACAGGTATTTGTGACCCACATGTACCTGCTCTATTTGGGCTCTAGTGGTATGACAGATGGCAGACCTGGGGTGGCGGTACAGCACTGGGGATGGAGCCCAGGGTTGTGAGTGAGTGAGTGTGTGTGTGTGTGTGTGTGTGTGTGTGTGTGTGTGTGCATGCGCACGCGTATTCGTGCATGTGATGGATTTGACAGTTCCCTCTGTCACATGGCTTTGCATCCCAGACAAGCTGCTTCTCCTCTCTGAAGAGGTTCCTCATCGCTAAAACTGAGCATAGCTGTGAAGATTGTCATACAGTCCCAAGCACTTGGTACTTTGAACACATGAGGATGGGCTTAGCTTCTCTAATGCATTTCTGACATCTCAATTACATTTTATAACAAACGTCAATGACGTGAACAGGTGCATACGCTTGCTGTTTCTATATTTTGGGCCTCCCCCTCCTCCTTGTGCTCCCAGAGTGCCCCACCCAAAGGCCATTTTTAGGGCTGGAGAGAACATGGCTGTGTTTCTGCCCCGTAGGGTTAAAAGAGCATCTCTGTACCTTGTGTTCTCAGCTGCTTGGACATGTGTGCTTCCCTGGGCTTGTGAGCTGCCACAGTTTAGGAGTTGAGGAGTGAATCCCAGCAGGCATTTCCACCCTCCCCTACCCCCACCCCTGCTTCTGACATCTGAACACACCCCATCATCCTTGAGGAAGCTGGGGAATACGGGTGTTTGTCCCCCATGCTGTACCATCTGTCCTGGGGAAAGCCAGTTCATCATTTCCAACAGGAAAGTAATGAAGACAGTAACTTTTATAAATATTCCATGAGCGCTTGAGAAAAACGTGTGTCCTTTAGTTATTGAATGCAATATTTCATACATGGCATTCAATTCATTGTGAACTGCATTATATAGTTTACGGCTTTAGTTTCGAGTCTGACGTATTCGTTTATTGGAGTTATGCTAATATTATTCCCAGCAACTGTGGGTTTCCTATCTTTTGTTATTTTTTTTCCCCATTTTCTTGCTGCACTAGACAGGGAGTTACACATTCTATTTTTATTCTTATAAAACTTCATGCTAGAAAATTTGACATGCATGTAATTTTATCTAGTTTAAAGCTAGGGTCACAATGCTCTTTTTAATGTTTAAAAAGATTTAGTTTTCTTATTTCCAAAGTTTTATTTATTTATTGGTTTGAATTTAAATACAGTTGTATCTCTTACATCCTTTCCTTTCCTGCCTCTAACCCCTCCCGTGATCTCTCCCTCCAACCTCTCCCATGGCCCTCCTTCCAACTCCTCCTATTTCCCTCTCCTCAAATAGATGACCTCTTTTTCTTTATTAATTTACACACACACACACACACACACACACACACACACACACTCATGCACACACGGGAGTATAAATACACAAATATAGCCTACTGAGTCATTTTTGTTGCTTGTGCAATTTCAGGGCTTAGAGGATTCCAGGGCTGACCACGCTGTATTGGTTAACCAGTTGGGACTCTTCCCTGGGAGAGGCTAATTCTCCCCCTCTCAGCAGTCAGTAGTTACCTGTAATTCTTTGTCTAGGGCTGGGCCCCTGTGAGATTCCCCTCTTCTGTGTTAGTATTGATGCTGTCACTGTTTAGGTCATACGGTTGTGATATCATGTATACAGCTCCCCTGTCATTTCTAGGAGGCAGAGCATCAGAGCATGTGCACAGCCACAGACATAAAAACAAACAAAGTTTTACAGCAGACTTCCGGGTCCTCTATCTCCTACAATCTTTCTACCCCCCACACCCCCCTGCTGTATTCCCTGAGCCTCAGGTATAGAAGTTGTGGTGTAGGTATATCCACTGAGGCCGCGTTCCCCATGGTCTGTTGACCTTTGTGGTCTTCTGTAATGGTCTCCCTTTTCTGTAAAGAGAAGCTTCTATGATGAGGGGTGCCATTTATCTATGGGTGTAGGGTAGGTTTTAGAACACTTTAAGAATCATGCAGGTCTAATAAAGTGGTGGTAATCAGCTCTCTTCTGAACCTATCACCTCACCAGCCCCGGGCAGTTGGCTAGGTTACTGTTCCTGCTTTTAATTATGTGTCTGTATTTGTGTGTGGGTTTCTGCCCACTGCAGCTAGAAAGGGTGACGGGTCACCTGGAGTTGGAGTGAGAGGCATTTGTTAGATGTCTGATGTGGGTATTGGAAGCAGAGCTCTGGTAGGTACTCTGTTACATCAGTTCCTGCTTTTAATTGCTAAGCCATCTCTCCAGCTCCTTTATTTATCATTGTTATTGTTACTGTTGTTGTCGTTCTTATTTTGAGACAAGGTTTCTTTGTGTAGCTTTGACTGTCCATCTCTCTGTGTAGCCCTGGCTGTTCTGGAACACACTGTGTAGACCAGGCTGCCTTGAACTCCAGAGATTCTCACCTGCCCTTGCCTCCCAGGTAATAAAAAGTGTGTGCCACCACTCTCTGACCGTTTGCTTGCATGTATGCCCGTGGCTGTGCACGCGCTATGACGCACGTGTGGAGGTCAGAGGACAACTAACAGGAGCCTGTTCTCTCCTACCACATGGGTCCTAGGGCTCGAGCTCATGGCATTAAGTTTGGCAACAAGCACCACTAACCACTGAGCCTTCTTGCTTGTCCCATTACCCTCTCAGCAACTAGTGACTTTAGGGGGAGTCTTCACTCAGGCCATATTTGTACATGCCTTTGTAGCCGATGTTTTGTTATTTTATCCTTTCTACAACTTCAAAAGTTGGATATTATTTTATTGAGCCTTGGTGTCTTTTGAATTTACCCACAGTTACCATTTTCTTTAATTATTTTATTTTGATTTTTTTAAAAATTTATTTATTTATTATATATGAGTACACTGAGGCTGTCTTCAGACACACCAGAAGAGGGCATCAGATCTCATTACAGATGGTTGTGAGCCACCATGTGGTTGCTGAGAATTGAACTCAGGACCTCTGGAAGAGCAGTCAGTGCTCTTAAGCGCTGAGCCGTCTCTCCAGTCCCTACTTTGATTAATTTAATGAGGTGTTATTAGTAATAAATTCTATCAGGTTTTATTGTACCAAAAATTACCTTTATTTTCCCTAATCCTTGGGGGATAGTGTTGCGGTGCATACAATTCACACGGCTCTGTCTTGTTGGTCACATGATCCTGTTCCTTGGAAGATGTGCCTTTTCTCACGCTTTTGCTGTTGAGATGAGTCAGCAGTCTTTTTCCTTTTGCTGGCTGGGTGAGCTTTTCCTTTGGGTACTTTAAAAGTCTCTGTTTGTTCCAGGTGTCTCCCGAGTCGCTGAAGCCCCCCTCCAGGAAAGGGGGTTTCCTTTTTGTTCTGCTGAGGATTTGGGGAGGATCCCATTTTCTGAGGGTCGCCATCCTATCAATTCTAGAAAGTTCTTGCCCATTTCTCTTGCAATATTCTCTCTCATCCAGTCTCCCTTTTCTCTTTTGGACTTGGAACTGAGGTCTCAAGTCTTGTTGGATGTGTATCTGTGCTTAGGATTTAAATCTCTGGCTGTTCTTTGCGGTGTGATTCAAAAATGAGAATTTTCATTTTGTGTGGCCCTGTAGAGGCTTCTGTGAACCACAACATTTAATACTAATTGTGTGTGTATGCATATATGTGCATTTGACTGTGTTTGTCTTTGTTGTACTTTTTAAACTCTAGACACAGTATGAATCTTGTCTCTAGCCTCTTCTGCAGGAAATGCTATGGTAGGCATCCTGAGGGAAACTTTTCACTCTTACTTCTCCTTGCTTTCACCAAAGCCATGACAAAACAGGATTTCCTCTAGTTCACCCATTAAAGTCAGCATTTCAGGGGTCCTGGCTTGTATGGGAGTGTCTGTTCTGGTTCTTACCATGCCGATAGGCATTCAGAAGCCAGAGTACATGGCCAGGCCATTGCCTAAGTGTACAGGAACAAGACTCAGTTGACTGTTGGCCGTGGAGAATGGATTACAGGGAAGACTCCAGGCAGAGAAGTGGGCTAGGATGCTATTGTGGGCTGTCAGGGTTAAGACACTGGCATGGGATGGTGACTGGTGAGAAGAGTATGGACTGAGACTGTTTCCCTGGACTGCTAGCCATTCAGTGGAGCGGAGTTTGTCCTACGCATCTGCAGGTGCCTGGGGCAGAGGTGTTGGAGGCGATGGCAGGCTTGAACCCTCGTGTATCTGGTGCAGCTTCAAGGACTACCTTCAGAATGATGCTTTTTCTCTAAAGGCAGATGACGTAGAGAGATCTAGGCAGGGTGCTCATGCCCGTCTCTGTCATGGCCAAGCTCCGGCCAGAAATAAAGAGCCGGCTGTTTGAGAGTTCTGACGGCTTCCCATCCCCCACAGCTGCTGTTCCACGATCACAGTTCTCTTCAGCTTGTGCACTTGTCCTTTTATCAGGGATCCCAGGCTGTCTGAGAGAGCTCACACAGAGCCTTACCGTCTTCCTGAATTTTTATGACATTTCTGAGAGACAACTAAACCTTACGAGTCTCTCGGCACTCTGCAAAGCTGTTCCACTAATGGCTGTTATGGCTCAGAAAACTCCCTACTCCTAAGGTGTTCTGCGTCTGGGGACCAATGGGAGAGGCAAATGGTCCCTGCCATGTGACAGTTTAACAAGCCTCATATGGCCACCGAGGACCGAGGCGCGGAGTCTATGCAATAGTGTTCCGTCAGAGCGAGCAGAGCGTGTCTAGAAAGTGAGGGGAAATAAAGAATAGACAGGCAGCTTAAACCCCGTGGCCTGGGAGGCCATTATTATCACTAAGGAAATATGGGTTGAATATCAGCTGTTCCCCAAGGTCTTTAAAGCAGGACCACAGTTGTCTTACAGAAAACTATACTATTTATTGGCCAGTTTGTTAGAGTCATCCACTATTAAAAGGTTGATGTTGGTTATTAATAATACCCTGCTGTATCACAACGGAGCACTTGTTGATTCGAACTTGGAATTCAGAAGTAAACAGAGGATGATTGAGTTGCAATATAAAATCTCAAATGTAACTACTGCGCTGATTCTAGAAGGGATTTCCGATGAATTTCCAGTGTGGCCCCAAGCCACCTCTCACCTGAAAAGCAGATCTGTGTTTAGAAAAACAGGCTGCTGTTAGATCGGCGGGGTCTCCTGCTTGTCAAACTTGTCAAACTTGCCTGTTAGAATAAGATACTTGATTGCCCTCTGCCAGAAAAGCCTCCTTACAAATATCGACTCCCCCAAGTGGAAAACCACCCGTTTGCTTACCAAGATGGAATGTTTCTCGATGTTAGTTTAAAACAACAAAATCATCTTATTATGACAGCACGTCAATACTACATAATAGCTTTGCTCGTAAACCACACGCTGTAGAGTTAAAACACAAAATATTGTAAGCTGACCTTTCTGGCCTGAGCCCAGAGACCCAGCTATTCTGGATGCCGAGGCAGAGGATCAGTTGAGCCTAGAATTTAAGACCAGCCTAGGAAATTTGGGGAGACCCCTCCTCCAAACTAAACCAAGAAAATTCCAAACGTTACCAAAAAGGCTGCACAGAAACTGCATGTCGAGAAGAGACGCACGGACAGTGAGCCCATACTAGGCGCTGAAATGCAGCAGGGGACACGAGGGCAATGTGTGTTAAAAACATGGAGGCTCCTGGGTGAGTGTGGTGCACGGTCTTTTCCACAGTTTTGGCCTCTTGCCCGCTTCCTGCTGTGCTCTGGATAACGGAACCAGCTCGGGTCTTGATTCCTGGTCTTGATTCCTGGTGCGTTGCTATTTTTAGAGTGTGTTGCTCTTTCCTCTGGCCCACACCTCCTCCATCTTCTGGTGTCAGCTAAAACCTCACTTTCCAAAGGAGACTTACCTGACTGCCTTAGATGCTCTTTCTCAGGGCTTCCCTTCCACAGCATGTGTCCACTTTACTGTTATTATTTGTTGAATTTTCTCTTTCCCCAGCAGACTTTAAATTCAACTCACTAGTGCAAGGACCGACCGTGTGTGTATCTCACTCACTCCTGTTTCTTATTGGATCCTCATGTTCCACACACGGTGCCTGCGACAGTCGAGAATCTGATAAGTACTGGCAGGAATGATTCTTCCATTCCCCCCTCAAACATTTCCTCAGGCTTGACTTCAGTGCCACAGACCCCCCGCTGAGTCCTGGGCAAACAATGCAGTGGTTCCTCCCCTGTAGGGGCTGTCCCTCCCGGAGCCTTGGTCTATTGTGAGACCCAGTAGGAAGGGCAGAGGTAAAGGTAAGGGAGGAAGAAGGGGGGAGGCTTCAGCTGGGAGGAAGGAGTCTCTAGCTGAGGCTGGGGTGTGGGAGAGTGGCTATCAGGATAGAGCTGAGGTGGCACCAGGGTGTTGGGACTGGGGAGGAGACTGCTGGCAGCCATCTCCATCTAGAGCACAGGATATGAGAGCAAAGTGACATGAACTGGCCCGAGACACATACCATAGTGCCCCCAAAAAAAAAAAACCAGATCCGTAGATTTGCAGATGAGAAAGCCCCTCTGGCTGTGTGTGGAGGTGTATTTAGGGGTGAGATGGTGAATAGAGTGGGTAAATCCTCCTTAGGGACTGAGTGCATGATCTCCTCTGGTCTAACATCTGAAGAGTGCAACACAGCAAGGAAGCACTAAAGTGACATCGGGGGACAGAGCCAGCTGTGGAGACTGGCAGAGCAAGACATGAGACCTCAGTACAGAGCAGGGACAGTGTCACTCAGCACTTTATTGAGCCTCTGTGAAAGTTAGGCATCTGCCCTTGGCTCCATGCCCCACAGTAAATGTCCGAAGCAAGACTGACCAAGAGATCCGTGCCCAGTCTGTTTATATGAGCAAACGGCAGAATATACACCCAGGTCTGCTTGGTGCAGGGCCAAGCACATTCTGTTCTGCCCTGGGCTATGCCGAGGGAGGCCAGGGAGAGAAGTCTCTCTTTTTCCTTTTTAAGATTTATTTATTATATATAAGTACACTGCAGCTGTCTTCAGACACCAGAAGAGGGCATCAGATCCCATTACATATGGTTGTGAGCCACCACGTGGTTTCTGGGAATTGAACTCAGGACCTCTGGAAGAGCAGTCAGTGCTCTAAACTGCTGAGCCACCTCTCCAGTCCAAGAAGTCTCTTTTTTCAGAGATCTCTATCCTTCTTTCTGATGAGCAGGGGCAACCCCAAAGAGGCCTCTCCGGGCCTCCAGCCACTGAGGGTTTTTCCCCCATGTTTGCCTCAGGCTGCAAAGCCCTCTCTCCTGAGTGTCCTTTCAAAGGGAGAGGAGAAGGCCCAGGAGGCAGTTGAGTGCTGTCTGCCCAGCACGATGGGAAGAGATTTGTGCACAGCTCCCATCCTCAGTGCCTGGTGTTTGCCTGCTATTTAATAAAGGCCTCCTTGCAGGGAGGGCCGTTAAGCAACCAATGATGTATTTCATCTTCATTGGGGAAGAAGCTGCTGAATTAAATCAAATTCAGACCATGTGGAAACAAAACAATAAAAATGCTATCTATCCACATGCATGGGCCTTTTCCAGAGATGAGAGGGACCGGAAGCAGCCACCCAGAGTCCATGCTGATAGCAGCGTTGGGGATGGTTTCTTACTGAATACGTGAAGAAATGCTGACACAGATGCAGGGATCTATGTTTTCTCCAGTCTCTTCACACATATCCACATGGGTGTGTGCAGGTGTGAAAGTATGTGTAGGTATGAGTGTTTTGTACATGTTTGTGAGCACATGCATGCAAGTGTATGCACATGTATGCACATGTGTGTGGAGGCCAAAGATTCAACATTACTTTCTTCGTGGCTCCCCACTTTATCTTTTGAGGCAGGGTCTCTCACTCCCCTGGAGCTAGCTCATCAATTTGGCTAGGCTGGTAACCAGTAAGCTCCCAGGGATCTGCTTTTATTCACCCCGTCCCTGTTACCTCGGTTACAGACACACATAACCACACCCTGTTTTTCCTTGAGAGCTGGAGATCCAAACTCAGGTCCTCCTGGCAAGTACTTGACAGTCTGAGTTGTCTCCCCATCTGTTCCCACCTCTCCCATCCCCAATTTGGAAGCCCCTTATATTTTCTGTCATCTGTAAAAGGTCATTTAGAGTTAGTAATGTGGCCTGTGGACCCCTGACCCACGGTTCTCCACTCTTCCAGCTGGTGACAGAGAATGCAAGGTCTGCACTCCTCTCTGGAACTTGTGATCAGTTCCCACAGCTCCCAGAACAACCTCTTATTTATAAGGCTCAGCATCTTACAGTCCTCCAGCCACCCTCGTACCTCTAGGTAAAAGCGTACCTGTGGTCCCATCCACCGTCTCACGGGAAAGGGCTTTGTTCTTCACACGCATCTCTCTCTTTAAAACAGAACAGAACACCTTTATTAACTGTTGATTTCCTATTGGCACCGACATCATCTCTCTCTTACTAAGCTATACATTTCCTTGTTTCATTATTTATTTGTTGACCAACATCTGTTAAGGGCCCAACTGTCAAGCCACCACCTCCATTATCTTGTGTTCCTAAGAATATTCTGGAAAGCAGAGCTAATTGGACTCTTTGCAGATGGGCAGACTGAGGATCAGAGAGGTTCATGAAGTGGCCATGTTTTTTTTTTTTTTTTTTTTTTTTTTTTGGTTCTTTTTTTCGGAGCTGGGGACCGAACCCAGGGCCTTGCGCTTCCTAGGTAAGCGCTCTAACCACTGAGCTAAATCCCCAGCCCTGGCCATGTTTTATCTGTAAGTGGTGGGTCTGGGATTTGAACTTAGGTTGCCTTGACTCTGGATCCATGGTCTCTCACCAATGGAAGCCAGTGGTTTCTTATGATCTGGATGCTTTGGCTACTCTGTCCTGAGCCCTCTGTGTGGGAATGGGCTCTGTTCCAAGCAGGCATCCATTAAACCAGAATAGAGAGGGTAAGGTCCACAGGGAATGGGAAAGACAGGTGAACGGCCTTTTGTTTTGACTGGATGGCTGACTGATCTCTATAAGGCTCTCTCCCTCATTCTCTTTTTCTTCTCCCATTTGCTTTCTTAGAAAGCTGAGTGACTCTAAGGGATTCCAGTCTGTTCAGTCTTCACACAGAGCAGCTTTCTTCTGGGAGCCTCTGCCGGGGAGTCTTGAGCCAGCATGGATTCTGGCTAAGAGGTGTCAGGCATGGCTTGAGATGAAGCTGTTCCCAGTGGGAGGAAAGTGCTTCTGAGATGGAAGGCCCCTCAGCTTGGCCTCCATTGCCAGCAATAAACACATTTAACATTCTGGTGAAGATGAGACTCAATAATTTGGGACTTAGCAGTGAGCTGACGCTGGCCACTGTGTGGGAGTGGGGACAGAGAGATGGCTTCCAGGGTGCTCCTGAGTCACGCTAGAGTTTATCCCTGGTATTGGATCTATGATCCGACAGACTTGAAGATATTTAGCATGGAAATTTTGCTGTTTGTGTCACCCTTATAGATCAGAATGTGGAGGAAAACAGAGGGCTAAGTTGATCTCTAATTTTTCCAGAGCTAAAGAAACTGGAATTTTAATTAAAACCGCAAGCCAAGAGGTAAATTGCTGTGGAAGTTTGTGGATGTTATTCTCCCCCCTAATATAATCACTGCTAATAAGATTCTTCGTGGGTGGGAAAGTAGACGGCACAGTGGGTATCCTGAGGGGAAGGCTGATGTCATGACGGTGCCTGGCCATCTCCCCACTCTGACTGACGACTGACAGGGTTCCTCCCTGCACTCACACCATTTGGCAACAGTATTGATCTTATTGAAAGACTTGGGTCCAGAAGCAAGAGTGAGGTTGACGACAGACCCCCATCCCCAACCTGCCCCCGAAGCTTCGCCAGCTGTAAAGGGGGGAGGGAATGAGAACAAATGGGCTTAATATAAATACCCTGTGCTTTGGTGTTGACTTGGTAAACAATGAATGGCGCACCAGCCCGGAGTGCCACAATATCTACAGTAAGGAAGGGGTGAGCAGGAACAGGGCTCTGTAGATCACAAGAATTGCCACTTTGCAGTAAAAGGTTGTTAATTTAACCATCCTCAGACTGTATTTATTGACTCTATTAGAGGGTGAGTAATTGTTGTGTTCCCGGGGAAACACCCCGGAGCCAGACGCACTGTTATTAAATTGGAAGGCTCCCCGGGAGCACCAGTCAGCCACGTGAGAGCCTCTCCTCCGGAGTCTCAGCAGCTCGCATCCTGGGGGAGGTGATACAGGAACTAACCTGGGACTGCCCTGGACCCTAGCTCCTCTGGACCCCAGCTCCTCGGTGACTTGCCTTTCCCTCTTCCCAGGACATGCCTGTCTATGGTCCCGGTCCGTCACCACACGGGCCCCCTTTTCTTCCCCCAGCGCCGCTTGGCTTCCTCATGGCGTCTGCTCCCGATTATTCATTCACAACTGCCTTAGCCCAGCTCCCCTTTTCTCCAGCAAGGCTGCGCCTGCACAGCCAAGCTCAATCCTTAGACAGCCTAGGAGACTTCAGCATTGAAGTGGGCTGTGAGTCTCTCCAGCCTTGTCACCCAGAGCCTCGAGCTCTAGGCATGCAGGGCTCTCTGCCCTCTGCCCTCTGCCCTCTGCCCTCTGCCCTCTGCCCTCTGCCCTCTGCCCTCTGTCCTCTGCCCTCTGCCCAACTTCTCTGATGCTCACAAATGTCATCTCGTACTGGCCTCACACCAACTTCTTTGGTTCAGTTTTCTTAACCAGAGCCACCAGGATTCATTGTGGTTTTCTCAGAGGACTCCTGGAGGGGCGTCTTCTCCTTTGTCTGTCATCAGGTATGGCTAGGGAGGCTCCCTCTCAGCCTTTCTCACCAGGGGACTTCATTAGTGGAAGAACAGCCAGCGAGCCTTGGTGGCAGTGTCTCTAACTGGGCTAATTTAGCTCCTACTATGCTCCAGGCTCCTGTGTCAGGGGCGTCCTTTCCCCTGAGTGGCTGTTTTCATCGCTCCAGCAGGCCACTCCAGGGACACTGCGACGCTCATCTTTCTGGGATGATGAAATCACAGCTCACCACAGTTGACAGGGCTGAGATTTGAAGCCAGGTTCTCAGACTCCAGGCGAGGGACTCGTCTGCAAGTGCGGGCTCCCCAGAGGCTGGGCTGTGTGATCTGTCACCCAGATGGATGTCTTTGCCCATCCCCTCCATTCTCTGCTGTCTGTGAGGATGACAGTGTCCTTAGATGAGATACAAGTGGCAGAGACCTGGGCTGGACTGGGCTGGGCTGGCCTTCTACCAGGGCTTGCTTTGATCTTATGTTTGGCCGCCACACACAGCAGTGTTCAGGATTTGATACTGTAGGTTGGCTCTGAACTGTCTCCCAAGGGCCACGTGGAAAAGGCCTGGACCTCAGCCCTTGGCCTTACTGCAGAGTGGTGGAACCTGTGGAAGCGCCGCCTAGCCCATCTGGAATTACCCTTGAAGAGTGTACTGGCTGATTTCGTGTGTCAACTTGACACAAGCTGGAGTTATCACAGAGAAAGGAGTCTCAGTTGTGGAAATGCCTCCATGAGACCCAGCTGTAAGGCATTTTCTCAACTAGTGATCAAGGGGGCACGATCCAGCCCATTGTGGGTGGTGCTGTCCCTGGGCTGATGGTCTTGAGTTCTATAAGAAAGCAAGCTGAGCAAGCCAGGGGAAGCAAGCCAGTAAGACACATCTCTCCATGGCCTCTGCATCAGCTCCTGCTTCCTGACTTGCTTGAGTTCCTGTTCTAACTTCCTTTGGTGATGAAACAGCAAAATGGAGGTGTAAGCTGAATAAACCCTTTCCTCCCCAGCTTGCTTCTTGGTCATGATGTGTGTGCAGGAATAGAAACCCTGACTAAGACAAAGAGATTATAAATAGGTACCCTGATCTCTCTTGCTTCCTTGCTAAGAGACAAATGGATTTGCTTCACCATGTTCCCCCTGTTGTGAAGTGCTTGTCTCACCTCAGGTGCAAAAGCAAGATGGTTAGCCAACCCTGTCCTGAAACCTCCATGGTTGTGAGGTAAGCTTCTCCTCAAGATTCATCATTTCAAGTACTTGTCACAGTGATGGGAACTGGACCCAGATTTCTCCCAGCCCATAGTCAGCTTCCTTCCTGAAGGTGAAGGGTGAAGTTTTAGTCCTTTCCTGATTTTTCTTGTGTGACATTCTTTTGTTGTGGCTTTTATGGTTTCTTTCTAGCTGGGTCTTGAACACTGTCATTGAGAACGGCCACAGTGGTGATAAACATTGTCTAGGAGAACAGTGGCCAGGTGACAGCTGGGTTGAGATGTGTGAATGAGATGAGCCCAACAAGAGAATGAAACCAGACATACAAAACAAAGACACTTATTACAGAGAGGATAGGGGTGCTTCAGTGGGCAGCCCCATAGCTGCAAAGAACTGTGGGAGGAAGGAAGAGACAGTGGGACCATGCATTTCTTCAGGTCTATGGGATTCATCCTTTGGGCTTTCTGCCTCAGGTCGTAGAGAGCAGACGAGAAGGGATCCTAATCATTCCTGTCACCCCGATTTTGAACATAAGGTTTTCTGGCCAGTGGTTGAAGATGCACTGGGTTTGGGTCAATAGGATACACAACATGCATGTTGGCTCACAGACAGCCATGTAGGGAAGGCAAGCTTCAATTAAGCCAAAGGTGACTAGGTACTGTTCATTGGGTTTCACATAATTTATATCAGACCTAAAAGTCGATGCCAGGGCTGTAGCTATATTAAGCACATTTATGATGTCTTCCTCGAGGTATCAGCCATACTGCTGGGTACTCATTTCTGACACACGTTAGCCCATCTAGCTTAGTAGAAGCAAAGAGCACAACCTTTAGAGAGAGAGATCAACATGTCTTCCATTTCTGGGTTGGCTACTCTGGGATTGTATTCCTTGTGCAGAATGGAGGCAGACGTGCAAGAAAAATAGCATAGTTACGTGTTACACTAACTATAAGGAAACACTCAACCGGGGCTGGGGATCTGGCTCAGCGGTAGGGCGCTTGCCTAGGAAGCGCAAGGCCCTGGGTTCGGTCCCCAGCTCCGAAAAAAAGAACCAAAAAAAAAAAAACACTCAATCAAAAAATTTATTTTTTTATTTATATGTGGTTTTGTCTGTATGTATGTGTGTGCAGTGCCTGTGGAGGACAGAGGAGGGGATTTGATCCCCTGGAACCAGAGTTAAGGGGCTGTGAGAAACCATGTGGATGCTGGAAGTCAAACCTAGGTCTTCTACAAAAGGAGCACATGCTCTTAACCATTGAGCTATCTCTCCAGCCCTTGGGTCATCCGTTTAAAGCACTGGTTTGGATGGTTTCTCCTGTCTATGTACCGCACATGTACTTGCCCATATCAAAGTGTATTTCCCACTTCTATGTAAAACTAGTTTTAAAAGCTGCAGTATTTCTCTATTCCTGGCTAGGTCCCAAATGAATAAGACAGTGACTATTCGATTTATATAACCAAGCTTTACTGCACAATACCTGGGCAGTCATCGATCTATTCTAATCCTCTAAGCTAATCTGGCTACCTCCCAGCCAACATCCCCGAGATACTTGCATTTTAGTATTGGTCTGGCTCTCTAGGCTTCAAGTGTGTTTTTCCATGATGTCTTCTCTTGCCCTTCTTGTGGCTGAATCCCCTCTTTCTCTGTCTTCTGCCCCCTCCCCTGGCTGGGAGGGAGTCCAGCTCAGTCATTGGCTGATCAGCTTCTTGATTGAGCAACCAGGGAATAACTGGGGAGCAATGTACACAGCACCGAGACAGGAGATTCTCAGAATAAGGATGGTAACCAAATATGGAGACGTAGACACCAGCATCTGAATAATACATGGATAATCTTCGCACAGTGCACAGTAACATGCCTACACTTTTATTCTCAGTCACGAAAAGAGTTTCTGTTTGCATGGGAGCTTTGTGAATAAAAGCATCCACAAAGTGCAGAAATGAGAATTCTGCTTTCTTTGACCGTCAGCAGCCATGAAATCTCATTCTGGGAAACCATGGGAGGTGAAGTTTGAACCTACTTTTTGGGCCATTAAAAGAGAAACCCTGGCATCAGTTCCTCAAACACAAATATACTCAGAGGACATTTAATGGCTCCAGCTCTTGTTTTAGCCTGTTTTGGACGTGTGTTTTGGGTCTTTCCTGGTGTATCCCGTGTCAGAGCTATTGTACAGGCGAGGGAAGGTTTGTTATGGTACTTTACATTGGCGCAATACATGACTGTAATGATTAGTTCAGAATGTGGTGTGTAGAGGTAGCTTAGCCAGCTTTGTATTGCTACAATGAAATACTGAAGGCGTGTTGCTTATAAAAGAGAAGGAGTTACTGAGTGCAGATGAAGGCTTGTCTCTGTGGCCACCACAACCTGCAGAGTAATAATCCGTGAGAGACAAGAAGGCAGTGGGATCCAGCAAGACTCCGTAGCCAGTGTTGGCTCAAACTTCAGGAGTCTAACCCAAGAAGTTTATTTTAGGACATTTAAGCGCAACACAATTTCATGAAAACTTCCTGGTGATTTAATCCCATGTGTCCAATAAAGCAGAGGGATGTATATCCCTCTGAGAATCAAAGAAAGCTAAATAAAAAACAGACATAACTACATCAAAACTATTTGTAAAGTACATGTAAACACTTCCCATAAAAATGGGTTCTGTAGTGGGTTGGGGATTTAGCTCAGGCCCTGGGTTCGGTCCCCAGCTCCGAAAAAAAAGAAAAAAGAAAAAAATGGGTTCTGTAGATTGACGGAGAAAAATGAGCTCATGATAATAATGGCCTGAGGAAGGGTCCAGTATGCTCTCAGCCTCACAGAGTGCAAAGGTCAACTGGGCTAGTAACCACTTCCGCTCCCAGCCTTCTGGGCAGGCATCAGATTATGCATCCCTCCCTTTGAAGGAACAGCCCTCCCCTTGTGTTTAACACCCCTGTTCTTCTGCTGCTTCTCTGTGAGCACATGTACCTCTCTGCCGCCCACAGTTGAGCTCACAGCACTGGAGGTTCCAATCTGAGATCACACAAACCCTTGAGGACCCACATCCAAGCATGTCCAGTGTTCAGGTGTTTGGTCTCGGAATCAGGTCCTTTTAAATGGTGTGTGTGGGCTGGAGACCTGGAATTTGCTATGTAGACCAGGGAAGCCTTGAACTCACAGAAACCTGACCCTTCTGCCTTCTGAGTATGGACTGGGCTTACAGGTGCATGCCACCATGCCTGGCTTGGGTCTTGGAATCCAGGAGACCAGGATTTGAGCTCTGCCTTTACTAGCCCTGTGACCCGGAGGAAGTCATTTATCTTTGCAAAGCATTGTGTCCTCAGTCTATTAAACAGGGTTCGTGGTGCTGCTTTTCTTATAAGACTGCCCGCCATGAGGGCTGAGACACTACACACATGGCACTGGGCACACATTGCTAAGTCATTAAGAGAGTAGTGGAAGTGACGGTGTGTTTTTGAGTGTGTGGTGCTTTGTGAGCTCATTCAATTGCGTGTCCATGGACATTCTTGGCGTATTATGATCTATGGGTTTGGGGGATGAACGATGACCCATGCTCTTCACTCTAGTGCCTAAACAGTTTCGCTATCTTGAGAATCTTCTGTGCTCTGTGTATTCATCCCCACCTCCACCACACACACACACACACACACACACACACACACACACACACACACACCAGCCTCTGACATCTACCAATGGTTGTATCACCTCCATAGATGTCTTACGTAGAGTGTCTTACGGTGGGAACTATTCGTTATGCAGCCATTTCAGATTTGCCCTTTCCTTTTAGCAGTGCGCACTATGCTTCCTCTACAGTTTGTCATGACCTAAAGCTGATGGCCCTTTAGCACCAAATAGTGTCTCGTCTCACAGTCTATTTACCTGCTGAAGAAGACGGACCTGGCTATAAACACTTGTGTTCATGTTTTTCTGTGGGCATTGTTTCAACTCACTTGAATAAACACCAAGAAATATACCACCGAATCTGTGGTAAGAGTACATTTGTCTCCTAAGTAATGGCCGCCTGTCTTCTAAAGTGGCTATGCTATTTCACAGTGCAGCCAGAAAAGAGTATGTGTGTTTAGTCCTCACACCTTTGCCAGGATTTGGTGGTGTTAGTGTTTCCTGTTTGGGCCAGTCCAGCAGATGTATTTTGTTTTACAGCCTTGTAGCTTTGTTTCAAGCTTTGACATCCCAAGTGTCAGGTCTCCCACTGGATTTATCTTTCTTGAGGTTGTTTTGGCCAATTAGAGATTCTCGTCATTCCCTTTAAGTGTAAGATTATCTTTTCTATTTCTTGCCCAAACCAAGTCTTTTTTTTTTTTGTAGAGACATTAAATCTATAGCTCACTTTGGGTAATATGGTATTGACATCTTAAATAATATTGTTTTCCAACCTGTAAAATGGGATTTTCTTCCCTTTATTTGAAGCTTCATTAATTTCCTTGAGGAACATTTTGTAGCCTCACGTTTACTTCATTCCCAAGTTAATTCTTAAGTACTTTATCCTTTGGGTTTGATGTCATGGTTCTCTTGAGTTTCCATAAGCTTTTCATGTAATCTCTGGAATTTCCTATATGCAGGGGCCCATCATGCACACACAGGCCGTTTCCTTCCATGTTTCCAGCAAGAATGTCCTTAGTTTCCTTTGTCTGGTGCTCTGGTGTTGTTAACCTTGTATTAGACAGAAGGGAGAGCAGACGCCCTCCCCTTCTTCTCAATCTTAGAGGCTAAGACTGCAGCTTTTTACTGTCGAATTTGTTCAAGCTCTGAGCACCTTTAACATTGTGCTGTTCTGTATTCCTAGCTCTACATTAGAGTCTGGAACATGACAGTTATAAAACAAATGTAGCCTTTAGAACTTAGTGAGCTCCTGGAGGAGGTGGCCCACGCCTTTAATGCCAGCACCTGGGCGGTGGACACAGGAGGTTATTTATGAGTTCAAGGCCAGTCTACTCCAAAGCAAGTTTCAGGACAGCCAAGGCCACACAGAGAAAACCCTCTTAAAACAAAACAAAACAAAATCAAAAAGAAAAAAAGTTTATTGAGCTAAAGGTATTTGTTTTTATCCCTTCTGAGTTTTGCACTGTCTTTTGCTGTTTTTGTTTTTATAAGACCAGGCCTTACTCTGTAGTCCAGGCTAGCATGGAACTCACTCTGCAGCCCAGGCTGACCTCAAGTTCATGACAATCCTCCTGCATCAAGTTCCTCAAATACGGGCATAGGCCACCACGTCTAGTTTTATAAAAGTTTAGAGGGCAATGGTATGGGTAGAAAGTGTCATCAGGTGGCACACTAGCAGGAAGCTGGAGTTGGTCACTAATGACGGGCACCAGAGTCACTACGGTTATGGTCCAGCTGCTTGGACAGTACATTTTAGAGCCTCCGTCCAGTTGTCTTTTCCTTTTCTGTATTAGCACTTAACAGCTGGAAGAAGGCAGCATAGGTTCCAACACTTCATGCTAATGGCTACTGAATAAATAACTTGGCATCCACTGGAAGCGAAGAAAATGAACCAAAAGCTATAAATTATAGATAGAAGTTGTTCGGGCCCGTGGATGTAACAGCACATGCCTCGCCGTGGCACAGCTCTGCAGCCGCTTAGCTGGTCGGCCTTGGTGTTAATTGGGGCGGTTGGAAGCACCACTTACCATCATTTCATCAGCTGTGCCATGCCCTCCCATCAGGATGAGACCCCTCCGCTCACAGCAGACAGAAGTTCTGACGAACTGTCATCTCAAAATGGGAACGTCAAGGGGTTTTATTTAATGTGCGGCCATCTCTCTTTATTTGGACTTTTAACAAGGAGGTTCTAAATATGAGCTATCAGGTCTTCAGGCTTCCCTTTAACGAGGCCATCAGAGTCACATTTTAAAGAGCCTCATCTACAGATGCAGAACTCGCTAATGACATTGAGGGTGTCTGAACAGAGCAGAAAGAACAGGCCTTTTTGTCTCCGCGAGAGGTTTTCTCCCTGAAAATAATTGAAACCCTGGAGCTTGTGCCAAAGAGGAGCTTAGAACACTGGGAAGATGCAGAATTATCTTCTAGGAGTGAAGCCATTGGCCCCGCAGGCAGCCAGGCTGGGGAGAACAACAGGAGGCAACCTCAGTCTCTCCATCTGTCTCTGGGAGGCATGGCCATTTCTCTCCACAGCTGTCCCCAATCTCACCAGACAAGCTGTCCCTCCTTTTGCCCACCCAGTCGTCTCCAGTTGTTTAGCTGTCTTTTCATTGCGCTGGGCCCACAGGCCAGCAGAGGTTGCCTGGCATTTCTGACTCCCACATTCCCGGAAGGCATACTCTCGTTAGCTCATCTTGAGTCAGGGAATCACGCTTAGCTCCTTCATTTATGAATTCAAACATCTGCACTAAAGCCCAGGAACTGTCTCACCAACTGAGGACACATCCTGCAATGCATGGGGGTCAGGGGGAAGGAGAGAGGAGGAGCTGTGTGTGAGGCAGGGGGAGGGAGAGAGGGAACACCTCCACCCATTTTATAGGACCAGGTTGAAGGTTGCCATTTTCAGAGAAAGGGAAGGAAGTGTGGGCTTAGGATTTGGGTTGTCTTATCCTAGGTTCAAATTCTGACTACCACCACCATCATACCTCATACCCCTGACACACACACACACACACACACACACAGACACAGACACACACACACACACACACACACACACACGCACGCACGCACACACGCACGCGCGCGCGCACGCGCGCGCGCGCATGTTCCATTGTGTGCCAGCTAAGCATGAACTGAAACATATTAAGTGACTCCTCTCAGCCCTAAGTTTTTAATCAGTAAATTCTCATTCTAATTCTTTATAAAGCAAGCATGAGACTCATTAAAGCAAAACAGCACTTGCCAAAACAGGAGCGTCTCCACTACCACCATGATCCCTGTGTGAACATGTTTCTCTGCTTTCCGTGCAGCTTCGAGGATTAAAATATGGGGTGTTTGCCCAGTGCCGTTTGTAAATCCCGAGCCCCCGTGCAGCTGCTGCGCCTCTTTTCTTACCATGAATCACATGTTCCCCTCTTTTTCTAGTTCCCATTTGGCCGGCGCTTGCCTTGTGACATCTACTGGCATGGAGTTTCATTTCGCGACAATGACATACTCTCCGGTCAAGTGAACAAATTTCCAGGTATCTGAACTTGCTGTTAGCCTTTAGAAGTAACCCCAGGTCCACGGTCAGAGTCTGGTCTTCTGCAAGAACACAGCACTGTTTTCAGGTCAAACTCGAGGACTCTTAACTGAGGCTCTCTGTTCTGCTGGGCTGCTGTGGCCATGGGGAGGAAGTCGATGGGGATTCCTGAGAACTAACACTCCCGAGGGTTGGAAGATGTAGACTGGGCCCTCACGGGTTAAGAATGTGTTTTCCACAGGCACAAGAACATGAGTTAGGGGCTCAGGGTGAAGAGCTTCCTGTGCAGGCATGAGGACCTTGAGGACCAGAGCTCAAATCCCCAGCTCCCCAGGCATGGCGGTCTACCTGTAATCCCAGCTCCCGGGGAGTAGATACAAAGGATCCTTAGGGCAAGCCGCTAGCTGGATTAGTTGAACTGGTGAGCTCCGGGTTCAGTGGGGGGACCTGCCCTAGCAAACGAAGAGGAGGGTGATAGAAGAAGATACCAAATATTAACCACTGGGCCTCTGCACAAGTGTGTAAGCGTGTACATGCTCGTCAGCACACAGATGCAAGTGCACACGAGCGTGCCACACCCACATGTAACACATACAAAATAAAAGAACATGCTTTGAACGTGTCGAGTTAGAGACGTAATACAGTGGGCCCAGGGAAGGGATTCTCATGTCTAAGGAAAGAAATACAGCCCCTTTCTGCAGGGCCCAGGGTTCCGTGACTCGTCATCACGGAAATGAAGACCCCACTGCTTTCCCTTCAGGTTTCACAGTTGAAGGTACCCTGAGAGTGAGCGCCCCTGGTCTCCACTAAGCACCACAGGTTGTGGACAGCCTCTACGTCTTACTAAGGGTCTCATGATGAGACTTACCCTGCAGAGACTCAGTGGCAAGAAATGGTTAAGGTCATATCCATGTTTGCTTTTCTCCTGTCTTTCAGCCTCTCTCTCCATCTCCTCTACATTCGCCATTCCTGATGGCTGTGTGACCCAGAGGCACAGGGCAGTGGGACTGCTTAGGGCGGAAGGAACATTTGGTTGAACTTCTAGATGTAGGCCCTACACTTATCTTGTTGTACGGCAATGTTATATACAATTAATAATGTTAAGGGAGAAAAATCACTCAAATTTCACCCCTCATTTAAGATTACATTTTCTCCCAAAGTATTTGATTTCTTTTTTATATTATGTACTTGAATCTTTTACCCGTATGTATGTATGTATGTATGTATGTATGTATGTATGTATGTGTATGTATGTGTATGTATGTGTACCATGGGTGTGCAGTGCCCATGAAGGTCAGAAGAAGGCATCAGATACCCTGGAACTAGAGTAACAGATTGCTGGGAGGTACCATGTGGGTTCTGAGAACTGAACCTGGGTCTTCTGAAGAAGCAGCAATGGTCTTTACTCCTGAGCTGTCTCTCCAGCTCCAGTTTTCTCAGACGTTAGCCATGGCCGCCCGTTTTATAGCATAGCCTCACAGTACAGATGCTGTAGCAGGACACCTTCTGTTAGTCTCACATATTTTGTACTTAGATTGAAGGAAAAATTAATTTGCCTTTGTTGTTGTTCTTGCTGTTGTTGTTGTTGTTTTATTTTGTTTTTTTGTATCCTATCCCGTATCTTCCAGAAAACTCTCAGCTAGTCAGATGTGGTGACTCATGCTTGAGAGACTGAGGCAGGAGGGTTGTCATGAGTTGGAGGCCAGACCAGGCAACGTAATGAGTTGCAGGCTAGCTTAGACTATGTAGTGAGACCATGTCTCAAGATGGAAACAAACAAACAAAAGCCCGCCATTTCTCAGTGCCCACGCTCTACACACTGGGTAGTTCTGTAACATAACTTAACCACGCAGACATACAAAGTTGCTAGTACAGGCAGTACTCTGTTCACGCGCAAGGATCGGGAAAGGAAGCACAACATGGTTGCCGGTCAGAGTGGAGCATTTGTCTTTAGTAGAATATTTGCAAAAGTTCCAGGGACTTGTCTCTGGCCCTCAGTTAAGCGAGATGAGATGAGGAGACAAGGTCCCCATCTGACCCCCAGATGCCAGCATCTTTCCTGATTCTGCAGGCACAGCGCCCCCTTCAAGGCTTATGCTGAGTTACAAGAATCACCACTCAGGAAGTCTGGGGTCTCAGCTTCCTGCTGGGCGTTCACATGACTTACCAATCCGAGCTCGTGTTAACCATGAAGTAGGTCAGGGTCTACATCAGGACAATGAAGTATGGAGGAAGGGGTCTTCCCAAAGGATTAGCCTCACACAAGAACATTCATTCCAAAGGCAAGCCTGTGTTCTTTGACAACACAGCAGATATCCCAGCTTTATTGGTTTTTTAGGAGAGCAAAACTAGACTCTCAAGGTTATCCCAAGGTCAAATTTCTCTTCAGAGAGGAGAAAGGGTTAGCCAGGGTCCTTGCACACCGATTTAATGGCCTTGCTACTATTTCTTTCTGTCTTGCTGCTCACAAAAAAGGCTACCATAAAAAGGACTTTTGGGGGTCGTGGGAGAAAACTTGTACACAAACAACACTCTGCCTGGTTAGAGTTGTTGAGACATGATTCACAATTACAATTCAATGGTTGAGGCTGCCTATCCGTTTTTCTTTCTGTCCTGTCTCCCCTGATGGCTGAGGATGAAGTTGCTCAGGGTCTACATCAGGAAAATGAAGTATGGAGGAAAGGGTCTTCCCAGAGGACTAGCCTCACATAAGAACGTTCGTTCCAAAGGCAAGCCTGCACCATCCTCTATTCAGCATGACAGTGACTGGAAGAGGCAATTTTCCACTTTGCAAACAGCAGTTAATTAACTGTAATGACACAGTGCCTTGGAAACCTCCAGGTAGGGAACGGCACTGCCGTGCCCTCCGCCTTGGACAGACAGAAACCCACCCGGGCAGGGAGGCAATTCCCGCCAGCACTGGCTTTTGGCTTCGGCTGTGGGTTTATCTCCTGTCTCACAAGTATCCCACTATTCTAAGTGTGCATTTCCCACACATGCTGTATGCCCTAGAGTAAGCTCTGGTGGACGCTCCAGAAGAGAATGTGCTAGAAACATAGCACAAATTGAGAACTTTAGGACACACATAATGGACTGTATCTACGTCACTGTATGTTGTTTGCTTTTCATTGGGCAATTTTCTTAGTTCAAAATACACTTCGTGTCATAAGCGATGTATTAAGATTCTTTATTTAAATATTCTGATTTAGACTGGTATTTGCTTTGGTAGTGTTTGTTTGTTTGTTTGTTTTTGTCTTGTTCTTGATACAAAGTCCCTGTGTAGCCCTGGATGGCCTGCAACTCACTATGTGGAAAGGCTGAGCTCAAAATTGCTGTGGTTGCCCCTCCCCTCATGCAGGAATTGCACAGTTGTGCCACAGCACCTGATACTGTCTTTTCTTTATGAAAGTCCAAGATTATCATTTCTTAGCCCACAAGCAGTTCTTTGCTAAATTCTGAGGTCTGAGATGTGAGGCCTACAGGACAGTCAAGGGGTCTCTCTGTAGGTGGGAAAGGGAGCTTCATGGGGGAGTCTGTAAGGTGGCCAGGCAAACACAGTGTATGTGTTGTGCTGGGATGGTTTAAGGGACTTGCAAACCAATTTGCATTTGGTTTGGAAAACAAATGGGTGAAAGAAAACAGGGAGCTGAGTCCTGGGAAGGGGCTATCCTCTCCCCACACCAAACAGGGAGCTGAGCTGGTGCAAAAGTACAGATGGCACTGGCATGTCATTCCTTCAGAGGACGGGTGGTGATATAGACAGTTCCAGACTGTCCAGTGGGGCAGTGGGGAAGGTGACAGCAAGGACCTAACCTCAGCACTATTGTGGCCCCGGGGTCAGTGTGAGCAACGAAGACCCTCTTAAGCCAAAGAGTGACTTAGGCCAGCTCGAACTTTAGAAAGATTAGCCAGAGGGTCACAGTAGAGCAAGTGGAGAGAGAAAATGGACTCAGGTAAGAAGCAGAGACACTGTCGGCACGGAAGGTGACCTATGATGAAGAAAACAGAGGAGAAGATGGGCCGGGAAATATTTATTTGTTATTTGGCCATTGTACTGTGGCTCCTTATTTAATGACAGGAACCATTATTTATGGTTATAAAGGATGCTTAGATTGAACAATGCTTCAAGTATAGCTCAGCTTGTGATGTGAGGACCAACCTGTACGCTCTTTGTTGGCTCCAAGGGGATAAGACCCATTAGGCCTTATGCCTGCAACAGAAGAACCCAGGGCTAGAGGCAAGCACTTGGTATCAGTAGCTGTGACTTGAGGCAGGAGAACTGCTACCACAGGAGTTGTCTAGGGGTTGACCTCTATGAGTAGAGACCCAGGGAGGCGGTCAGCCTCAAGAGTCCGGTAGTAAGTGGCAGGAGCCCAGATGCTGGCTATAGTCATAGGCAGTAAGACTCTAGCATTTTGGGCAGGCAAGAAGGAATGGAAACAAGACTGGAGAGAGGTGTAACAGGAGAAAGAATGGGCCAACACCTCAGCTCTTTGTGTGTGGCTCAGGTAGCTACTAAACCACGAGGAATAAAAGATACGTTACAAACACAGAGGTCAGAAAAACATAAGACCGCTCAGCTGTGGAATGGAGCCAAACTTTTTAGCAGAGGGAAAAAGACTTAGAGCATCCACTGTAAGTCACAGAGGGCTCCAGGGACGCTCTCAAGTGAGAAGAGGTTGTTTTAAGAACAGAAACAGAGAATGGGTCCTACAGGGCCTCGAGCCTAAAGGAGAACCTTCAGGGCATAAAGCCTAAGGGGCATAGAGCCTAAGGGACATGGGGCCTAAGGGGCATGGAGCCTGCAGAGCATGGGTCCTAAGGGGCATGGAGCCTAAAGGGCATGGAGCCTAAAGTGCATGGAGCCTAAGGGGCATGGAGCCTGCAGGGCATGGAGCCTACAGGGCATAAAGCCTAAGAAACATAGAGCCTAAGGGACATGGGGCCTAAGGAGCATAGAGCCTGTAGGGCATAGAGCCTGCAGGGCATGGAACTTGGAGAGCCCTGCCTAACACTTCTGTTCACATATTTATTCTGGGAGCATGAGCTTGCCTCTGCTGGAAATCCAGATGACCCTGGGCAGGGTTATGTTGTGACACCACTCCTCACATGTACATGAGCTGCATGCAAAAGGTGCCGGTGGCCTCCATGACAGTGAAGTCTGCTAGACAAGCGTAAGGACCCAAGTTGACCATCAAAATCCACATCGCAGAGCCAGATGTGGTAGCTGGTACTTGTAGTCCCAGTGCTGGGGAGAGGCAGATCCTTGGGTCTCCCTGGCCAGCTCACCTAGTCTAATTATTGGGCTCCAGATCAATGAGAGACCCCATTTCTAAAAGGCAAGGTGCAGGACTGAGGACATGTCTCAGCAAGAAATGCTCTTGCTGTGTAAACATTAAGGCTTGACTTCAGATCCCTGGAAGCCATGTTAATGTCTGCTGCGCACGGTGGCCCGTGTCTGTATCATTCAGATGCTTGGAGGACAGAAGATCCCCAGAGCAAGCTGGCTGGCTAGACCAGCTGTACCATTGAACTCTGGGTTTGGTGAGAGACCCTGCCTCAATGAATACAGGGGAGAACAATGAAGACTCAAACAACTGTCACAGCCTCCACGCACATCACACACACACACGTACACACACACTCTCACATACACATGTACACACACTCACATACACATGTACACACTTGTACACACACATTTACACACTCACATACACATGTATGCACATGCACACGTGTACACACACATACACATGTACACATGTACACACACCCACACACATGTACACACACATACACCATGTACACACATACACATGAACACACCTGTACACACTCACATATGTACATGCATGTACACACTCACACACATGCATGTACACACATGCGTACATACACATGAACACACCTGTACACACTCACACACATGTAAACATATGTGCTCGCGCGCGCACACACACACACACACACACACACACACACACACAGGTGGACAGCTCCCGAGCAATGACACCATACCCAAGGTTGCCTTCCAATAGGTGCCCACTCACCCAAACAAACACATGCACACACATGTGCACAAGCACACATAAAGATCAAAATATCCATTTTTTTTTTTTTTTGGTTCTTTTTTTCGGAGCTGGGGACCGAACCCAGGGCCTTGCGCTTCCTAGGTAAGCGCTCTACCACTGAGCTAAATCCCCAACCCCAAAATATCCATGTATTTTTAAGAGAAACATTTTCATCTCCTCTGGGCAAATAAATGAAGGAAAGCCAGGAGACCTAGTCCATCATCACCTCCCACAAGTGACGCCGTAAGGTATGCTGTGGCCCACTCCCTGCCCTTGGTTCAAGGAGAGAGATCTTATGCTGAAAGGCGTGTGGTTTTCTATTTTATACCTTTAATAGTCATGGAAGATTAGAACAAAGCAGCTTAATTACATTTCTCACAATGTTGCCAGAGTCCACTAGATAATCTTCCCTGGGGAACAGGATAGAAAGGACCCAGGAAATAATGTGCGCTGGCCACGCATTAAAGAGGGGGCTCAGTTCTACGTGCATGGTAGAACTTCATTATCCACAAAGATAACAAAGGATACTCTTAGACAGAGGCTCGGATAGAAGGTGGAAAGCTCACCCTTACACCGACCCCACCCCCACCCCCCACCCGGGATTAAGGAGGGAGAATGAATCTACTGATTCTCCTTCCTTTAAGATCCTCCTAATCCATGCGTCTCTGCTGCCTGAGAAAGTGACCCTGGTGGTGGTGGTGGGGGTAGTGGGGGGCGGTGTCCCAAACAATGGCTACTGGTTCCCTGGTGGTCGAGCCTCACAGTTTCTCCTCTCCCCAGGCATGACGGAGATGGTGCGTAAAATCACCTTGAGCAGAGCTCTGAGGATCATGCAGAACCTGTTTCCCGAGGAGTACAACTTCTACCCTCGCTCGTGGATCCTGCCTGAGGAGTTCCAGCTCTTTGTTGCTCAGGTAGATGGCACGCTGGCCTGTGACCCTAGAATGATAATTATCTTTGGGACTGCAGCTGTGTTGGGACCCAACCGGTCCCAAGTGTTGGGAGCCAGGCTGACTGGGGCACCAGGAAGTCGAGCGATTTGCTTGTACACGGTTTGGCAGCCATCAAGGCCGCTTGTGAAGCTGAACAGGCAGGGCGACAGGGGTGGGGGTGGGGGGTTAATTGGAGAAGTGGGGTGCTAGAGCTGGATCGTGGAGACAGGGAGCCAGCAAACCAGGGAGCTGGAGGAGGTGTGGAGCCCACAAGTGGAACGGGTGTTCTAGGGGAAACCTGGGGGTGGACTTCCAAGACACCAGTGTCGTTGGGGGTTCTTAAAGACCGGTCGATCAGCAGGTCTAACAGCCAGACATGGGGAGCCTTTTATGTGTCTTGCTTTAAACTTGTGCCAGAATCCACTTTCCAATGGTCTATCCCTTCCACCTCGAAAGCGGTATGTTTGAAATAATACTCTGGAGCCTTGGATACCAGTTTGAAAAAGTGGTGGTGGAGTAGTAGGGCTCAGAATCACTGTTTACATTAGTTTTTGTTTGTGACAAGTTAATTCCCAGACCATGTCAAAACCCTTGGCAAGCTCTGCGGACCATGCCATAACTATGAACTTCAGGGGAAGAGCAATAAATGGGTCAGCTACTGTTAGTGGTTTTATATCATCTGGAATTGTGCCTGCAGCTCAACACGGTTTCTTGTAAAACTAGAATGATTTTATGACATGAGTTTTATGAATATCCCCCATTTTACAGATAAGAAAACTGAGGCTTTTGTGAAATTATGGAGTCTGCTCAAGAAGTATAGAGTCTGTTCAAATGCCTCAATATTGTTTTGGAGCCTGATATAAATCTAGAACTAGAAATAAGATTAGGACTTACCAAACACAAAAATAGCTTGCTCAGTTTTCAAGAGAGGCACTGGGGCTAGAAGCTCATGGGTAGGTACCTTTCTGTGTGTGTGTGAGACCCTGGGTTTGGTCTCTAGCACTACAATAGACAGATGGATGGATGGATGGATGGATGGATGGATGGATGGATGGATGGATGGATGAATAGATAGATAGGCAGATAGGCAGATAGACAGACATGTGGATCTGTGTATTTATTGACTCAGGTGTATTTATTATGTGTAAACTTTGCTTCAATAAAGTTAATTTTAAAAATAGCCATCAGTGCTTCCATTTTCACTCATGGCTCTGCTCACCCTTCTTTCCAGATCCCTACAACTCTCTCTTTTAAGGATTAAACAGTTAAGTCTAAATCCAGCTGTATTTAAGATCTAGTGAGACAAGCACGGCCACCATCCATTCCCACAGACCTTGTGTGACTCCTCGTTGTCAGTTCTCAGGTCTCTCACTGCAGATAGGAAAATAAATAAAAGCTGTCAAAAGTGCCTTGAGATCCAACCAGGCTTGTTGCATGCTTCTGTACTTGTGTGGCTGACAGATGTTCAATGATGTGAATGCACCACAGTGTGGGGACCCATCCTGCATTTGATGGCTATTTGCCTCTTTTTCCAGCTGGGGACAAAGCAAAGCTGCTCTGACTGTTAGCCGGTAGTTACTTTGTAGACGCATGCGATCCAATCCTGGAAATCTTAGAATCACGTTACCTTTGGGACTTTCTAACTTTCTCACCAGCAACTCCAAAGTAGCAATTCCTCAACTCCCAGCAGCTTTGACAGCTGCAGCTGTTAGATACTTGAAACTGTGAGGCCTTTTAGTTGTTGATGCGCTGGAGGGTATGACTCTGTTTCTTTTTAGTACCTACCCTTTTCTTTCTTTTTTCCCTCCTAGTCCTTCTCTTCTCCTCCTTCCGAGATGATACGGTATCACTATGTAGCCCTGGCTGCCCTGGACTCTATGTAGACCACAGAGATCCACCTGTCTCTGCCTCCCAAGTGTTGGGATTAAAGGCATGCACCACCATGCCTGTAATATATTCAAATATCAAAACTGCACTATTATATCTATAATAGGACGCACATACCCTCTGTTACCCCACTTCTCATGCCTCCAGTCTATCTCTCCTCCATAAGTCAATTAAAAGAGCCAAATTAAACATTGAAAGCAGAGAAAAAAATTGAAAGACATTTATTGAGTGTGGCCCCACTGGAAGAGGGGCAGAGAGAGCCAGCAAAGTCCTCAAAGGCACCGAAGTGAGGTCAGGATTTAAATAGAGTCAAGGTTGCACACAGCTAATTGGCACTGTCCAAGTGTGGTCCCATCCACCACTGACCTGTCAGTGTGCTTCCATGTCATTTTGCATGCTGGTTTACAAGTTGTTAGAACTACGTGATATCTCTTTCTGAGGGACACGTTTCTCCATCAGCCTGGTTCTTTTCCTTCCCCCAGAATGAGACTCCCAGGGTTCATTGTGTCACTAGCCAGTCAGATAGTGTGACCTGAGCTTCTCCTCAGAATATCTTTATTTCTGCCAGGTCTGTGACAATGGCTCACATCTGGCAGGCAGAGTTCTCTCTCTCTCTCTCTCTCTCTCTCTCTCCCCCTCCCTCCCTCCCCCTCCCCCTCTCTCCTCCGCCCTCTCCCTCTCTCTCCCCACCATGCTTTGAGGCAAGGCCTCTACAGTATGATTTCCTCCCAGCTGAAACCTTAAGACAATACATTTTCCTGTCTGCTCTGCTTTGAAGACATCTCAGGTAGTTTTATACTCGGCACTTCTAGTATCACTTAGTCTTCTTTGCTCTTCTTTGAGAATCTTGTTTTGCTTGTGGGTTATTTATATAAATGTATTTTTTGGTTTTCCAGTTATTTTTATATTTTCAAAAATCTTTCTGTTGTTGATCTCAGTCTTATTTTGTAAGTGTTGAGAATTATATACTTTATCATCTCAAGCCCTTTGATTTTTTTTTTTCCGGAGCTGGGGACCGAACCCAGGGCCTTGCGCTTCCTAGGCAAGCGCTCTACCACTGAGATAAATCCCCAACCCCTTAGCCCTTTGATTTTTATATGCTATGTGTGGTGGTTTAAACATGCTTGGCCCAGGGAGTGGCTCTATGTAGAGGTGTGGCCTTGTTGGAGTAGGTGTGTTACTGTGGGTGTGAGCTTTAATACCCTAGTCCTAGCTGTCTGGAAGCGAGACCTCTCCTAGTGGCCTGGATGCTGTCATGCTCCCACCTTGATGATAATGGACTGAACCTCTGAACCTGTAAGCCAGCCCAAATTAAATGTTGTCCTTATAAGAGTTGTCTTGGTCATGGTGTCTGTTCATGGCAGTAAAACCCTAACTAAGACAGTATGATTAACATTTTTTATTACATCTTAATTTGTGTCAGTGTTGGGGTGGGGTACTCACATGTCATGGCACATGTGGAGGTCAGAGGACAACGCTGTTTTCTCTTCCTACCTTGTCAGTCCTCAAAATTGAACTCAGGCTGTCAGACTTGACAGCAGACACCTTCTCCTGCTGAGCCATCTTGCTGGCCCGCCAATCTTTTAAAAGTTGTTGAAGTTTTCTTTTCTTTCTTTTTCCTTTTCTTTTTCTTCTTCCTTTTTTAGATTTATTTATTTATTTTACATATGAGAGTACACTGTCGTCAGACACACCAGAAGAGAGCATCGGATCCCATTACAGATGGTTGCGAGCCACCATGTGGTTGCTGGGATTTGAACTCAGGGCCTCTGGAAGAGCAGTGTTCCTAGCCCCTGAGACATCTCTCCAGCCCCAAAGTTTTCCTTTTATATGTTGTTTGTCTTGGTGAACATTTGTGTACATTTGAAATGGTCTGTAGTCTGGCTTAGCCGATGTAGCGTGCTATAAATGTCAGGTTGAGTTAGTTCTTTTAGTAATCTGCCTTTTAGTTTAGTGGTTAAACTCCTTTATAAGATGATTTCCATGTTCTAATTCTACTTTCTGTGAAACTGACAGGTACTCACAGGTACCTTCCAGTTTTTATTGGCTTAGTATTTCCATGATAACTTTCTATTATTTTCAAACTATCCACATTCAAAAGTGCTTTCTGCTAAAATTGTCTATATAGGCTATCGCCTTTTATCCTGCTTGACAGTCAGTGCCTTTTAATTATTATTTGTAATCCACTTATACTTAGTATGTATTGTCTTGAATTTGGGTCTGGACTCTTGCTAATTATCTTACATTTGTCTTGTTTAGATTAGTTGATTTTTCAAAATAGTACTTTGTCTCTTCTTTCGTTTTATTAGTATATCTATTTAAAAATGGTTTTAGGTTTTAATCCTAATCCTATGGTATAGCCTCTTCAAAACATCTTTAACTTATAACATTTACCCTTAATTATTTCTATATTCCTAAAAGTCAGGCAACTTTAAACAACACAGACCTGTTCCTACTCTCAACCTACATGCTTTTTGCAATATATTTTGCAGATAATCTTATAACATATTATTAGTATCATTCAAAAGTTAGGTTTTTTGTCTCATAAAGTCCAAGTTGGTCTCACCCCACCCTCTCCCAACTGCTAAGATGACAGGCATATGCCCTTATTTTAAGGAAACTGAAAACTGAATATATTTGGCCTTGATAATTACCACATACCTTTAATATCCCCAGCACTCTGAATTCCTTCTGTGGGTCTGGGCTCCCTCTGCTATTTTGGTTTGACCTGCAGGATTTTAATGAACGCATTATTTTTGGTATCACAGATCTTCCAGTGGCAAATTCCCTCATCTTATCTGAAAGTATAGTTTGCCATTAGTTTCTAAAGTATTTTGAAATGACTTTAGGCTCATAATATGTTATAAAGTTAGTACAGAATTTGTTGTCCTACCTGTTTCCTGTGTCCTCACCAGTGTACCCTGTACACAGTTGTTGAAACTCGGGGAACACTGACGTGCTGTTGACTGCCATGCCACTGTCCCCTTCTGCTCCAGGGTGTCTGTGAGGTCTGAGTTGACTGAGCCATCATTTCCTTCTCTCCTCCTTCGGCTGTTACAGTTCCTCAGTCTTTGTCTTTTCTGCCCTTGACTTTCTAAGAATCATTGCCTGTTTTTTTCTTTGTTTTGTTATTTCAGAAGGATCTTCAATTTGATTGTATCTGATTTCTCTCTCAATCCAATTTAGATTACACGTTTTTACAAAACATTACCTAAAAAGAATATGTTGCGACCTCCTCAGTTCAGCACACCAGGAGGTGTTAGGATACTGGTGTCATATTCCTAGTGGTGCCGGTTAAATGAATTATCACACGTCTGTTCTGTTTCTCTACTGCCAAGTCGGTCTTTTAATCTTTGCAGTCTCTAAGTGTCTTGTGGGGAGGTAGATATTTTTAGATAGCACAGATAGCTCGCATTATAATTCCCTCCCAATTGAGACTGTTAGCGGTTCCTATATCCCTTCCCCTAAATCCCACTGGGACTGTGGTGAGATTGTAGGTCAATCTTTATATCATTTGGGAATAACTGGCACCTTCAGATCTGTGGACAGGAGCCATGCCTCCTTTAACCAAGGTCGTCTTTAATTGTTACTCGTGTCTTTGAGTGAGCCCTGCACAATGTTGAACACAAGCCACATGCAGACATCCTCGTGGTGTTTGTTTTGGGTCTTTTTTTCTTATATTATTTTTGGTGTGAAATCTGTTGTCATCTTTATCCCTTGTCTTCACTGGGGAATGCCTCCTTTCTGTCTGCCTCACCTTCTTTCTCTGTATGCTGACTTGAACCCTTGATTAGATGTGCCCTGGGTATAACTTTCCCTTATGTTTCTGATTCATGAAGTTATATGTGGACTTATATTTTCCATAAAATGTAGAAAATATCTGACCTGTTATTTCTTCATATTTATTCTTCTGTCTCTTTTCTCATTTGGCACTTGGATTCCACATATATTAAATCACTCCGAGTTATCTCAAGTTCACTGATGTTCCATACAGTATTCTGGGATAGTGGTCTGAGATGGCTTAGCAGGCAACGGTGCTGGCCACCAAACCTGTCAAATCTGAGTTTGATCTCTGGGACCCACAGGGTGGGAAAAACCCAACTCCTGGGAGTTGTCCTCTGATCTCCATATGTATGCTATGTGTCCACCCCCCCCAATGGACATAAACACACGGGGGGGGGGGGCATAAGAAATCTAATCTGAGCCTTGGAGATGGTTGTATCCTTACACAAATTCTTGAACTGTGCTACAAGACACAGTGACCTGAAAACAGATTATAGGTTTATTTTCTTGAGTAATACCCAGTCTGAATCCAATTATTCCCTTCCTATTAAGGCAAGCCTTTTACTCTCGACCCACCTGATGTTCCACGAATCCTGGTGTGTCTCATTCTGGCTAGCAAGAACATACTATTCTTGGTACCATGCAGATGCCAGGCACTGCCATTTCTAATCTTTTTGGGTGGTGCTTTCTTTGATCTTACTTTCGTCACATGGGCGCAGTGATCTGTACTTGGCTGGACATCAAAGGGGTTCTCTGGTAGAAGAGATTCTGACCAGACTTCAGTGTGTTATGTTTATCATCAATAAAGTATCAGTCAGAGCCTATATTAGCTACTTTTCTGTTGTCATGATAAAAAAAATACCATGATCAAAAGAACCTTGGAGGAGAAAAGGGTTTATTTTGGTCATCCCATCCCATGGGGACAGAATCCATTATGGTGGGGAAGGCGTGACAATGGTCACCAGAAGCATGGCGGCAGGAGCAGGAAGGATGATCCCTTCCCCGAACGGTACAACTAACTGGGGACCAAGTGCCCAGATAGATACTCGAGCCTCTGGGGGACATTCTCATTTGGAACACCAAGAAACAGTGTGGCTGGCACACTGAAAGCACACATGGGGGAGAGCACAGCCAGGAAAGGATGAGCTGTTCGGCCTTGGTGGAGTTTAGGAGGAGAGCACTAGACTACGTACGATGAACTGTGAGGACACTCCATTCAGGCCCATGGACAGTGGAGGCCACTCGGAAGCTTCCAGTAAAAGACTGGGTGAGGATGGTCAGGTTTTAGAACGGGAAGGGTAGATGGACGAGAGAGACGTAGTAAAAATGAGAGAGAGGAGGACGACGGTGCTGACGGTAGAGCTGGGATGGCGTACGCTACCACGTGATTCTGGTACCTGGGAGGTAAAGGCAGGAAGGCTGGAAGTTTAGGCCAGCCTGGCTACCCAGTACCACAGAGCTGCCCGCCTCACCATAAAACTCAGAACTTTAAACTGAGACATGGAGACAGGGGTCTTGAGGAGAGAAAGTTTAGATGTGAGAAAGATTCACTAGGTGGTACCAAAAAGACCTTGGAGCTGGAGAGGGCAGGACACTTACGGCGACCTGTGAGATGCCCAAGAAAAGCAGATGATTTCATGGAGAAAATGGAAAATGGCCTCCCTGGGGCTGTGGAGGTGACCTTGGCTTTTCCTGATGATTGTCCACATCCACCCAGAGAGACGCTTTTCTCTGCAATAAGCCAGAGGTCGGGTTAAGAGGTAGCTCCAGTAGCTTCCTGTTTTAGCATTTTAAGCCCTGTAACATCAATGCCCATTTGACCGGAGCTGAGGTGCTGAGGACTGCATAGTCTCTGGTATAATTCTCAGTCTCCTGACTCTGGGCCCGTCACTCATACTATACTCTTCTGGGGTCTCTGGCCTCATCCTTCAGCCCCATTATGTCATCTCTGTGTGTTGGTATTCCATCACTGTAACAAAGTGCATAAGACCACCAGCCTGCAGAGCGTTGGTCAGCTCATAGCTTAGGGAATTCAAGCCCCAGTCAGTGGCTATGGCCCCGTTGCCTTGGGATTTTTATGTGATAGCACACTGTGGCAGGGACATGGTAAGGACCTGCCCACCCATGGCAATGGGAACCAGAATGAGGAGAGACTGGCATTCCACAAGCTCCCTTGAGGGCACACAACAAATAACATAATAAAGTTCTAAAAGGACTTCCCTTTCCACCCTGTAACAGCACCACAAGCTGTCAATCAATCCTGTAAGCCCTTTAAGATCCAACAGTAATATCTGAAGAAGAAAACGCTCCTAACTGGAGTGCATATGGGCAACCAGTGGATGTTTATGATGAGCATTCCTTGTTAGCTACAAACCTCAGTTTTAATTATGGCATTATTATTTCTACTGACTTCTCTGGTTTGCCAGAAAATAATGTCTTCACTCTAAGAGTTTGGCTAGTATACAATTATGTGAAATAAAAAGTGAATGGGGGGGGGGGGGCTGGAGAGATGGCTCAGAGGTTAAGAGCATTGACTGCTCTTCCAGAGGTCCTGAGTTCAAATCCCAGCAACCACATGGTGGCTCACAAGCATCTGTAATGGGATCTGGTGCCCTCTTCTGGCCTGCAGACATACATGCAGCTAAATGCTGTATAGGTAAAAAAAAATTTTTTAAGTGAGAGAAGGAGCCTGCAGGTGGTGCCTTCCTTTAATCCCAGTACTTGGGAAGCTGAGGCAGGACTTCTCTGTGAGTTTGAAGCCAGCCAGCCTGGGTGAGGTCTACATAGTGAGACCTTGTTTGTTTGTTTGTTTGTTTGTTTGTTTGTTTGTTTGTTTGTTTGTTTTAAAGTCCCCACTTACTAGCTGAAGTGAGGTGTGTTTGGGCTACAGAAGAGTACCACTAATTAGAAAGCAACAGTTCAGTGTGTGTCCTTTCGGCCTCTTCCTGTGTACAAGCAAATAAATGTAACAATCACAGATTTTTCTCGAAACCCTTGGGTTATACTAAACACTGTTCACCATAAGCTTTGCTTTTACCCCCTCCCGGCACTTTTGACTTCTTTTCGGATCAGTCCCACATCGCCTTTCATTATACGAAGAGATCATAACTTGTGTTAGGTAGTCTCATGCTGCTTGTTGTCCAACAAATAACATTCCAAGGAACGCCCTCATTACAGAGCGCTGGCATTTTCTTCAGATAGGTAGGTCATCCGCGCGCTAAGCCATAGCACGTACTTTCTGGATGGGCAAGCCAAGCACAAAGCTTCATCAGACATGGGAGGGTGTGAGTGCCTCTGGGTGTGTGTGTGTGTGTGTGTGTGAGAGAGAGAGAGAGAGAGAGAGAGAGAGAGAGAGAGAGAGAGAGAGAGAGAGAGAGAGAGAGAGAGAAGAGAGGAGATGTGAGTCACTGCAAAACAAAATCTGGAGCTTTGCGATTTCTTTCCTGGATTATTAGTGAGTGCATTTCATCCAGACAAGGGGGAGACCCAGTTCTTCTGCTGTCCATGCACAGTCTTTACCCACATTCAACCAGCAGGTGGCGCCTGGCGGACGCAAATAAGCTTCTCAGTGGGGATTTTTTTTTTTTTTTTTTTTTTTTTTTTTTTTTTTATAAAGGCTGGAGAAAGATGCAGGCTTGCTTTCCAATTTTAGCAGATGGCCAATCAAAAAATTCCTTTGGAGTTTTTTTTCTTCCTTTTTTTATTTTTTGCATATGGTCTTCCATCTGGGTATTTGAGAAAAGTACAGTTTTGTTATCAAAACAGCATTTATTATGGTGAAAGAGTTTGTATTTCTCAGCAAAGTTTTTTTTTTTTACTTTTTTACTTTTAGTGAATAAAGCCAAAGCCTGCTCAATAATGTCTTGCAGCTTCTTGGAGGGATCCATGGAGCTTGAGTGCTTCCGTTTCCCAGCCGTTGGTCCTAAGTAGCTCTTATGAGTCAGCGCCTCAGGGCACATTGTTTGAAAAGACGAAACAGAAAGCAATGTTCTCCACTGGGTTTAAAATAGGAAAAGTAAAGGTCTAAGTGGGTCAGAGTAAAGGCAGGAAAAAGCCCCCTTCTCTCTGTCCTACAACCCTCTGGTGACTTACTTGCACAGTTGAGTGATGGTTGGCTTTAACTGTCAACTTGTCACAAGACTCACTGGAGAAGACAGTTTCAGTGAGGGATTGTCTACCTCAGGTTGTCCTGTGGGCATGCTAGTGGGGAACCATCTTGGTTGCCTCCACTGATGTGTGAAGACCCAGCCCACCGTGGGAGGTACCATTCCCTAGGCTTGCGGATCCTAAACTATACAAGGGAGGAGAAAGCCAACTGAGCACTAGTAAGCAAGTGGGTGTATTCATTCATCTCTCTGCTTCTGACTTTGGATGTGCTGTGACCAGGAGCTCCTGCCACCGAGACATGCCTGCAGTGGTGAAGTACAACCTGGAATTATAAGCCAAACCACCCTCCCCCGTCCATGTTGCTTCTGTCAGGTGTCAGACAGTGTTCTGATCTGCCCCGCTTGGAGTCACCAATTGTTTGTAAGTTTAAACTTGACTTGACTTAGTGAGTCCTGCCTACCCCTGAAGCTCAACCCTCACAGTCCCAACCCCTCCTGCTTCAGTACCTTGTGGCCTATTGTGTATATGTGTGTGTGCATGCGCGTGTATGAGAACACACATATGTAGGTCAGAGGGCAACCCCAGTGTGTTATTCCTCAGCGTATCTGCCTTTGTGGGGTAAAGTTTCTCACAAACCATCCAGGCCAGGCTGACCAGCAAGCTCCAGAGACCCATCTGTCTCTGCCTCAGAATTATGTCATGTGGGCCCTCTGTGCCCTGTTTTTATAAGTTAATTCTAGGGGTGAATTCAAGTCTTCCTGCTTACAAGTCCAGCTCATTACCAACTGAGCGATTTCTTCAGCACCATACTTGAGGGTTTCAGGTATCAGCTCCTTGATCACTCTTTGTGGCCTGTTGTTGCCTAGAGCTCTGGACTTCGTCCATCGTGTCTCCTTCAGTCCCCAACGCTGTTTTATTTCACAGGACTGATGCTGTTCATTCTTCTGTTTTTCTTTCTTTCTACCTTCATGTCTTTCTACCTTCTTTTGAAACAGGGTCTCATAAAGAGGACTGACCTTGAATTTGTTAGGTAGCTAAAGATGGCTGTGAACTTTTGGCCCTCCTCCTTCCAATGGCCAGGAGCTGGGATGACAGGCGTGTGCCTCTACACCTGGCTCAACTTTGATAATTCCTTAAACTCCTGCCACGCTTGTTCCTTCTCTACCACACCTGCTCTGCTACCCATGTCTAGGGCATTGAGCTGTTTTCTTTAAGATACTTAGGCTAGCAACTAAATTTCCTTCTCTCTTTATCCTACTAAGGGGATCTGGTTGGTCTAATTGACCATCCTCTCATAGTAGATAGTCAAGAACAGTTGTCTAATTGAATAGAAAGGTTTTATCTCTTGGGAGGTTAGCCATTGAAGTTGGCCTCTCTGGTCAGCATGACTTGACCTGTCTCCAAGAATGTAGAATACACTTCGATAAGTACCAAAGTAATGCCATCCAATGAGAGGCCCAGTTGTCATCTCAGCCTCCACCTGGTCACGTGTCTTTCCCATCAACAGCCAGAGAAGGAATAGACATGAACAATGGGATGTCATCTGCTTTTGGCACACCACATCCTTAGAGGCTGAGGCCCATGGTGGCGGTGTCCAGTGAGTAAAAGACTGGAGACAGAAGCAATGAACCAGATGTCAGAAGAATCAGATGATCCAAAGACATGGCCTCATCTCTCCATCTGCTTCAAGATTTCTCTTCTTAGTTCCAAAAATAGATTGCCACCCTCCTCCCATGAGATGGCTCATGTTGTCCCTGTGTCCCTTGCTCACCAGCTGGTGCATTTCCTAGGTGATGACATCATCTCCAACTCAAGTTGCTGCTCCTCTCTGGACATGAGAAGGTCTGCCTGTGTCCCATGCATTAGCCCAAGTGACAACTGGCACCTGAGTCCTGGTGCCTGCACTGCCTACTGCAGCCTTTCCACACACAGGCCTCTTTTAATCTTCATTTGGCATGGGCTGCTCCCATCACCACCACTTGTAGAAGCAGAGATGAGAGGTGGGAGTGGTAGGCTTGTGCTTTTGTATATGTAAACAGGCATATGTAGCTGCCACTGTTCATATGTACCCAGACCTTGTGGTAGGCAGACATTTTCTGAGATCTACCTAATACCAAGTGTTAAAGCCACAAAACGGATTGAAAATGTTCTTACCTTGGGTTTCTAGGCTGGAAGGAAGATCATCAATCATCCATCATCCATCCATCTACCCATCCATTCACCTGTCCATTCCATCCATCTATTTATCTACCCACTTACCTACTCATCCACCCACCTATCCATCCATCCATCTATTCATCCATCCATTCACCCATCCATCTACCTACCAATTCATCCATCCATTCATCCACCCATCCATCCATCTACCCATCCACCCATCTATCCATCCATCCACCCATCCATCCATCTACCCATCCACCCATCCATCTACCCATGCACCCATCAATCCATCCATCTATTCAGCTACCCACCTTTACCCATCCATCCATCCATCTACCCACTCATCCATATATCCATTCATCTATCCATCCATCTATTCACCTACCCACATACCTACTCTTCTACCACCTACCCATCCACCCATCCATCCACCCATCATCCATCCATCTACCCATCTACCCATCCACCCATCCATCCACCCATCATCCATCCATCTTTCTTTCTTGAGAAGTTGAGGTTCTGATCTCACTGTCATTCCCTGAAATCATAGTCTTATTCTTTACATAGGAAGAAGCTAAGGTTCTGAAAGTTAAGTAACTTCCCAGAGTCTCTTGGCTTCTGATGACATGTAGCCAGGACTTGGACACACACTGGACTTGGGCATGTTTTCCTTTAGTCTTAGTAGACATTTACTGGATGATTTTTAAATACCCAGCATCCAAGGGATGAATCTCTGCTTTCAGTGGAGGGCACTGAGTGTGCTGGTTAGTTCTATATGAACTCGACACAAGCTAGAGAAAATGCCTCCATAAGACTGACCTGTTAACAAATCTGTAGGGTACTATTCGATTATTGATTGCTGTGGTGCCTCCCCTGGGCAGGCGGTCCTGGAGGGGTGCATAATAAAGCAGGCTGAACAAGCCAAGAGGAGAAAGTCCACGAGCAGTGCCCCTCCATGACCTCTGCATCAGCTCCTGCCCCCAGGTCCCTGCCCTGACTTCCCAGGACGACAGGCTACAAGCTGTATGATGAAACAAGGCCTCTCCTCCCCAAGCTGCTGCTGGCCATGGTGCTTCATCACAGCAATAGAGCCCCGAACTAAGACACTGCTGATGAATGGTCCAAAGGAGATGGACGGGACAGTCTGCAGTGAGCTCAACACAGGCACCGCGCGAACCAGGGTAATATGGGGTGTGAAGTGTGGGAGTCAGGCAGGTCAAGGAAAGCTCTTAGGCCATCCTTTAACCTGAAACGAAACAGTGAGCCGGAGTCCAAGGGACCAGGGTACAAGTCCACGCTATGTCTTCACTGACTGTGGGATACGAAAGCCACCTCGCCTTGCTTTACTGTTCCTAAAGGCTTCAGAAGACTAGAATATCACAAGGTGCCTGCATTCTGATCTGTAACTCTGTGGTTTTGGGTTTTCTCAAAACTCGCTGCTGGAACTAAACCGCTATGCAAATGTCTGTTGTAAGGCACCCTGGACCTCAGGCGAAACCTCGGGCTAACGGTGGAGTCCATGCAGCCAGGAGCCTGCAGAGCCCTGGCTGACAGTGAGGGCTACAAGAGAGCTATGGATGGAGGTGTCTTCAAGCAGGTAGCAGCACACCCTGTGTGATCTTGCCTCTTGATCCCCGTCCCACTCCCTCCGGGGCCAGTGATTGGCTGAGAAAAGCAAATACTGGCTAAGCCAACACATCCTTCCCATAGCTCCTCCAAATGCCATTCAGAAAGACTGTCAATTCCAAACTTCACCCTCTTCTCCCCGGACCCCCCCCCCCCCACACGCACGCACACACACACACACACACACACACACACACACACACACACACACACACACACGCACACCCCTCTCCCCAGGTCCAAATCATTTTTTGTGTTTTGTGGGATGTCATCAAGCTGTAAAGGCCTTTTGGGTCACATCTGCCCTGCCCTCTCTCAGTCTGCTGCCATCTTGGCCCTTGCTTAACTACTCTGTCCTCTGGGTCCCCATTCTGTACCCTTCCTCAATAATAAGACCCCCCAAGTCCCCAAACATCATGTTTTCAGAATTCCCTGCTAAGAGACAGTGAGAGCAAGATTTGATGTTGCTATAGACTTAGCTTGGGAGCCTCTCCTCGCTCTCTTCAGACCCTGTACTCTGTAAGTTAGTCAGGCTAAGCCTCAGCTTGTTCCTCCTCCACAGCAGGGTTGCTGTGTGAATCACAGAGAATGGCTCACAGGAAACGCTTCCTATTCTGCAGTCCCTGCTAAACTGGGGCCTCTAAGAAGCTGTGTCTCCAGTAAGGGGCACAAAGAGCATGCTCAGACAAGTGTGAAGTGAATGACTACTGAAAATGGCTTTGCGGTGCTGGATGTAAATCTAAGACAAGAGTGTTTAGCAGGGCTGGAGAGGTGGCTCAGTGGTTAGAGCACTGGCAGCTCTTCCGGAGGACACGGGGCTCAATTCCCAGCACCAATATGGCTGCTTAGAGTCACCTGAAACTCCAGTCCCAGGGGTCTGATGTTCTTCTGGCCTTCTCAGGCAGCAGGCATACAAGTGGTGAGCGTGAGCATGTGAGAGACTAAGACATTCACACACATTAAATAAATAAATGCAACTTCAAGACCTAATGCTTAGCATTCTGGGTGTTTGTGGCTTAGGGAGGTATGGAAATGGATTTTTACCATCTTGAGATGAATGACCTCATCTTGCCCACATCACGTGAGATGGAATGATCGAGACCAAGGGCTGAGATCTCCACCTCATCCCCAGACAGCTCCCCCACTCCATCAGCCTCTTATAATAACACTTGCAATTAAAGGAGTTTTAGTGTCTCATGTTCAAAACTCCAATCTCCCCCAGCCACATCTAGCGTTTTAAATCACAACTATTATAATCACATTACTTTGCAGTACTGATCGATGACGAGATGCGTGGGGACAAACTTGCTCATTCAGGCCCCTGCTTTAGTGTGCCTCTCTCTAATGCAAGCTTTCAGAAAGGAAAAGTGGGGGAGGCAAAGAATCCCTCTCTGGGAGAGACTGTCTTAAAAGGTCAAGGAAACCCTGCTTGCCCCAAGCAAGCAATGGGCATCTCTCACCCTTCTGTTTTTATACGTTTGTCTCACTTTACAAAACTAAAACCTTGGTGATGGTGCCCAAGTCACTTGAGCATGAGAAGAGTGGAGCCAACCTTGACTTCAGTGCCTGTTTCAAATGGAAATTATGAAAACCGCCCGGCGTTTTCTTTCCTCATCTCCAAAGAAATGAAGAAATCTCTCTGTCACTTGTTCAAGGCTTCTCCCTGTGAATGCACCTCAGATGGGTCTAATGAAAGGAGAAATGCAGTTAGAAAGACTGCACAGGCGGGGGTGGGGAGATTACTAATGGCCAGTGCCTCTGGCCCTTGCCCTCGCCTGTCATGCATCCCTCCCCCCACCCTCTGAAACACGCCTTTCCTCGAGGGGTTTGGATAGAATGAACTTGGGACGATGCTTCTTGATGCCTAAGGTCTTAATGCCTCCCCTCTGTTTTCTCTCTAACTTTCCTTTCCGTAGGTGTACTGTGTGCATGGTGTAGGTGCGTGTGTTCACAAGCAGAGGAGACGCTGGTGCCGTGCTCCATCACTCTCCACCTCACGCCCTCGAGGGCAGGGTCTCTCCTGAAGCTGAGGCTCTGTTTCTGGCTAGGCTGGCCGTCAGTGAACCCCACACCCTCCCATCTTCCGTCCCACCCCAGTGCTGAGTGCAGTTCCACACGGGTGCCAGGGATCTGCAGGCGAGCCCTCATGCTCACACAGCAGGCCCTCTTATGTCTGGAATCTCCCCAGCCTCTTAACTCTTCATTTTGACGTGACTCAGACTCATAGAAAAACTCTAAGAATAGTACAATAACTTCTAACTCCTTCACTGAACACCAAAGCTCGCCGTTGGACCACATTTGCCCCATTCTCTTTCTCTCTCTCTATCCTTTTCAACAGTAACTTCTTTTTATTGGATATTTTTTATCTACATTTCAAATGTTATCCCCTTTCCCTGTTTCCCATCCATAAACTCCCTATCCCATCCCCTCCTTCTTCTATGAGGGTGTTCCCCCACCCATCCACTCACCCTTTCTGCCTTCCCATCCTGACATTCCCCTACACTGGGGTGTAACCTTGGCAGAACCAAGGGCTTCTCCTCCCATTGGTGCCCAACAAGGCCATCCTCTGCTACATGTGCAGCTGAAGCCCTGGGTCTGTCCATGTGTACTCTTTCAATGGTGATTTAGTCCCTGGGAGCTCTGGTTGGTTAGCATTGTTGTTCTTCTGGGGTAGCAAGCCCATTCAGCTCCTTCAATCCTTTCTCTAATTCCTTCAATGGGGACCCCGTTCTCAGTTCAGTGGTTAGCTGCGAGCGTCGCCTCTGTATTTGTCAAGGGACAGCTATATCAGGTTCCTGTCAGCTTGCACTTCTTGGCATCAGCAATATTGTCTGGGTTTGGTGGCCATATGTATATGGGGTAGATCCTCAGGTGGGGCAGTCTCTGGATGGCTTTTCCTTTAGTCTCTGCTCCAAACTTTGTCTCTGTATTTTCTCCTGTGAATATTTTTGTTCCCTCTTCTAAGAAGGACTGAAGTATCCACACTTTGGTCATCCTTCTTGAGCTTCATGTGGTCTGTGGATTGTATCTTGGTTAATCCAAGCTTTTGGGCTAATATCCACTTATCAGTGAGTGCATACCATTAGTATTTTTTTGTGATTGGGTTACCTCACTCAAGATGATATTTTCTAGTTCCATCCATTTGCCTATGAACGTCATGAAGTCATTTATACACACGATATCCCCCAAACATTTCTGGGTACATCTCCCACATATATGGAGACAGAGTTTTCCAAGACAGAGTTTTTCTGTGTAGCTCTGGCCATCCCGGAACTCTTGCTGTAGGAACAGGCTAACCTCAAACTCGGAGATCCACCTGCCTCTGCCTCCTGAGTGATGGGATTAAAGGCGTGCACTACCACAGCCCAGCTGCATTTTTTTCACAGTTACAGTGTAGCTATCAAGACTGAAATTCACAGGGACCCAACACCGTCTACAAGGGAGCTATGGTCACAGTTTATTCCATTTACTGTAATTAGTTTTATCCACTTACTTTGGTTGTCCTAAAAAGCATGGCAGAAATCCAGGTGCATACCTGTAACCCTCAGAGCACATCTGTAACCCCTGGTGCACACCTGTAACCCCCAGTGCACACCTGTAACCCCTGGTGCACACCTGTAACCCCTGGTGCACACCTGTAACCTCTGGTGCACACCTGTAACCCCTGGTACACACCTGTAACTCCTGGTGCACACCTGTAACCCCCGGTATACACCTGTAACCCCTGGTGCACACCTGTAATCCCAGCCTTGGCGAGTCAGAGGCAGTGGGATCTTGCACTTCACATCAGCCCAGGCTATGGAAAGATCCTACCCTAAGTAAATAAAGAACAAGTGGACAACACCAGTTATTTTTGCATGCAGAGTGCTCACTCTAGACACAGTCCCAGACTCTAGACTATACTATGCGCATGTTTGCTGTTCAGTTCTTACATTAAATCTGTAAGATACATAACACCTATCGCCACCATTTTATATAGAAAAAGTAAGCCAAGGAGAGTTCAAGTCTCAGGCCAAAGATGACGGTTTCCTAGACATCTTAACAGATAAGGAACAGCCAGTGTGTGGCAGACCTTACTTTTTGAACTATGACCTATCAGACACCAAAAGCTATGTGTTTTTGAAGATCACATCAACTTGTAATTCTGCAAAAGGATAGAAAGACACTTATTTTTGAGAAAAATCTTAGCAGATGCCAGGTCTAGAGAGGATAACCTTGGAAACAATTAAATGTAAACACGGGGACAGTTCGGTGGTTAAGAGCACTGGCTGCTCTTCCAGAGGACGCGGGTTCAATTCTCAGCACTCACACGGCAGTTCCAGAAGATCTGATGCCTTCCTCTGGTTTCCATGGGTACAGGCAAGCTAGTGGTATGCTGGCATGCATGCCTATAGGTTTGTCAACCCTCTAAACATATCTGAGAGGATTTCAAAGGCTATTGATAATCGCTCCATGACAAGCATATTTGCTAGTAGAGCTGATGATCACACTATGTTGAAATGTTTGTTTTTGGCAGTAGTATCAATGATACAACATGTTTATTCTCTGTGCAGAAGTTGGCCAACTTGTTCCTTCAAGGGTGTCTTCAGTTTTACACATCACTGAGTCTTTGTCACACTCAGCTCAGATGTTGTGCTATCCAAGAGCCATAGACGATCCATGAGCAAATGAATATGGCCACAAGCCAATGAAACTTCATAGCACAGCCAGGGGTAGACTCACAGCATGGTTCAAAGTCTGCCATTCCCACATGGCCAGCTGATGTAACCTTATTTCATCCCGGAGACACTTGGTGGGATCTACGATTGAAGAAAGAAAGAAAAGAAAAATGGTCGGGCTCAGATTTTAAGCAATGCCTGACCTTTGGTTTTACAGGAGGTATGGATGTGGTTTAGTTTCTTTTCTGTCAGTTAGATGACGATTAAACAGAAAGGAACGTATACTGAGTGATAAGAATAATTTATATGCAAGGCTATGCTGTAGATTGACATTGGGAAGTGCTCCTGAGACATGTTAGTACATAAGGCAGGGCTTAAAAGAGGCAGAGTAGGGGTTGGGGATTTAGCTCAGTGGTAGAGCGCTTGCCTAGCAAGCGCAAGGTCCTGGGTTCGGTCCTCGGCTCCGAAAAAAAGAAAAAAAAGAGGCAGAGTAAACACATGTGCACACACACGCACACACATGCACACACGACATAGTGACAGACACACACACACACACACACACACACACACACACACACACGACATACTGACAACCCCACATTAGTAACGTCTCACTGAGGAGATAGAGAGAAGAAAGGGAAGAAGTATCACTCAACCCTTCACTCCCCAGTAATGACTCAGAGACTTATATTTATCTATGACCGCGTAGGCCTTATAGCTTAGGCTGTTCCCAACTAGCTCCTATAACTTAATAACCCATTTTTACTAGTCCGCATTTGCCAAGTGGCCAGTTACCTCGAATTCAGTCTGCATGCATCTGACTTCCTCTGTGTCTGGCTGGCAAACCTTGAGCCCCTCAGTTCTTCCCACAGTCCCTCTCTCTGCCTGGACGCTCGGCCTTTCCTGTCCTGCCTCAGCTACAGTCAGCTCTTTGTTGAACTAGTCAGAGGTAACCGAGAAGAGTATTTACAAAATGCGATGCAGGTGCTGAGCAAAGAGAATAGCAACACGGAAGTCCAGACAGCTCAGCTCCCCGCTGGCGCACAAGTCAACATTTGACTATTTGACTAAAGACAAGCTTTACACAGTGTACAAGAGGACTATACCAACAAACAAACATGAGAGAATTAAACTTGTGCATTTACGTGAAGTTATGTATGTTATAAAATTATTTTAATCGGGTAACCATCTCTAGATGACAAAGACGGCAGGTCAGCGTCCACTGATTGAGATTCCTTCGCAACCTTAAGTCACAGACTGGAAGCCGATGCTGTCTTGAAATAAGATGCAGTTCTTAGATTTGGTTTGTTTTATTTTGGTTTTGATTTTTTGAGCCAGAGTTGTTTCACTGTGTAGCCCTGGCTGTCCTGGAACTCACTCTGTAGACCAGGTCAATCTCAGAGATCCACCTGCCTCTGCCTCCCAACTGCTGAGGTTAAAGGTGTGTGTCGGGCTGGAGAGATGGCTCAGTGGTTAAGAGCACTGACTGCTCTTCCAGAGGTCCTGAGTTCAAATCCCAGCAACCACATGGTGGCTCACAACCATCTGTAATGGGATCTGATGCCCTCTTCTGGTGTGTCTGAAGACAGCTACAGTGTACTTATATATAATAAATGAATAAATCTTTAAAAAAAAAAAAGGTGTGTGTCACCATGACCTGACATAAAAGCTAGGGTTTACTAGGAATCAGGCACCAGAATAGCTATATATGTATGTGTGTGTGTTCACACACATATAAGTGAACACATATATACATACAACATTATTATTCTAGGTATAGTATACAGAATATGTATATTATATATGTATGCATATATAAATGTATATATGCAGTTTCTGTAGAAATATTTCTGAATATAGAGAGTATATGTAGAAATATATACCTACATATTTTGTATGTAGAAAATAGTGTATTTGTAATAGATATCTACATTTGATTTTATTAAATTTTACAGCAAAAGATTAACTACAAGGCTGGGGGCAGAGCCTAGCGATGGAGCGCTTACCTAGCCTATGCCAGGCCCTGAGTTGATCCTCAGTACTGTAGAGAACACATGAATGAAAAGGTGAAACAAACAAATCCGGTTTTTGACTAAGTTACTAATGTGTACTTTTTTTTAAATCAACTGATAGATTAAATTATATGTTTATCAGGTACTGCACATGTATAGATTGAAATATGTACAAATTATAGACTGGTAAAATAGAGTGGATTACCTCATATGTCTATCACTTTTTCTGTGGTGAGAACACTTGAGACCTACCCTCTCGGTGCTGGAGAGACGGCTCAGCAGCCAAGAGCGTAGACTGCCTTTGCAGGGGACCAGTGTCCAGTTCCCAGCGCCCACACCAGGTGGCTCGTAATTAAGCGCCTATCACTCCATTTCTAAGCTTCTGATGCCTTCTTCCACCTTCCACATGCGCATACACACGTGAACATACGCACGTATTGAAAGAATCAGTCTCACTAACTTTCAAAATCAACATATTGTTTGCTGTAGTCATAGCCTTAGTTTTCCATTGCTATGACTACAAAATGAGAGAACTTACAAGGAGGAAGGATTGAGTTTTGCTGGCTAGTCTCATGACAACCTGACACAGGCTAAGTCATCTGAAAGGTGGGACAGCCTCCAGAAGATCAGGCTGTAGACAGGCCTAGAGGGCATTTTCCTAATTAGTGACTGAAGTGGGAAGGCCCAGTCCATTGTGGGTGTTGTCCTGAGTGCTTAGGAGGGTTCCTTTGCTGTGGGCCTGTGGTAAGGTCAGACATCTTGGTAGAAGTATGTGATGAAGGAAATGGTGCCTTCACTGTGGCCAGGAAGCAGAGAAAGGGGAGGCCAGAGTTCCAGTGTCCCCTCAAAAGTACAAAACTAATGCACCAACGTGTTTCTATGCCTGCTAACGGTACGGCCATCTCCCAACAGCATTACCAGCTGTGCCAAGCTTTCAACACACAAGCCTTTGGGGTCACTTAAGACCTGAACCATAACCACCACCATGTAGACCTTCAGATTTTACTCTGATCTAATTTCATGGTCTTTGCCCAGCATTTCACAACCATCCAGCCCCTCCTATCCACCCACCTGTCAGTGTGCACATGAGAGCATGTGGTCTTTCTTGTATTCTCCACTTGGTTCATTTCACTGAGTACAGTGTCCTACAGATTTATCCAGATTGCCGTTAAGTGGCAGGATGTTTTTCCCTTTAAAGACTGCAGAGTATTCCATTATGAGTGTATACTGCATTTCTTATCCACTCATCTGTTTATAGGCACTGGACTAATTCCCCATCTTGGACATTAAGTACAGGACTGCACCGAACAGGGAAGTGTGCAGGTAATTCTTCAGCACACTACTTCCACTTCCTTTTGATGTAACAGAGTAAATGAACTGTAGATCGTGTTTCTGATTTTTTTTTTTTTGAGGAACTTCACAAATCACGATACCGCCATTTTCCACAGCGACCATGAGCAAAGGTCTCCTCTTCTCTGCAGCCTCAGTAAACTTAGCCTCTGTTGTTTCAGCAGCAGCCATTCCGACAGCTTGCGAGGATAAAGACTTTGGCTTGCATTCTTTGGTGCTTGGCGATAAGGAGGGTTCCCTGCATCCCTGATAATACTTAGTGCATCCTCTCTTGAGAAACGTCTGTGCAGAGCCTTAGCCGCACTACGTTGCTCCGTTTTCATTTTGCATTTGTGTGTGGGCCATTTGTCCTTGTGTTGTACGCACAGCACAGGTACACACTGGAGTGAATGTCTTTCAACCATTCCCCAGCCTCAGTTTTTGAGGTAGGATTTCTCACTGAACCTTAAATACCATTTCAAGTAGACTGTCCATGTGTCTGATTATTAGGGACAATAACTTGAATTGTTTGGTTAAGGTGATGTGTGCCAGGCTTCCGGTGCAAAGACTATTCCTCCATCCCGATCAGTAAACATCTTGTCGGAAGGGGCTTATGGAAAGCCCTGCTGTCCCACCGATTTCTTCTTTCTTGCCTTAGCTCCATTAATAAGCCTTGCTTGACTCTCTTATGATGGTGATGATAATGGTTGCAAAATGGTGATTGTCTTTTTTTTTTTTTTTGGTTCTTTTTTTCGGAGCTGGGGACCGAACCCAGGGCCTTGCGCTTGCTAGGCAAGCGCTCTACCACTGAGCTAAATCCCCAACCCCAAAATGGTGATTGTCTAATGCCACCAACCCCTGTTCAGTTGCCTGGTGATATTTTGCTTCGAAGGAGAACTTGGCTTTCTCACTTCCTTACTGATGTGTGTACACATGCATGTTAGTGTACACTTGTGAACTGCTATTCATTGGGTTATAATGTTTAACATCGTTTATTTGGGTGCTTAAATCATCCAAGATTTGGCCAGCAGGATCTTCAGTACTTTTAGCAGTCCCTGCCACTCTTTGTGCAATGTATCACCATAACCATAAGATGCTCCGGGTCCCTTTGTTGTTTTCTTGTCACAGCCATAGAACCATCCAATTCCCCAATCAATCTTGGGAGGGGGTTCATTTGTTTGTTTGTTTGTTTGTTTGTTTATGCTTATTGCTACACAAGTGCTATATGGTTCCTCTTTCCCACCTTTTGTTAATATGAACTGTGGTTGGGGCATGACTCTGCACACCTATGATCCTAGCACCTAAGAGGAGGAAGCAGGAGGATGTGGAGTCTGAGGCCAGCCGGAGTTACACAGTGAGACTCTTACTCCTAACAACAGTAAAGATGAACCGTGGCATTCTCTTCGCTACCCTAGAGTAGCGGATAAGTAACTTGCACACATAGTCAAAACAAACAGAACAGAACCCCTCCAACTGCACTCTAGAGCACACAGATAAGGACGCATTCTTTACAAACAGTCCACACTTCAATGAGTTCGCAGTCACACCATGTGACAAGATGAGCCGCACTCCCTCGCCAGCTCCTGACCCATAATGAACACGTCTGCATGTAAGGCAATTGACTAAGCACAGTCTTTCCCACTGTTTAATATTTCTCTATATGTATACATGTGACTCTATTTTCTATATTTAAAACTATGTCCATAAGTAGTCACTGGATATTGCATGCATGACATCTACCATGAAGCACTGTGCCATTAGTAAGGTGGTGTTCCTGAAATAGTAAATATACTTGATAAAATTTCAGGAATGAAAAAAGGAAAAAATGTGATTTCCCCCCTATCTACCCAGTCCGTGTGTGTGTGTGTGTGTGTGTGTGTGTGTGTGTGTGTGTGTGTGTGTGTTAATTCAAACCAGAAAACGTCTCCCTAGTTCTATAGGACACAGAGGAAGGTTCTGGGCTGTCCTTATCTCATCTATAAAACAGTCTTTCACAAGACGGCTCAACACAATGATTCTTTCTGGAATCCCTGAACCCTGCCCGCCAAACAGTTAGTCTTACTCTTCAGTCACTGTGACAGTGACAAATGCCACCGGGAACTTCCAAGACCCTCCCTAGGTGGCAGTGGCAGCTTCCTCAAGACCACAGGCTAACCAACATGAAGCAGAAGCATTTCATCTCAGTATTCTAGAAATGCAAACCTCGTATAGTGCTCAGAGGCATTAATTTTTAATACAGCCCAGAATTGTGTCTAATGCCATGCATTTGGCTGGTTCCCATTCTGCTTTCTGAATCAAAATGAGCCAGGTCTGTCTCCCTGCTTGAGTGCGGACCCCTGAGTTCACTGACTTAGGTGACCCAAACTGGTACCCAGAGTGTCCCAGGAAGGCTTGTGGTGTGGAGCCATCCTGCTGGCGAGCTCGTCGTAACCAATTCACCAGAAAGCATGAAGAACCTTGGAAGTTCTAAGCAGAATAGTTCTCAGAAGGGTATCAGATAGAACCCTCCATTGTACAGATGAGGAAACTGAAGCCTGGAGAAGGAAAGAGACTTGACCAAGATGCACGGGGAGTTGAAAATACTAATTAGGCTTAGAATAGGAGAAATCGGAGAAACTGGAAAGAACCCGAGGATGTGGTCAGACTCCAACCTTTTCATACGTGGGCAACTAGATGTGTTTTAAGGCAGTTCACCCTCCCATGGGGGAGTTCTAACTGTAGATAAAGCTGAGTTGTATCCTTTGCCCTGCATCTTGCCCTTCTCTACTCTCTCCGGGCATGATTTCGCCCTCGTGGTCCCAGAGAACATGCATATTCTTCGTCAACTCTGTGACAGCCCTTTACAAATTCTGACGTGGTCTCTGTGTCTGCTGAGTGTCCTAAGCTATAGTGTCTGCAGGGGGTGCCACCATTACTGAGAAGAACAACTCTGACATGGTTCTTCTCTTTGAGGAGCAAACACAACATAACCAGGAACACAGGCTCACCCCATGTCCCTTAGCACCGTGGTAAAAAAAAAAATCACAGGGGCTGGAGAGATGGCTCAGCAGTTAAGAGCACTGACTGCTCTTCCAGGGGTCCCGAGTTCAATACCCAGCAACCATATGGTGGCTCACAACCATCTGTAATGGGATCTGATGCCCTCTTCTGGTGTGTCTGAAGATAGCTGCAGTATACTTATATATAATAAATAAATCTTTAAAAAAAAAATCACAGAACCCCAGGCTCTGGGGCAGCTTGCAGAGGGTCGGCCACAGCTGATAGCATTACCTCCAGCTCAGGAGAACTCAGTAGGAACCCTCTCAGAGGGCTGTCGGAAGGACAGCAAGAGGTGCACTTTAGTAAGAATGAGGTAGCGCCCCCAGCGCTGATGCCTAATAAATCTTAGTTTGCTTCTCTCTCCTTCCCCAACTTGACATGCTTGAAGCAGGGAAAGTGGGATAAAAGTGATTCACCTCTGTGTCCTTGTTCTCCAGCCTTTGCCTAGACAGCCATGCAGTACTTGTAAAAGTACCTGGGTGAAGGCCGGAAGATGTCTCTGGATAAAGTGCTTGCCATGCGTCCGTGAAGTCACGCATTTGATTCACCAGACCCCATGTAAACGCTGTAGTGTAGGATGCATGTGTGAGCATGTAGTGCCATGTGTTTGTAATCACAAGGGTCCTAAAGAGAGAGGAAAGGTGGGAACAGGAGAAGCTTACAGTCAGGGAACCTGGGTATGCGGTGAGGACAGGCAGCAGTGAACAACAGAGATCATTTCAAACAAGGTGGAAGGCAAGGTGGTCCTCTGGCTTCTATACACACACTGTGGCATGCACATACCCACAATCATATCTACACACATGATGCACACATACACATATATTTAAATCACATGGGCCAAGCATACACAAGGAAAATACGTAACATGCTTATTTGGATTAAAGGCTCAGGAAAAGGGGAACAGCTTCCCTGATTGTGATTATGTCACACACTGACCACCTGATCAATCTATTTTTACTAAAGAGATGTGAGCGCCTTGTTCTCCAAGCACCCCATGGCCACGCAAGCCTGGGAGATGCAGAACCTGGGAGGTTCCTTGTGACCCCACTTGGCAGGTGAAGACCCCAACACAGATGTGTAACAGGCAGCGCCTCACTTCAACACATGTGTCTTCTGTGTGTAGTTCACCTGGGGTATTGTATTCCAGAAGCCTGTGGTGGCTGTCGTACTGAGAGTGGCACTGCTGCTCTGTCCTGTGGGTCCTAGATGAGGCCTAAGGAAAGCGGGTTGGCCAGGGCTTGCAGCTCATTCGTGTAATTCCAGGGCTTCCAGGGCAGAGGAGGAGGATCTGGGGTTTCAAGGCCACTTGACTACACAAGGCTACACTAGACTGTTTCAAGAAGAGAAAAGAAAAAAGAAAAGAAGAGAAGAAAAGAAAAGAAACAAACAATATTTCTTCTGTGCCTGTTTACAGGGATCTTGATCAAGGCTTGATCCCAAGCCTTGGGGAACCTGGATAAGCACTGGGAACTAGGGAGCATTGCCCTCTGCCATCAAGGGGAAAAAGGAGAGCTTCCACATTGAGGTTAGGGGCTCTTGTGAAGAAGAGTGTGTAGCTGTGTGCCCTTTCCCTGCCCCACTTGCTCTCCTTGAGTTATTGATTAGGTCATTTACATTGGGGACGAAGAGTTGGGGCATAGCTATGGTACTGAGCCAACTAGGGATCCAGCTGCCCCTCTTCGTTCTCAGCTTCCCATTGAGGTGGTGATTATGACTTGTGAGACACTCCCCAAAAAAACAAAAACAAAAACAAAAAGCGCATTGACGCATTGAGAGGAAGGGTGGGCAAGTCAGCTGTTGCTCAGAGAAGTCTTCTGTAGCCCCTCTTCAGATCATCGAGGAGGAGGTCCGTTTCCTCACAGATGATCAGAGATGGGTGAGGAAGGAGTATTGAAGGACATTTCCTGTGATTCCCAATCTGGCTGTCCAGTGTCCCCTTGCTACCCTTTCAATGAAATAACATTCATCTCCCATTGCCTTTGTCCCAGCTCAGCTTCTAGCCACAGTTCTCCCTTCAAGGTGATCAAAGGCACGCGAGAGCAGCTTCCTTTCATGTCAGTACCTGCAGGCTTCCCTTGAACCCCACACTCACCCGTGTGGGAACCAGACACTTGCCAGGGCATCCTGACCCCACTCTGCTGGTGGAGATGATCTGGGGAGACAGCCCTCATGCTGGGTGTCTAGACACTTGACAGCTGGCTCAGAGGCTCACACAGTCTACCCAGGCCTTCTCTGTGCAGGGTCCTGCCTGCTCTGCTGTCCCTGTCCATTTACTTGAGGGCCTGAAACAGCCACACTCCCCCACCCACCATGCCACTGAAACTCAGGACAGCGAGGGATAGAATTCATAGCCAAGTCTATAAGGTGATCTTGATTTTGTTATCCACCCCCTCCTGACCTCTGGCTCTGTTGTTCTAGACTCGCTTGACTTCTATGGGCCTCAGCACTCTCTCATAATATTACTAAATACAGTCTCCCACCACCTCTCAACATAGAACAAAAGAACAGAAACCATCTAATGCCTGCAGATTTCTCGTGGTGCGCCTGTGAGGATTAAGTAAAATAACAAGCGTAAGGCACATTGTAGGTACTCGGGAGATGCTGTTCTCAACGCGTACTGACGCATTTTAAAGCATGAAGCTGTGAGCAGGAACCAGCCCCGCAGACTCTGAGAGGCAAGGACATTCAGCAGAAGTGTGACCTTGGAACACGGAACACACACCTGTGTTCAGATCCTGGTTCTCTGGAATACAAAATATGTGACCTTGGAGAAGTGAATTTTCCTTTAGAACTCTGTTTTACAGTTAGGTATGATGGTACATGCTTACACCAGCATTGGGAGGCAGAGGCAGGAGGGTTAGGAGTTCAAAGCCAGGCACACACGCATACACACACGCATACACACACACACACACAAACACACACACACACACACACACACACACGCACACACAAGAGCTTAACGCTATATGAGACTCTGTCTTGAAAAACAAAAAAATGCCCCACATGCACCCAAACCTACCAGTTTGGCTTCTGATGGAAATCAATAGCAGGGACAGTGAGTTGTAAGAACCTATGTGTACATACATGCAGGGAACTGTATCTGGGCTATAGAATGGCACTTTCATACAGTTTGCCTACTTTACAATGCTGCTTCTAAGAGCCAAGCATACTGGGTGGGAAATGCTCACACTACCTGCACTGCAGTCTTCAAGATGATTTGGGAAGCTAGTGCGGTGATACACATGATAATGCCAAGGGAGCCATTAGGTGTGTAAAGAAGTAGAATAGGAAGGTGTGTGTGTGTGTGTGTGTGTGTGTGTGTGTGTGTGTGTGTGTGTGTGTGTGTGTGTGTGAAGGGAGAAGGCAGATCCCTGGCACGGGGACGTGAAGTGGCTGCGTGCACTGATGAAGCACACACAGAGGAATAGATCTGAAGGGAAAGATGAGTTCATTGCTCCTAGCGTCTGTCATGATGAGTCTGCAGCCCAGGACAACACCACTCCAGACAGAGCAAGAGTCAGAGCATGGGGCAGACTTTGACTGAGGTCTTGGGATCAGAGATTCACCCAGGCCTAGCATTTACAGAAATGTTAGTGTTGGGACACAATGTGACAGAACTGAATGGAGGAAATGTTGGGTGAATTCAGGAGGTATCAGCCATGTTCTTCTCTCATGTAAAGATGGAGAAGGCGGGGCAGAGCTGACAGGAGAATCTTGGCATGTCCCACAGTTCCCCTGCGCTCTGGAGTTAGCAGTTACTCGACGTCTCATGAGTCTGGCAGAACCTGCTAGCTACAAAGCACCGAGGAGAATTATTCCTCGCCCTGTAGGGTTGCATCTCAGCTATCCATGTGGATGTGCCTAGTCTTGTGACTAAGACTGCCATTTTGTCCGGCAGAGCATTTAGATGAAGAGCACCTGGGTGGAATGCTGCAAAACATGGCATCGATCAGGTTAACGTGCATGTGGATTGCTGCAGGAGTGCAAGAGACATGGGCGAGCAGTGTTGGGCGGGAGGAAGACATGAGCCAGTGATCTGAAGTGCTCTCGACTGTAATGAAGTTGTATATACTTGGAAGTGAACTAAAGATCGTTTAGCCAGTTCATTAGTAGGAAGTCCTGGCAATTGGAAAAACGGCTTTAGCTGGAGGGGGACTCACTCGACAGCTGAATGTTGGGCTCGGGGTGGGCATGCACAGCTGTGAGGTTTTCTGTTATCTCACAGAAAACTTGGAGGCCATGAGACCGGGATCCAGGCTGGGAACCTGAACCCTGGAGGGAGTGGGCCTAGGACAGAGTAGATCCTAGGCAACAAGAACCTGACAGCACTGGGACCCAGCTGAGGGTTAGTAAGTAAACAGGTTTCAGTCAATGATGGGATAGCCTGGGCATGTAGTTAGATCCCAGCCAAGGTGGTTGGGATGTATAATGGGAACCCAAGTAATACTGGGGAAAACCAAGGCAGGCTCTAGTTGAAACAGAACAGAAGTGTATTAAGTGGAATGCTGGCTAGTTCTGCATTATTCTCTCACTGCTGGGAATACTCCTGTTGGACATGGTATTGACACGTAGATTAACCGCTTGGCCAGGGCCCAGCAGTCAGTTCGGCAGGGTGAATGTCATTTGAGCCTGTCCCCCAAGGGCTGATGTGATGGGATCTTGGTCCCAGTGTCACAGTGCTGGGAGGTGTTGGACTTGGTGGGAAGTTCTTAGATTGCTAAGAGATTAAGGCAGTTCTCTGGGACTTTGAGTTCTCAAAAGACCACTCACCTCAGAGTGAGCTCCTGAGTCACTCTTTGGATTCCCGTCTGGCCATGTGATCTGTCCGTCTTGAATATGGTGTCATTTGCCCTGAGACAATCACCAGAGCCAATTGAGATAGCCTTGAACCTCCCAAGCTATGAGCTAAATAAACCAGTTTTCTTGACAAACTTCCCAGCCTATAGGAACAGAAAGGGACACATTTTCCTGGAAACTGTCTACAGAGATGTGAATCAACATCTGTCTGGCTCCAAAGCCTTATAACCCATAGTCTGTACTTAGTAAGAAAAGGAGGTGGCAGCCTGAGGTCCTCCATGTATTCAGAGATCATCGAGGGCCGAGGGCCGACATGCTCCAGGCCACCCAATCAGGCTTAGTATTCACTTTTTAGGGATGGGTGGAGCGCTCGCTCAGGCTGGAGCCATGGGGAAGGGTACTGGGAAAACCAGGTAGGGCTGACCACAGGGCTGGTGTGCTCAGTGCTCTGAGCTGAAGTATGAGGGGGCTGGTGTTGAGGAGGGCCTTGGGAAAATGGACAAACACATTTCTTCCGACTGAGCAGAGTTCATGTGACCCCAGAGGTGACCTCAAATGGCATTTTGATTGCCCCCTAATGATGGGTAGATTCTGCCCCACAAGTCAGACTTGTGGCATCCATTAAACCACCTTGTGGCACGGGTTAGAGCTAAAGCAGGTGGAGGACTCGGGGTTCTAGCTTCTCTGAGCAGTTTATGTGGTGCTGTGCCTGCTTCCCAGGTCAAACCCAAGGCATCTTCCAAAGAAAAGGTCTGCCTAGCCTGGAGCTCCCATTCCACCTGCTGTCTGGACAATGTAGGCTCCCTGCATGCCTCACCAGGCCTGTTTGCTTGTTTTCTGTGAAATGTAGGCTTGAAAAACTCAGCTGACTAGTCAGAGTCCAGGAGAACTTGCTATTACTCAACAGATGTTACATGTTGTTCAGAATGAGAGGGCTGCACCCCAAATTCTCCTTCAGAGTCCCCGGTTCAATCTGATAGAAAGAATTTTATGCTGGGAGTCTTAAGATGTTTGTTTTAATTCTCTGCTGCTAGTTATATGACAGCCTTGGGTCAGTCTCTGGGCCTCTTGGCCTTGGATTCTCTGTTTCTAAAGCATGTTCATGTGCACAAATGCACACACACATGCACAGTGATATTTCCTTCCGGGTCTTTCAAGACCGGGCCAAGTGTGAAGGAACAGCTGGATGCAGGGAAGCAGCATGGTGGAAGGAAAAAGATCCACTTGGAGAATGCAAGCCAGGCCAGCACTCCCATGAATGGGGCTGTGCATGCTGGGTAGGAATTCTGCAAGTGACAGGGGCAGAGGGGCCAGTGGAAGCCTTAGGCAAACACACATGGAGGCAGAAAAAAGGGACAGGGCAGGGATGGGGACTGAGGCTGCTGGGGTCGTGGGGCAGGGATGCCACCAAGGAGGGCCTCTCCTGTAAGCTGTGTCACACAGGAGTGACCAGCGACGGCTCCCTGGGAATGCTTAGCACCATTTCTCTTAAGCCAGTACTCATCCTGGGTGTAGCTGCAGGACTTTTTTCTTCAATCTAAAAATTGTAATGTAGGTTTTCTTAACTGGAACCCTTCCAGAGATGGTTACAGTGGCAGGCACTCTCCTTTCCACGTGATCTGTGGGCTCCCATTAAGTTGGAGCTGAAGGTGTCAGGACCCCCCACCCACCCAGGCACGAGCTCTCATCCCAGGAGATAGCACCCCATGGTTTTTTTCTCGGATCGGCAGAGTTTCTGCATCAAAATTTCCTTGAGGAAATATTGAACACCAAACATGGTTGAGGAACAAGGTTGAAATTAACTTTGTGGCAAGAGCCAGTGGTCAGTTCAGGATGACTTGGCTGAAGGACTCTCTCCCCTCCATCGGCATTGCTCTTTGCGGTATTTCCTTAGCCTGTACCTGGTACAGTGCCCCTCTGTGAATATGGAAGCCCTAAAACCTGTGACCTCCCCTCCCCACCGCCTTATATCCCTCTGGTTACCAGTAGGTTCCTGACAACCTAAGCTCTTCTCTTGTCACAGTCTGCCTCAGTGCCGACATCCCTGTCCCTGTCCAGGCCGTCAGGCCTCTTGTGTCTGTGATGCCATCTTGTCTCAGTCTCAGGCCTCCCATGCGGCAGTCTCTACATGAAGGTCCATCAGTTCCCTGCAGGTCAAGCTCTGATAGGACAGGCCTCTGCGGCAGGCACCATCACCTGCCTGACTACTTGTGACTCTGGACACACGTGTCCATGTGCAGGCTCGAAGACTCACGCCATTTCTAGTTTGTTCTCTGCTTCCTGTCTGTTGCTCAAGATGTGAGCTGCTAGCTTGCTCTTCAACCATCACAGGACCTTGAGCCAAAATAAACTCTCTTCTGTAAGTCACCTGGGTTGTGGTGTTTTAGCACAGCAACAGAGAAAGTAACGAAGACTTAAAGTGACCATAAATGCTTCCCAGCTGTGTGTCCTTCTGTCCCTCTATCTGGCTCATCACCTCCCCTGCCCCTGATAAATCTTCCCTCCTCTCACCTCCCTAACACGATGATGGAAATCGGCCCAGCCCCTGGTTTCTCATCACTGCCATGAGATACTTGATCTAAACAACGGAAAGGAGGAAGGACCTGGTGAGGTTTTAGCTTTTGAGAAGTTTAGGCTCACAACTGGGTATTTTGCATCTAAAATGTTGCTCAAGCCTTTCCTCTCTGTCCTTGGACATCCACCCCATCCAGGACACTTTCTATCTAGCAGCTGAAGGATCTTTCTGTAATACCCATCAATTAGAGTTTCTTCTTTCTTGGAAATGTGACGTCACTACCTTTGCAGAGTATCATCATCCAGACTCCCCAAAGGGATATTCAAGGTTCTCTTCAATCAGGCTCGCCTCTCACACCCGGGCATGACCTATTCATTTTGAACATAGACTCTAGACTCTGACTGCACACCCTATTGGCTGTGTTACTCTGGGCAGGTTAATAGAACGTCTCTGGCCCTCTGTTTTCTGGTCTATAAAATAAGATGGTTGTGAGGATTAAATGAGAAGAAGTGTGCAGAACAGTGCCTGACTCATAGTGTCTTGAGAAGCTCCTGTTTATCTCATGAGTCTTGAGTGATCTCATGAGTAGGAGTCTGTGTGGCCTCATGAGTAGAAGTATTGTGTGATCTCATGAGTGGGAGAGACTCTTGTGTGATCTCATGAGTGGGAGTCTGTGTGATCTCATGAGTGGGAGTCTTGTGTGATCTCATGAGTGGGAGAGACTCTTGTGTGATCTCATGAGTGGGAGTCTGTGTGATCTCATGAGTGGGAGAGACTCTTGTGTGATCTCATGAGTGGGAGTCTGTGTGATCTCATGAGTGGGAGTCTTGCGTAACCTCATGAGTGGAAGTATTATGTGATCTCATGAGTGGGAGAGACTCTTGTGTGATCTCATGAGTAGGAGAAACTCTTGTGTGATCTCTTGAGTGGGAGTCTTGTGTGATCTCTTGAGTGGGAGTCTTGTGTGATCTCATGAGTGGGAGTCTTGTGTGATCTCATGGATGGGAGAAACTCTTGTGTGATCTCATGAGTGGGAGAGACTCTTGTGTGATCTCATGAGTGGAAGTCTTGTGTGATCTCTTGAGTGGGAGTCTTGTGTGATCTCATGAGTGGGAGTCTTGTGTGATCTCATGAGTGGGAGTCTTGTGTGATCTCTTGAGTGGGAGTCTTGTGTGATCTCTTGAGTGGGAGTCTTGTGTGATCTCTTGAGTGGGAGTCTTGAGTGATCTCCTGAGTGGGAGTCTTGTGTGATCTCTTGAGTGGGAGTCTTGTGTGATCTCTTGAGTGGGAGTCTTGTGTGATCTCATGGATGGGAGAAACTCTTGTGTGATCTCTTGAGTGGGAGTCTCATGTCTACTCCTGACATTAGTGATCATTCTCTTGCTGTTCTCCACCATTGGCAGTCTCCTAAATATCTCCTGTTCTCTCCTGCTTTGTTATCTACTCGAGTTCTTCTTTGCAGCCACCAGAGTCTCCCTCCCACTTTGCCTCTCGGATGGCCTGTGTTGCCCTCCTTGTTTGACCCGGGTCACCTGCATGACAACTGCTTCCTCCTTAGCAGGCCTCAGAAACAGTTGTGTACATCAAGAGTCGGAATTTCCCTTGAGTACCAGTCTCAGACCCCACAGCTGTCAGGACTGGTTCCTTGTGCCCTACCCAATACATACTTTGTTTATCAAAGTCTTGTTTGTCCTAAAGATTCACAGCCTGTGCCCATGACACCCATGGCCTGGGTTGTTAGGATAAAATGTAGTTCCTTCAGTGTGACAAAACACGGGTCTAACTAGCTGTGACATCCCTGGTGTCATCGTAACTCAGAACTTGTCCCCATGCCTGCCCCTCAATGCTAATAATGCTTTGTTAGCTTTCTGGTCCAGCTGCTGAATTTCCTCCCTCCAAGTGCTCTGACTTGCGTCTCCCACGGGCCCTGCTTGACTGCCACAAACGCATCATAAATCTCCCATGCAAACCCCTGCTCTCACAGATGTCCCTGTGTGCTGGTGGGGAAGCACAGCATGACCTTTCCAGGGTGGCTAATCCTCCACGATGTTTGGGACACAGCCTTCAATAGAGGTGATGCCAACCCCTGCTCAGCCCTCGTTAGCTGACCGAGGCCCGGGATTGTCTAATAAACCCTTGATTCTTCAGGTGGACATGGCAGAGCACAGGAGAAAGCCCAGTGACCTTCTCCATGGTCACATGACAGTCAGAAGTGTCCCAGCAATACTGGAGCCAAAATCCAGAGTTTTCTGGTTTTCACTCTTTCCAATTCACCAAAGGCCAATTGGCGTAAATACATGTAACAAGCGTTTGCCAGCTCCGTCATTTTTTTCTTCTGTGTGTGCATATGTGATGGGGAGGGTACATGTATGTTTTTATATGGATGCATGCACGCACATGTGTGCATGTGCACGTGGAGCCCAGAGACGGCTGTCAAGAATCCCCGGAGCTAGTCCTCAGTGTAGCTTTTCAGACTACCAGGATCTCATGGCTTCCGCTAAGCTGGCCAATCAGCATCTCCTGGGATCTGCCTGTTGCAGTTTTCCCTACCCTGCCCGATTCCGGCATTACAGGCACGTGCCACATGCCCACCAGCTTTTTATCTGGTTGCTGGGGCTAGGACCCAGGCCACATGCTTGTGTGGTAGGGCCTCTATTAGCTTCATAATTTTTGGAGGGTAAAGTTGAGTGGTACAAACATTGCCACCATCCAGTTGTAGAATTTTTAAAACCTTGAGTAACTGAAATTCCATCATTAAATGCTAACTCTATTAACCATTCTACACCTCCAACCTCAACCCCTTCTGCTTCTGTGTTCTTACCACTTCAAAATCTTAAGAATTTGACCTCTTGGGTACCTTGCACAGTTGGATCCTAAAATACTTGCATTTTTGTGTTTGGCTTATTTCTCTGCACAAAATACTCAAGATTTTGGCCCTGTTATCATTCCCTTCCGTTTTAAGGCTAGTAATGTCCCACTTAGGTTGGAAAACCAGACTTTCCCAGACGCCTTTCCAGAATACCACTAGGGGGCAGTAAAGGTGCAGAAAATTTTCAGTAAGCCTGCGTGCCAGGCAACCCAGCCGGCATCCTCTAAGTATCTCTTTCAGCCATCCGAGTATACAGTTACAAGATAATGGATTTCACATCCGACAGCAGAGTTGGATAAACCAGAGATACCATCAGCTGTAGTTTAAGAGCCGTCTTCCTCACATTCTGGCCAACACTAAGGCATAGAGCTTCATTTCAGACAGTGGCTTGAGATGCTATTTTGGCTTAATTAATTCACTTTAGTCCAGTGGTTCTCAATGCTCATGACAGAATCACATATTCAGGCTTCAGCCAGAATCAAGTCAGAATTTTGGTGGGAGGTAAGGGTGAGGTTGGGCCAGAGATAGAAGCTATATTTAACATCAGTCATTGAACGAAACCCCGAAAGGTTCAGAGAATATGAATTCTGATTTTTTATTTTATTTTTTGCTAAAGGAGTGGCTGAGGGGACTGAAAATATAGGAACCTCATTTCCTAGACCCAGCACGTGTGTGTGCATCTGTGTGGAGGTCAGAGGTCAGAGGTCAAAGCCAGATGTCCTTCTCAATTGTTCTTTACACTCTTTGGTTTTAAGACAAGGTCTTACATTGTGCCTGGAGCCCAATGGGCAACCAGCCCCGGGGTTCCTCCTGTCTCTGCCTCCCTAGTTCTGGAATCACAATTCTGGACACAGTTCCAAGACAGCCATGTTCAGGGTGAGGTCAGAGCCCAGATATCAGTGATGTCTGCGATATTCTGAGAGTCTTTGCTGTGGGAATCAGAAAAACAGGTCTTTGACTTCATCTTATCAAAAGTAAAAATGGCACAGAGAACCTGAGGGGTTCAGAGACCTGGGTTCTCACCCTAACTGCGTCACTAGCCAGTTTTAGGACCCAGGTGGACCCTGCCCCTTCCTCAGCCTCAGCCTCCCCTGTGCGTTAGGAGCAGATGGGATGTTGGCCTCCAAGGGTCCTTTTGGGTCAGAAAATTCACTGATTCTACTAGAATTAATAATCGTGATCTGTAATGATGACTCTGGCAAAGAAAGGAAGAAATATTTAACAGTGTAATGAATGACAGAGACTATCGACCATGTAGCTTAATTTATTTAAGGCACATACCCCGAATTCAAAGGAGAAACTATCACTCCTGGTAACATATTGAACCGTTAGTATCATCGGCCTCGCAAAAGCTTTCCAGAGGGAAAAATTACCCATCAGTGCAAACTTGACATCTCTCACTTGCTAGTCCACGGCTGTCATCCGTCCACAGCAGTCATGTTTGCCGTAAAGGCCATGCATGTGGATGCCGAGGACGAATATTAAATAATGACATAAGCGTCGAGGTCACTGCCTCAGGGGAGGCTCTGCAGAGGGCCGGGGGTGGGGGGGAGTCCTCATTGATCCCTCGTGAAGCTTCCGTTCCAGAATCCTGCTGACATGGAGGAAGCGATTGATGAGAGCCATTATCAGGGCTGTGAGTGTCCCTCCATTGTTAAGGATCCTTTACGAGACCAAGGAATTGGCAAAAGCTTCAGCTAGAAATATAGGCCAGTCAAAGAGATAAGTGCATTCTAGAGTGCAGACAGCCTGGGTCAGGCTTACACAGCACAAGCAGAGGCTGATGGGAAGCCAGCACCGGCTTTGCCTGCATGTTGGGCGCTGCTCTTGGTGATGGCTCAGAACAGAGTTTGCATGCCAGGAACTGCAGAGAGCAAGGTGTTCATCTTCACGTGTCCCCACCGAAAACCCTTTCTCTGAACATTTTGGTCCATCTTCTTCCATAGCTTCCCAAAGCACCCCAACAAAGATGTCTGGATGGCTCGGGCCTTCTGAGTCTGTAAAGAATAGAAATGTATGTCTTTCAGCTCTAGAGGCTTAAAAGTCCAATGTCAAGATGCTGGCAGCTGGCGAGGGGCCTTCTCACTGTCACAAGGTGGCAGAGAGCATTATAGGACAAGACACATCCAATGTGCTGGTCTGTCCCTTTCTTATGAAGCTGCCAGTGCCGTCATGGGGGAATCTACCCCTCTCAAACTTTACCTGCCAAGTCTCTACCTCAAGATACCATCGCTATATGCATAGAGGTTAAGTTTCCAGCATGTGAGCTCAGGGGGAACACCTTGAAGCCATAGCCTGAGGGAATCAGGTACCCATAAATTATACACAGCCACAGGTCCAGATCTGGGCTGGCCAAGTGCCTAGATGGTCTTGGGTGTGTCCTGCTGTCCCAGATCTGGGAGGAGGGCAGCTGCTGCAGATGACAGGAAATAGCTCCAGAAAGGTCCTCTCAGATGGAGGGATTGGCCAAGTCTGCGAGATACACAGAAAACCTGTTTCTCCTGTGCTAGCTCAGGGCTTGTCACTGTGCCTGGACCTTAGTACGTCTCAGCTGGTTGTGGGTTGAAAACAATATGGAGGAAGGCACAGGGCTCTAAGGTCATCAATCCAGGATTCAGCCCCAACTCCGCTGCCTCCCCAAGTTAAACCCACAAGTTTATTTTCTCACTGAATCCTTAACCTGCACAGGTGGCCGGATGCTTGCCTAGCATGCACGGAGCCCAGCACCACAAGTTAGGTGTGATATTCGCTTATCTGTGATCCTAGCACCTGGAAGGTGAAGATGGTTGGGTGAGGAGTTCAAGGTCATCCTTAGCTATAGAGCAAGTTCAAGGCCAGGCCGGACAAGATGCCCTGTCTCGAAACAAGATCCAGAAAAGCGGGGGGGGGGGGGGGAGCAAATCTTAATTCTATTTAACAGGTATTGAATATACAGAGAAATAATTTGCTCTGTAAATGATGCCACCAGAGCTTGAACCCAGGTGGGCTGACCCTTTCCTCTCATACGTAACAATGGCTGCATCCCTCCACAGCAACCATATTTTCTGGGAGCATTTGATGAAGTAACTAGTGTTAGTCACCCAGTACAATACCTGTCACATCACAGGCATTCACAAATTATATTAAGCTGATGTCATAGTTATTAGTTACATGACTAGAATACAACTAAGAACTGGTGGAGTGACTTGAACTCAGGTCTTGTGACTACCTGTCTAATCCACATTCCACCTCGCTCTTGAGTATAAGACTGAGGACAAGTCTTGTGTTGCTGTGCCCCCGGGCAGCGTCATCTCTGTGGATCTCTGACATAGCCCTAACAGTCTTTTCCCTCCCTTCCAGGTCCAAACGGTGAAAGACAATGACCCCACCTGGAGGCCCACTTTTATTGTGAAACCGGACAGTGGTTGTCAGGGCGACGGAATCTACCTCATTAAAGATCCCTGTGACTGCCGCCTGACTGGGACCCTGCATAACAGGCCGGCAGTAGTCCAGGAGTACATCCGCAAGCCTCTCCTTATCGACAAACTCAAGTTCGACATCCGTCTGTATGTCCTGTTGAAGTCCTTGGACCCCTTAGAGATCTATATAGCCAAAGATGGACTCTCTAGGTTTTGTACAGAGCCATATCAAGAACCCAACCCCCAGAACCTGCACCATGTCTTCATGCACTTGACCAACTACTCCCTGAACATCCACAGCGGCAAGTTCGTCCACTCAGACAGCGCCAGCACAGGCAGCAAGAGGACTTTCTCTAGCATTCTCTGTAGACTGTCTTCCAAAGGTGTGGACATCAAGAAGGTCTGGTCTGATATCATCTCCTTAGTTATTAAGACTGTCATCGCCCTGACCCCAGAGCTCAAAGTTTTCTACCAGTCAGACATCCCAACAGGGAGGCCGGGGCCCACCTGCTTCCAGGTAACCATGGCAGCCGCCACCCTGAGTTTTAGCCTTGAGTGGGCTGAGGAAAGGCTCCTTGGCTATGGGATGAAGGATGGGTAGGACTGCATCGTCAGGTGGGGATACACAGGTGGTGGCCAGTCTGGGCCACCTTTCCCAGTCCAACTTTCAACTTTGACCCTTAGGTGACTTGGGGCAGGCTACTTTCCTTCATTTAACTGTGAGTCTGTAGGCTTCTTGTGAGAGCACATATGTCACACATGCATTCTTTGTTCAGTGGACAGTTGTTACTGCCTACTCAGGAGGGGGTCAGGCATTGTTGTAGAGTCCTGCTGCCCAGTGCCAAGAATCCAGGGTGTGAGAAAGCCATTAAGAAGGCATTGACATGGGGTTGGGGATTTAGCTCAGTGGTAGAGCGCTTGCCTAGGAAGTGCAAGGCCCTGGGTTCGGTCCCCAGCTCCAAAAAAAAAGAAAAAAGAAAAAAAGAAAGAAAAAAAAAGACAAAGTAATTAAGAAGGCATTGACACAGAGGGTTACATGTGGTGGAATCAAGTAAGAAATGGACCAGGTGCTATGGGGTTATGGACCCATCCACCATTCCTGGCTCAATCCAGGAAGTCTTCTTGAAAGACATGACGGTTCTACTGAAAGCCGGGGAGAGCGATGGAGCAGGAAAGAATGACTAGGGATCGTCACAGACTGTTCTAGGTGAAGACATGCTGCTTTGGAGGTAAGAGGGAAACCCGGTATGTTTGAGATAACCAAAGAAGTTCAGTGTGGCTAAGGCATGCTTCCAAGCATAGAGGAAGAATGTGAGAAAAGATGAGGTGGGGGCGAGCAGGTTAAGCCCAAGTTGTGGAGAGCCCTGGGGGCAGTGGCAGCCATCATCAGAGGATTATAAATGGGACAGATGGCACCCAGCTCAAAAGCACAGAGTTCCATGATAGCGAGTTATGGCTTAAGCCAAGGCTGGCTGCACGGAAATTGCTAATGCATGCTTTTGTATAAGCAATGGAAGACGCTGGCTTTGAGTAGGAAGGTCTTGATAGACGAGAAAAGCAAAGGTAAAGTGGAATCCCATCTGAGGATTCTGATGGCCCGGCGACTGCGGGGGCTCTGGGGAAAGAGAAAAGAAGGTAGCAGACACAGGAGGAGTTCCTGGGGTGGAGACATGCAGCTTGGGCGCTTGAAAAGATGGACAGAGGCTACTTGTGGAGGAAGATTGGGGTATCAGGGAAGGGCCAGAATCTGGAGGCAAATGCCTGTATGGCAGTCGAAAGGAGAGGTTAGATTGCAAGTGGGTATTTGGACTGGCATTTGGAAAAGACAGGAGTGGGTTGGAGAAAGAACTGGGAACGTGTCCACTGCAGTGACTAAAGGCATGAGGTGGTGTGGGGGAGGACCCCTGTGATGCCCCCACATTAATAGAAGAATGGAAAGAGGCAGGGAACCAACAAAGGAGACAGAAGATTGGTCAAGGGGGATGTGTTCAAAATGGCAGGAGAGGGGTGCTCAGAGAATACCTGGGCATGGCTGTAGCCTCAACCGTTGCTAGCACTGTCCATTACGTTCACTGACTGTCCCGGAGACTCGGGCAAGAACTGTCTTGGGCATCCAGCCAGTTTGTGAGAAGGAAGGAAATGGTGTAAAGGAGCTTTTAAGCACATTTTAAAAACCTAGCTCTCAGGGGTGAGACAGGGGCATGGAGACCAGGCACTCACTGGGCACACCCTTCCTGCCACCAGACCTGTCAGACCAGGCCAGAAAAGATAAAATGAAGCTCTGGGGTTCTCTCCTCCTAACCTCTGCTATTGTTGCATAGCAGTGTGTGTGTGTGTGTGTGTGTGTGTGTGTGTGTGTGTGTGTGTGATAAAACAACACAACACACTTGTAAGGATCACACCTGACCCAGTGCCCAGCTCCAGTGTGTGTTCTTCCCCAGCCCGTGCTGTTCTGAATGTTATGTTCAGTTTTCAGAACTACACATGGTCATGCATGTATGTCCCCCCAGACAGGACACCACCGTATCTGACTCGTTTCAAAGCGACAAAGCAGTCCCCGTGCAAAATCCTGAAGTGCCTGCTCCTTGACAGGCAATGGTTCAAACGTCTGTCCCATCGCTGGGGCTGGTGGCGTGGCTTTGCTTGCACTGGTGCACAGCACATAAACACGTACAGTTCATCATTTTCTGTCGAGGGAGACCTGGGTATTTCCTGCCTGGACTAGGAGGGGCAAAGGCAGCAAGGGCCAAGAGTGAAGAGAGGGATCAGAGCGATGGCTCTCACAGTTGGATACCTACTGACTAGCCCACAAGAAACTGGGTAGCTCCAGATCCAGAGACTCAGGGACTGGGTCCCCATCAGCAGGGTCATCGGGTGAAAGCCCCTGGACAGGGACGGGGACAATGGGAGAAGTAGTGATTGCCTGTAGAGCCCCATCCATGGTCCTATGCCAGCCCCACCCTCCGTGCCTTCAGTTCTTAAGCAGGTATGTACAGTAGCCATGGGGAGATGCTTAGAAAGAGCTGCTGAGGAAGACTTCCAGACAGAGCCAGAACAAAGACGCCCTGACCCAGGCCACCACAAAGTGAGGGCAGAGGAGCCACTTGTAGTAACGGTCACACCCTAGGTTCATCCCTGAGGACAAGTGTGGCCATGCCTGTTTGGCAGTGACAGCTATTCTAGGAGCATCAAATGGGGCCAGGCAAGCACAGCAAACCGCAGAGGCCCAGCAAGGAGGACCGAGAGGTCATTATGTGCGTGTCCTCAGTAGACAGGCCGCAACAGCCATCAGGATTGGGGCAGGGCCAGCTGTAGGGCACTGAAGGTCTGGGTCAGGAGCCACTGCTTTGGTCAGGCCTGGGCAAATGGGCAAATGGGCCCAGAGCCTCACGACCGTTTGCCACTGCTTGATCACACACAGTAAATGCTTCCAAGGTGAGGAGACAGGCTGGGAATGAAGCCCTTTCTGGCTTGGTGAGTACTGGAGTCTTTCTCACCACCCAGTGCCTCTTAGGTTCCCTGTGTACACTCACACTTCTGTGTGTGTGTGTGTGTGTGTGTGTGTGTGTGTGTGTGTGTGTGTGTGCGTGCACGCGTGCTGGAAAGCGATGTGGGTGAAGAGGCTTTAAGAAGGTGTCAAGTGGTATCTGCTTAGCATTTCTTGCTCTGAGTGTCTCAGACACATGGTGAGGGAGAGGATTTGGTATCCTACTCGAAGCTGAGTCCACTCCTGCTTGCTCTGTCTGAATCACCTTTCAGGATGCTGTTAGCTGGGCTCCAGCCATCTGAGCAGATCTTGAGCAGGTTTCCATGGTTCTGATGTCCATTTGCCATGTGACCCGTCCTAAGTCACTTAACTCTGCAGGAGTTCAGCTTCCTCCCCTGCCTCATGGGGTCGGCGTCCAACCTCCGAGAGACAGGGATCACGTAGGAAACACTTTGCAAACCGCTGAGACTCTGCACAAGTGCAGGAAGTTAGTTTCTTACCTGGGTAGGCCTTTCTTGTTTGTAGCAAGGCCTGACCAGATGGCAGCATTACCGGAGCATAAACCCTAGCCAACCAGATTCCACTCATCTGGGGCATGTGACTGTGACCCTGTTCCAGCCATGACCGCAGTAATGACTTGGAAAACATGGTGGCCAGGCGACAGCTGGCATGGCTCTGTCGTGGTCAGATTTCCTGTAATCTGCTGCTGAGGAACACAGCTGCCCTGTCATTCTAGCCTCTCCCTTGTCATTGCTCAGGCAGCCCCAGCCACAGAGCCTCACATCTGCCATCTTGAGGGCAACAGTGTGATCCAGCTTAAATATCACGGTCAGCCTGGGTGTAGGCGATCATGTGGCAGGAACACACAGAGGGAACAGGCTCTGTGGCTTGGACTGTATATTTGTCGTGTTCCTTATGTCTAATTCTGGCCTCAGCCATGACCTTCCTGTTGGGTGTCGAAAGATACAGCTTTCCTAAGACCTACCTAACCCTCCTCTTCCTCTGTCCTCTGCCCAGACAGAAGTGGAGAATCAGTGTATGTGTTGGTAGGGAGGGGTTGTCAAGGGCTGGAGCTTCCTTCTCAGACGGACTGGGTTTGAGCTTGTCCCAGCTCCTGCTTACAGCAGCTGTCGCTGGTGAGCTTAGCAAGTCAACCTTTCCTAGTCCGGATTTCTGTGGATACAAGGAGGTAGCTTGCCTGTAGCTATATCCCAGAGTTGTCCCGGGCTCCAGTAAGAGGGAGCTGCGTGGACCAGTCACCAGCACACAGCAGTCACTTAATAAGTGAGAGGATGGGTGTTTATTACTATGGCAACAGCTCTCACACCTACCCACGAGAAAGGACCTTGAAGTTATGGTACATCAGCAACTATTCTCATTTTGATGTTAACTAGGACATCGGTGATACAAGTTTGGAGCCAAGTCTGGAAACCTGGTGTTTTAGCCACATCTCAACCTGGCTCCCTAGCTCCCCTGTGCCTCAACCTTGGTTCTCCCATACCAGATCTGCTTCCTCTCCTGTGGTTGTCACCAGTGCCTCCCTGGTCGTGCCGTTGGTTTTCCTCTTTCTCTGCCAGGCTGGTCTGATCTCTCCTATTCATTGTTTCAATATTCAGTACCTTCCAAAGTACAACTCAAAGACCTTCTTTCTCTGTAAAACCTTCCTTGACCACTCTGACAGCTACATTATTTTCCTCCTTTGCAATCTAGCACATACCCAGGGTACCCACCGAGATGAGGCCTGAGATAGGTATGGGGCATGTGGCTAAGAACAAAGGGAGGCCAGGGCCTCTAAGGGATGCTCCGTTTAGTGTGAAAGACTCACAGAGATAATCCCTGCTCCTTATACACCATGCTATCCAAGGGCACACATGAGATGAGAGGGAAGAGTTAACTGCCCAAGCAAAGCCTTCCAGAGGAGGGGATGCCCAAGTGAGTTCAAGGCATAATGAAGAGGTTTTCCCAGCAGACACCAAAGGGTCCCACATTTTCATGTTTCCCTGCTACCTTCCTGGTTGCTCTTCCCCCAGCCTCTTCCTCTGGTCCTGTATTTATTGGAGATATATTGGAGATATATTGGAGATCCCTGGAGATCGATTCTTAGAAATTTGTCATTGTACACCTACCAGCTCTTCCTAAGTGATCTCATCCTGCCCCATGGCTTCAGGGATCAGCTGCGTGCTGTTGGACTCACATTGCTAATCTTGAGCTCTGCTGGAGCTCCAGGCTGACATATACCATTGATCACTTGCTCTTCTATTGGGATAGCTGGTGGGCACCAAACCCCAGAGGCAATAGCAAATCTGCGCCTTCCCTCCTAGAGCCTGCCATCCACAGCCCTTCCTGCTTTAGTGAGCGAGCAGCACTCACATGGACCAGAAGCTGGAATCACCCTTAGCTCTTCCATCCCCTTCTTGCCACATGCAAGCCACAAACGACCCTACAGTAGCCAACAGGATGCTTTAGAGATTCGAGTCAGATGACATTGACTTCCTTTGCTCAAATCCTGCAATGGCATCTGCACTGCCCTCATAGCCCTGACTGCTATGTGGTTTATAAGATGCTGTCTAATCCATCCTCTCTGTTCTATCAGAGCTCAGCTCCTGTACCTGTTAGTCATCCACTTGGTCACTCAAAAGTAGCCTCTGTTCTCAGTGTTCCATTCTGGAATGCTCTTACCAGCCCTTCAAACAAAACTCACTCTCTTACTTTACTCGTTGTTGACACATCACCTCCTGAAATCCACAGTTGTGGTCATGATGGAGCCACAAAGACTCACCCTCAACCGCTAGGCTGCCAGGAACATGTCACACAGGCATCTGAGTAAGCGTCTTGAGCTTTGGGCGGTTGAGGTGGCCTTCCACTGTGAGCCCAAGAAAAGAGTGGAATCAAGGCCAATCCTATTGCTGTCCCTGTTTTCTGTTAGAGGCAGCGTCTGGAGTATGGGACAAGGATGGGGTACCACACAGACCTGGCGACCTCAAGGAAAGTGACTTGTGATATGGGCTAGGTTCTGGAAAGCTGCTGGTTAAGTCAGGAAGGAGCCTTAGAAATCTGTCCGAGGATCCCAGCAAGTCTTATTGGAGTCCTAGGCCACTTGTGTGGTGGTGGTGGTGGTGGTGGTGGTGGTGGTGGTGGTGGTGGTGGTGGTGTATTCATCTACCAAGCTGGCAAAGAACGACACAGAACTGATAATGGGACCTTCTGAAGCTCACACATGATGGGGAGGAGTTCTAGTCTTGCACAGAGTCCAGACCTGAGCTACAGTCCAGAGGCCTTGCTGGTTACTGAGGGTGTTCAATGAAGATGTCAAAGATGTTCTGTCTCCACAAGTTGACACATGGTTTCTTCCTCAGTTGACACATCCCATCTGACCATAAACAAGATTTTAAGGTATCGGAATAACTCACAAAGACTGATTGCAGCACAAAGCCCAGAGTCTTGAGATGGATGCTAGACATCCGTCATGGTGCCACCCTGGTGCCCAGCACCCAACCAAAGAAAACACTGGCAGTGCACACGGGAAGGAGAGCTGGGGACAAGCTGTTCACTAGATCCAAAGTCTAAACGATGATGGAACCAGCAGGAAAAGAGTAACAAAATAATTATAGCGATCACAAGAACTCAAGGGAAATACTATGTTAATGAAGATAGAGCTAGGCGTCCTTTAAAAAAGCAAGTCAAGCTTCTAAAAAGACTAACATCTAAGGCAAGCATGCTGGTCCACATCTGCAATCTTAGCACCGAGTAGGCTGAGGCTGAGGCTGAGCCTGAGGCTGGGGCTGAGGCTGAGGCTGGGGCTGAGGCTGGGTCTGGGACTGGGGCTGGGGCTGGGGCTGGGGCTGAGGCTGAGGCTGAGGCTGAGGCTGGGGCTGGGGCTGAGGCTGAGGCTGGGGCTGGGACTGGGGCTGGGGCTGAGGCTGAGGCTGGGGCTGAGGCTGGGGCTGAGGCTGAGGCCGAGGCCGAGGGATGGAGGCCAGCCCGGGCTGTGTAGTGATACCCCATCTTAAAGAAAAATAAAGAAGCAGTAAGAAAACAACCAAAATGGAATCTTGTTAGTGATGTGAGGTTTCACTGACTGGGATTCATGACAAACTGAAGAAAGTAGCAGTTACCTTGAAGACACCAGCAGAGCCATGCAAAACTACACAGAGGAGCACAGGGAAGCAAATCACGGAACAGACCTGGAGACCTCACACTCGTTCATCTGGGTCCCAGGACAGCAGAGGAAAGAAAGTACAGAGAACACGGAAAGAACGGGTAGTGAAAACTTTCCAAATACGGTTAAACATAACAGAAGTTCATTCTCCAAGAAGCTAAAACAAAACAAAAGATTAAAAAAAAAACAAACTAAAACAAAGCAAAAACACCAAGAAACTTCAAACAGGACACACGTCATACACCCCCACCCCAACCCATCACCCCAACCCACACACACCACCATAAGACTTATAATCAAACTGTGAATAACCAGTAATGATAAGAACAACCTTACAGCAGCCAGGGAAAAAAGACTGATTCCACTGAAAGGAAGAAGGACATGTACACAGACAGACAGACAGACAGACAGACACACACACACACACACACACACACACACACACATTCTGTGAGAGGCTGTGTGAGTCAAAAGACAGTGGCTAACAAAAGATTCCTCCTCAGGAAGGCCTTCCCTGGCCTCTACCCCTGTGCCAGGCTCTGTGTTCTTACCTTGCTCATGGTCCTCTCTCCTCAAAAATGTGAGCCCTGGAGACCACAGAGCTTTATTTTGAGTTGCTTTGAGTGACAAAGAAATAGTGCCATCCAGGAGGAAGAGAAGAGAAGAGGGTCGGAGAGACACAGCAAATTAAAGCAAGCTAGAGCTGTGTGATTAGAACCGCGATGAGCAGGAGTGAGAGGAGGTAAGGATGCTGTGAGAGACCCTTAACTGAGGGGCACGCCACAGGGCTTGGACCTCTATGGGCAGAAGTGAGGCAGAGGAGGAGTAGTGTTCTACCTGCATTCTAGGAGTTACCCTGCCATCTCACACCAGATAATTTAATTTAAAAGTATGAGTGTGAAATCAGATAGGTGAGAGCTGAGAGCCGGGTTTCAGAAGTGGAACTGGACAGATCTAGAAAACTCCTGTGGGAGCTGGTGACCAGGCAGCTGTAAGGTGAAGGGAGGAGTTTTGACTCGATCGATGGTTGGGTAAGGAATACAGGAAGCAGTGTAGATTGTAGAGGAAAAGGATGCTTTGCTCGTTATCTACCACTGAGGACAAATGAGCAGCCCAAAACAGCCTTCCTTCGTGATCTCAGCATTCCTGGTGATCAAGAAACTACAGGGAGGGGCTGGAGAGTTGGCGCAGCCTGTAAGAGCATTTGTTTGATGGTTTTAATCCCTAGTACCTACATGCAGGCTCACAACTCCTTTAACATCTGACCTCAGCAGGCACCAGGCACACACGGTGCACAAATGTACAAGCAAGCAAAATACTAATACACAGAAAACAATAAAATAAATAAATCTAAAAACCCCAGCATAATAAAAATTTAAAGATCTAGGGGTATAATTCTAACACTGAGGAGACAGGTAGATCTCTGCAAGTTAGAGATTAGTCTGGTCTACATAGCAAATTCCAGGTTAGTCAGGGCTACACAGTGAGGTCCCTCCCCCTTCTCAAAACAAAACAAAACAAAACAACCTGGGAGTAATTGATGTGTCTTTGGCTCCAGTCTCCAGGCTGGCCAGGATGTCAGTCATCTCAGGGCCTGCCTGCCTGAGGAAGGTCCTCCTCCAAGTTCACTCAGTGTTGACAGCCCTTAGGTCCTTAGCCCTTAGACTGCAGGTGGCAGGTCAATTCTATCCTTCTCCTCAGGGAAGCTCACTTGCATGCCTGGTGGCTTCTTTCAGAGTAGAGAAGAGCACCCCAAAACAGAAGCCACTATCCTTTTTTTAACTTAATGTTGAAAGTGGCACGCCATCATTTCTGCCTTTCTGTCAGAAACAGGTACTAATAAACCTAGCTCTCACTCAAGTGGGTAGAGCTAGTTGGGGGTTGCACAAACTCTTGAATCCTGGGAGATGGGACTCATTGGAACATTAGAGCTCATAGGCCATTGGTAGTTACATGTATGCTTTGAGGAGTCCCAGACCTCCTTTGTTGAGAATAGTTGATTTGGGTGATCTATAGCTCACTCAGAAGAGAGCATTCTCTCTGTGGAATGTAGCTCGAAGTCTTTGTGTGAGTCTACAGTCAGTCACTCAGGACCCTCTCCACCTCAGTCTGAGCTTCTAGAGGTCAACAGTGAAGCCCAGATGGTTCTAAATGCCAGGGCAGCCTTCAGGTTGGAGGCCTCACCATGTAAGTGTTGGTTGAAAGGCTCCATAATGCAGATCACACGATTGAAAAGCCACCTCTCCATTTGACAACGCTTGCCGTGCTGCAACTGTAGGACAGACTTAGAGGGAGCTCCTTCCCTTCCCAAGCAACAGGTTCCTAGGGCCTCCTAAGAGAAGGGTCTAGACAAAATTAATGGGTTCTCAAAAAAAGACAAAAAGAAAAATACACAAACGTCTCTTCCTGGAAGTAACATATTAAAAATGCATCAAAGTTGATCCAATCTGTCCGGCTTCCTCCTTCCAAAAGAACACCATCCTCGGAAGTTGTGGACCAAGAACATTCCAGACTTTTTTTTTCCAGTTTAGACAGTCTGGGATTTTAATGGCAAGATCCAAATCAAAGTTGTTCCCAGTCCTTTGAGTCCAAGACAGTTCATCAGCAAACTTGTTGAGAGGAAAATAATTCAGACGTCCTTAAACTTAGGAAAGCTATAACATTGCCTGAGCTTCCTTAGGCACATGGTCCATCTGGTGTTTGCAGAATGTATCCCGTTCTGAGTCTGACTTGACGGTGCTTGGTTGTAGAAACTATTAGGTAAATATCGCACCAATGTGTGAAAGCTCTCATTCCCATTTTACAGGTAAAGACAGTGGGGCCTAGAGGCACTGAGAAGCTTGCCTTCAGTCACAAAAGCAGAGCTGGAACATGAGTGGCTCCTTGCGATTCTACAGCATACCCATGCCATTCCAATTTCATGCTGATGGCTCAGTTGGAAACTGGAAAGAGAGCTAGCCTAGGTCACCTTCTATATGGTGAGCACAGTCTCAGGTACTTCTTTTCATAGCCGTGACTCATGACCCTGTAGGGCCTCTATTTTATGCCCATTTTTCAACAAGGTAATGGGCTCAGAGAGTAAAAACCTGTTAAAGAGCTGGTGGGGGAAACTGGGCTAAGACGGGAGCCCAGGACTTTCTGATTCCAAAGCACATAAGATCCAATACATTCCAAATTCTGATTCTTGAGTGGACGGCATCAACTGCCCCCTCCTCCAGCTCTCAACGTTTTTGTTCATTTACCAGTCCACCAGGCCTGGGACAGAAAAGTATCTACCTCCTTTGAAAAAATGTAAATCCGTACTTTTAAAGTGCAGCAGAAAGGTGGGGCAGACAGTTAAGGATGACCAGTGCTGGCACCAGCCATTGTCCTCGGCCTCACCTGCAGCACGTGGCTCGGGCCAAGTCCAAAGTTACCCTGATGATGTCACCAGATCTCTTAAAGGCCTCATCACTCATACCCACGTGTCATTTATTATTAAGCAGGTCCGTGATCCATGCAGCATATCTACTGCTTTCCATCCCTGACTTTTCATGACCACAGGAAGAAAAATAGTCCAAGGGCGATTTTTCCCAGCTCCTCATCCTGATTGCCCTTCACCAAGACAGAAGTTCATTTTGAATCATTCCCCAAAATGGCCATCCAGACTTTGATTTCATTAATATAGATGAATACAGTTTGATAATTATCATTTAACTAATGCATATTCTGTACGGATGAGCAAATGGATTCCTGTCATCTCTCCCTCTGAGGTCCATAGATGAAGAGGTGTCTACACTGTACCTTTATCTTTTCTTTCCACTTGTCCTCCCGCATTATTTTTTTTGAGACCCCAGGGTTGTGTCAATGTTGTTGGAAATGTTCTAATGTTCTTCCTTCCTCCCCCACCCCAGAATCTGAGGTCTGTGGAGTTCAAGTCTGAACCTCATGAGGAAGGATCTCAAGGATGAGAAGTTAAGCAGGTGGAGGACTATGAAAGGGAGAGAGCAAGGGGCACTTGGCCTGACAGACTTGTTAAGGAAGGGTTCAGAGGCAAGGGGGGCTGGTTGGCCGAGCTTCACCTGGTGCCGGTCGGTGCTGGATTCAAGCACAGGTGCCCAGCAGTTGGTGCTAGAATGAGCCTTGAGTGCGGCCCGGCCTGTGGTGGTGGGGAAATGTGTGGAGTCACTGCACAGGGTCCCACGTTTGGAGTGGCTTTCCAGCCTGGTTTGATGCTCTGGTGTCACCGTCAGGAAAGTATCCGTGATTTTTGAGCAAAGAGACATACACTCATATAATACTGGAGGCACATGTGATTGGTTTAGCTGTGAAAGCCAACGAGCGCACAGTAGGCAGGCTGCACTGAGGAAACCCATGGTGCTTTCTGAGGCCCAAACTCTGCTTCTAAGAGTGTTTTCATAGGATCTAATGAGATTCCGAGTCTTTGGTGCGTCAGATAGTTACTAATGCTGTGTGTGTGTGTGTGTGTGTGTGTGTGTGATGTGCACATCAATAGGAGTCCTAGGAACAGGAACACACACACACACACACACACACACACACACAGGCTCACCCAGGGGAGGGTGACTGCCCCATTCTACACTGATCCAGTGGGTGTGGCCTGTAGGAGCTGCTCTGAAACCTTACGAGACACTCAGGCACACCAGGTTAAGAAGGGTGGCCTTGGGTTTCCAGAGATTCAGCCAAGAAGTAACTTAGCAGAGGGAAGTGGACAAAGGCCAGGAGAGAAGTCAGTGGACTGCTAGGAGTCCTTAACATAATGAAAAGCCTGTTAAAAGGAAAGGGGTCATGGTTTTATGGCGCTTGCGACACAGACAGTGCTGAGAGGCACTACGGGAACACAGCCCATTACCAAGGTTTCCATAAAAAAAGGCCTGCTATCCATTTGGTCAGACAAGTACACCCAGAGGAGCAAGGGCTGAGGAGGTCAGAGGTCAGGGTCAAGGCCAAGGCTGGAGACAGAGTTTGAATTTATTTTCCCCTTAATGTCCCTAATACCATATGCAATCCCTGAGAAGAACCTGTGGCCCCAGGGGATAATGCTGAGTGTTGTCTGTTCTGCCCAGATTCTAGGCTTTGACATTCTTCTGATGAAAAACCTGAAGCCCATGCTACTTGAAGTGAATGCAAACCCCAGCATGAGGATTGAGCATGAGTACGAAGTAAGTGATGCAGCGCCCCTGGGTCTGAGGCTGCAGAGCACCCCCTGGGCCTTGAGGCTGCAGCGGGCAAACCCCTGCAAACTCCTTTACTGCCCAAGACTTGCCACCCTTGAAATTTCACAGCAAAGTTTCGTTTGAGTCAAATACTTTTAGTTCTGTCGAGCTCCAAACAGAATCTATTAATATGAGACCTTTCCGACCCTTGGTAATTTCCCAGCATGCCATTCTCCTCATTTTTAAGGTGGGAAACTTGGAAGCATCGAGTCTTTCCATCAGTTTTTTTTTTTTCCCATCAGTTTTGACATGAACTAATTAGTTAGCCTCCGGAGATGAACTAATTGAAATTCTATGACTATGAGTTAGCCACGTCGATGTTCTTGAGCCACTAAGATAAACAGTACATTTAACAGTGCCTATGCTGCCCCTCACAACACATTTAAAAAGCTGGAGGAAATACCCCTAAAATTACTAGTGGGCTTTGGGGGGATTATCTGGATTCTTTTAATTTTCTTTCAACCCTCTTCACATTCTCAGCTCTTAGAAAAATAATCCAAGAAGCACAGTGCTAAGACCAGGCATGTGGTGCACATCTGTAGTCCCAGAAGTCCAGAGGGCAGAGTCATGAGTTCAAGACCATTCTCAGCTACATATCAAGTCAGTGGCTAGCCTTGGCTAACAAAATAAAACCATACCACCAACAACAAAACCATAGTGCTAGTGTTCCTCTTTGTAAGTTTTGTGATTTTATAAAAGGGAATTTGCATGCTAATATGGAGGGAAGGTCTAAAAATTGTTTTCTATGGATTCGTATAGGCCAGATGTATAATTGCACAACCATTTGAGCTCGTCAGAGGCAGTCAGGGACTGGGTCACAGTTTGGCTCTAACTCAGAGTTCTTACCTTCCAAGCTTTCTCCAGGAGTGTTTGAAAATATCCCCAGCCTGGTGGACGAAGAAGTGAAGGTGGCCGTGATCAGAGACACGCTGCGCCTCATGGACCCGATGAAGAAGAAAAGGGAGATCCAGTAAGTCTCTAGTGTGTTACTGCTTTCTGCCGGTTCCTTCATGTCTCTGCTGTGTCCCAGGCAGGTGAAGTAACTTCTTGAGAACTAAATGAAGAGACCACACATCTCATAAATAGTCCCATGTCACCAGCAACTCAAGAGCAGGAATGGTTGAGAGTACAGCTCAATGGTAGAGCATATGCTAGCCTGTGTGAGACCCTAAGTCCAATTCCCAGCACCACATGCAACCCACCAACCAACCAATACACACTGAACTGACGAGGAGCGGGATCCAGTGATACATTTCCCACAGCCATCCAAATCCTAACCCCCACCCCCACCCCCGCTTCCTCAGTGACAGATTCCACATTTGCTCACCACTATTTAGTGAGCAGGAGTGTGACAGCATGCAGGGGAGACCCCAGCAGCTGGGCACGGAGAGAGCTATCTTTGTCCTCCCTCAAGCTGCTTTTGACTCCTGTGGGTGAGCTTTGAGTTTGCAGAGTGGATGCCATCGCCTTCTAACACCTCTAGTGCAAGTCCGTATTAAATCCTCCCCACATGCCCCTGCAGCCACCCATGGGGACCCCCAGGGGGACGATGAACATCCCCCGCTTCACTCTCCAAGCAAGCACCCTCGAGATGAAGGATATTTCGCTTGGCCAGTTGGTTCTGTTTGTCCCCCCACCACACACACGTCAGGTTCCCACAAAGTGTTTGCTGGCGACTGAATATCGTTGACTGAGTTCTTCCCATATTCATGACGTGATGGACTGGCCCAAAAGCTCCCAGACCTTCAGCTCTAACCACCATGGCCCGAAGCAGGGAGGAATGCTGACTTCCCCAACAAGTGGTGTTGGGCTCCTCTGCTGAGACTCCTCATCAATGGGGCTGCAGCCCAGCTCTTGCTTGCAAGTTACCTTACAGCAATGTTTCTCACCATTGACTGCACACAAGAACCTTCCAGAGCAGCTTTCAAAATGCCGGCACAGCAGCCTCCACCTTCAGCAACACCGATTCTTATGGCTATGACTTAGAGGTTTGTTCATGCATTTGCAAGTTCCCTGGGTGCCCCATCTTGGCAGCCATGGTCAAGCAAACAAACATAGCTTCCGGGAAATGTGAGTCTTTAAGATTGGTCATATTATCCTCAGGCAGGCTGGGTTGTAACCATTCCCCTGATCTGTCCTGAGAGTGATGTCATCACCAACAGCCAGTTCTGTCTGTGTGGCCTCCATTGACTCCTGCTTCGGAGATGAGGTCCTTGGGCCTCCAGGTCCTCAGAGCATCTATGGCCCGACAGAGGACAAATGATAGGGCCACCGACTAAATACTGCTACTCTCACTACTCACCCTCAGAAAAAAACACCAATTAGAGCTGCAATTTAGTCAGATTAATCGCCATAGAGCACACTCCTTAAAAATCTTTTCTGTAATGGTTATTGATCTCAGCAGCCAAGATGAGATTCCCAAGAGACTTTGTGCTCCACACAGAGAGAAGTAGGTGGCTTTCTACAGCATGGTGGCACAGATTATTTTAGGATGACCTTGACACATCGGTATTCTGACGTCTTCACTGGAAATAAGAAGTTCAAAGTCCATGGTGTGGCTCGAGCATACTTTCAAATTTTAAGTTAAAGGTTTTTTTCTCTTTTGCAAATTTCCTGAATGGGTGCCATATTTGCGTTCTTTCCACTTCTCACTCACCCTCTCCAGCTCCTCACGTGCCCGTCCCACCATCACTCTAACTTAATAGTCACTACCTCCTCTTCGATCATCATATATATGTATATGTAAATCATATATGTAATCTACCAAGCATATCAGTGTTGCTGCTACATATGTGTGCCTAGGGCTGATCACTTGGGATTAGACAGCCCGTCGGAGGTCTCTCCTACAGCCATACCGCCCTGGATGCGCCCGTCTCCTCCTAGCTCAGAGGCTAAACAGTCAGGGCCAGTTAGTACTCGGGTAGGAGGCCCGAGCATTCTTTAACCTTTGTCACCAAGCACAGAGGAGCAGAGGCTCTGCCCTTCACGGTAAAGCAGCACGGCGAGACGGGCACCCCTCTTCCCTTTCCTTGTTTCGCGTTACCTACACAATCCACCAGAGCTGAAGATTTGAGATGTAATTGCCAAGGAGCCCAGGACCATTGATTGGGAAGGACGAAAGAGGCATTTTATAACTTGTCAAGTCATAAGCAGCAGTGTCTCATTTTTAATTTAAAAAGCATTGACGTTTGTATTGATATCCAGGGATAGAATTTTTAGGGCTCCGGCTCCATTTCTAATCTAGAAACCCTTTCATCTCCCTCTTTCTTACCTGTAGCATAAGGAGATGCGTGACTCGCTAAGTGCCATTTACTGACTTCTCCCTTAATTTCACCTTTTTACTTTATGTTTAGCCAGCGTGCACAAGAGCACACTGCAGTCTGCAAAGTGCATGAACACATAAACAATTGTTACTGAGGTAACTTTACCAGGCTTGAGGCTGAAATTATTCTCAGTTCCTACGGCTCGCAGTAACGGGATGGAGCACAGGGTGGGGAAACATAAAAATGTGTAGGGCTGTGAGGCCAAAGCCTGTGGCTGCAGTTCTGAGACCACGCCATTGTAACTGTATTGAGCAATGTCACAGTAGAACTCCAGGCTGGAATTTACCTGCAGTAGCAGAGTTTTCCATTTCCTCTTGCTGTTGTTTGACTTGGGTCTCACTATGAAGCCCAGGCAAGCCCTGAACTCACAACCCTCAGGTTTCTGCCTCCCCGGAAGCAGGAGGATTAAAAGTGTGTGTCTCTATGCCCAGTTCTAGAGCCCATGGTATGGTCCTTTTTAGTTCCTTCCTGGGGTGTTTGTCATCAAAACAGCTGGGGTGGGGGCATTTCATTTGCCCCACTCAATCTTAATTAAGCAGATGTCCTGAGACCCCCAGGCTTCCCGGGAAAGGTGCAGAAGAACCATTAGAAAGGTGCCAGCACGTAGGGTACTATACACCCTGCACCCTGCACCTCCATACAACCTGGTTCCTGTAACCCCCAGGACTGCTCCTGTGAGACTGGGAGCAGTCACAGGAGTTCTGTGTGCAGAGGAGCCTGACCCCAGTGACTGCCTTCTGCACAGAGCTAACGGTACTTCCTTTGCTGGGCATGAGGGTTTCTGCCCGTAATCCTCATGAGGCCGAGGAACAAAGGAAAACCTGCTCTGCCTAGTGAATTCCTGCCCAGTCCTGGGCTACAGAATCAGATGGTGTCTCAAACAAGAAAAAAAATGCTTTCTTTTGTGGCTAAGAGACAACATGCAAGTCTTCACTTTGTAGTGAGTTACGAGTAAGGGCTTCAGCAAGTCGCATGGCTGTTTTGAGTCTACATAATAGATAAGGGCATGTAAATAGATCAACGATAACTACATCCAAATGAAACAATTTAGTGGGCGCTTTCTAAATTTGGTTTGCCATTGGTTTTTGAGAAGCAGCCTCCCTGTGTGGGCCATGCTGACCTGGAACTTGTACTTGGTTCTCGTGTCTCAGCTCCCTGAGCCTGGGGTCTTAAGTGAAGTGCCACCATACTGTTGACAGTAGACTCTCTAACGTACACTTGACTGCTCGGCGAGGAAACAAGCCAAAGCACGGATTGGTCGTTATATCCTTGCAGAATTGTGAGTTTATGACCAGTGATGGAGCATAAATCTGAGGTGGGGAGATCACCATGGACTACCGCAGACACCAGGCAGCAAGATGTCGCTGGGGCTCGTGTGTGTGGGAGGTTAGGAGAAATTACCTTTGGAGTAAAGCAGGGAGACAACCACCACAGCAAGCTAAGTTGACCGGAAACCTTTTAGTAACTAGACACTACTGATTTCCGTCCCTGCTGGGGCTCAGTGGAAGAGCCCAAAGAACATGGAACTAAGGAGGCTAACTCTTAAGACTGTGGAAGTAAAATTCATATACTGTAAACTTTGAGAGCATTCACCTTGAGGGCCTGAGGTGTGACTCGATTATGGAAAGTCGCCTAGCATGTCTGAGGCCTTAGATTTGATCCAAAGCAACCCCTTCCCCAAAAGTGTACAATCCAGTGATATTTAGTGACATTTGGTACATCTCCAGTGTTATAGGGATATCAGTCTACCAGGTTCCAAACATGTTTGTCACTCTGTGAGAAACCCATCCCTGTAAGCACTTCCGACATCCCCGATCTCTCTCCTCCCCACCCCCTGCTGACCACTACCATCCTTGGGGGCTACCTATCTGCCATGGATTTCCTGCCCTTGGTAGGTTGTTTTGTTTTGTTTTGTTTTGTTTTGTTTTGTTTTGTTTTGTTTTAACAGAGTTTCACAATAAGCACTCTTTTGTAATTGGTTTCTTTCCTTTGTATAATGTCCCTGAGATTCAGCCATACTATAGCATGTGTTAAGAGTTTTAATAGATTATTATCTATATAGATTATAATCTTTATATAGTCTATTATATAGATTTTGGTTGTCCAAGTCTTTGTTTTGAAAATCTATCAGACATAGTCCCCAGCTGTTCTCAGATGAGGTCCTAGTCTGAGGAAAAAGTCGAGACTCGGTCCAGAGGGGCCATTTTACTTGCCCTTCCTTCCTGGATGTCGTTCTGTCTGGTAACTGGACTCTCCTTGGAAATTACAACCCTTTGGGACCCCAGAGTTTATAAAGGGTGCCAGGAATGGAGGCATGGAGGAATCTGAGGAGATTTTATGGAGCTTGCGATGCCTGGAAGCTGGGTTACCTTCGCTTGCCTCTGATTCAACTACAGCTGCTTGCAACATGACTTACGGAAGCCCAGAGGGCCCTTTTCCCACAGTAACTTGTTGCAGTCTACTCCCACTTTATTTACCCCTTCCCACCATGATAACAACCCTGTTTGCTGTAAAAGACAGAGGGAGTCTGCCTGATGCCTCAGTGCAATTGGAGACGGCCATTCTTTCCTTCTTACCTTGACAAGCATGTCTCTGGAATCCTCCGCCATTAGAACCAACAGGTAGAAACTCCAAAGCAGAGAGATTCTACATGGAACCCAGGACAAAGGTGAAGCATTCTGAGAGAACTGAGAAGAGGAACCTCCCCAGGCACACCGTTGGCATAGCTGGGAGTGACCGAGGACTGTGACTGTGTCCTGTCCTCAAGAAGAGTAGAGGAAGCACACGGATCAGAAAGCTCACAGACTGACTCCTCCCACTTGCATTGGCTGTACTGAATAATAATAGGAAAGACGTATTCATATTTTAAAAAGACTTATGATTTTTATTTTATCCATGTGAGTGCTAGGAATTGAACCCCAGTTGTCTGAGAAAGCAGCCAGCATTCTTAACTCCGGAGCCACCTCTCCAGAATTATGCGCACTTTAGGAAGCATGCCATCCTAAAAAGGGGGCGGCACCCTCTGACGGTGATCATGCTTCTGGAAAGAGTCTTCCAGAGGAGCCGTCTCTCTGTCCTGTAGATTGGTCCATCTATCTACACCACAGCTGATCTCTGATTAAAACCCCGAAGTTCAGCTGATGCCAAAGAATTCTTTACGCTGACCCCGGTGGAGCCGCATACACAGATCCCAAGTGCCTCTGGAGGTGTCATCTACATAGAAGAAGTCTGGGTCAAGGTAAGGCCGCTGTTGGAATGTTCGTTTGCATATCATTTGCATCAGCGGTGACTTAGAGAAACGAGACTGCTTTATCTCCAGTGTTTGTTGAGCACTTACTGTGTGTCAAGAGGAGGACGCCAGAAGCCAATTAGCTCACAGCCCAGGAGGGGAGGCGAGACCCGTACACTGAGACCTATAATGTGGAGCAGGCTAAGCACAGCGAATGCAAGGAGAAATTGTCAAGGAGGAAGAGCTATGGAGACAGCATTTCCTGGCAGGAAGAACTGTTTAAGTAGATGAAGAGACAGCACTTCAGCTGAGGTGTAAAGCCAGAGTAGGGCTTGAAATACAAAGACAAGAAGAAGGACGTCCCCGGGGGAGGAAACAGCCACCGCAGGAGGCTCTGCAGCGAGCTCTGAGGAGTTCAGGGAGGCTGGAAAGGCAGGTGTGTGAAGTAGATCTAAGAGAGGAGGGAGGCAGAAGGAAGAGCCATGGAAACCCAGAGCCCAGAGGAGGGCAGCCTGGTGTCAAAAGAAAGAATCCAGAGCTCCTTTTTTTTTCAGAGCGGAATGTGCATGGTCTTGAAGGAGCCCAGAGGTGACACAGGATCTTGTGTATGTGTGTGCCATTCCTGGAGAAAAAGGGCCAGAATTTTATTATCTAAGGCCAAAGTTGGAGACTCCATCACCCAACCCTCCAAAGGTTGGGGACATTGTGGTTTGCACCTAAGGCGACTCTCTGGTCCTCAAAGGTCTCAGGCTCGGACGGGTTGTCAGTAAACTAGAAATATGTGCCTGCGGTTTCATGGGAAGACAGACAGGAGGTGGCTAATGATACACGAGTTTCTCTGTGTGAAACACACCAAGTTATTTCCATCTCAAAATGTGGAACCGTTGAATGAGGAGTAAGCCTTTCCTATGTGTAGTCTGCTGAGGGAGCCACTTCGAGGCTGCTGGGAAAGTGGATTTCCTGAGGAGTGTTCTTCCAGAGGGACATCAGGCAGCATCTGGGTCCCTCTACCACTGGTATGCAGGTGACCCTCCCCCTATAAGAGTGGAGATGGGAAACTGGATGGACATTAACATTGTGGATAAAGTGCTTGTCACATTAAACCCTGAGGATGGAAATTCAGACTCCAGAACCCCCCCACACACACACACACAAACAAAAACAAAAACAAAAACAAAAACAAAAACAAAAACAAAAAAAAACAGCGTGGTGTGATATGGCCACCTGTGTGGTAGAGAGTATGGTAGAGGTCACCTGTGTTTCCAGGGAGGAGGGATCTCTGTGGGACAGCAGGCTGGTCTGGGTTCAGAGAAAGAGACTGCCTCAGTGAATAAAATGGAGACCTGTCTTGTTTCTTCACTGTGAGCTAGAACGATGTCTTGTCTCTCGATTTATGTGGGCTAAGCAAATGAGCAGGTAACTCTGTGTGAGAAAGAATCTCAGGCCACCAGGAAGTGTCTAGGCTTTCAGTCAGGTCCCAAACCGGAAGGGCTGAAGCATAAGCTGGGGTGTAGAGAGAAGTTAGACCCTTGGTGGGCAGGATTTTTATCAAGGGTTAGGCAGGGGTTTGTTTCCCCTGCATATAATTACCACGTCCTCTGAGGGAAGAGAGCAGAGAGCCACTCATGGCTTTTTTGAGTAGATGGGGAGCAGAGTGGGTAGGCACAGGGCTCTGCAGTCAGATGCTTCAGAGGTAAATCCCTGCTCTGTCATTTATAGCCATAAAAGGTTTTGTCTCCTCACTCTGCACTCTGCTTCCTTCATCCATAAAAGGGAGTTTTTCAGTTGGATATATATTTTTTTTTTAAATCTGCAAAGCAATGAAAAGTTCTTGCTTTGGAGGGAGGGAGAATCTTGCTTATTCCTGGGAGAGCCCTTGCACTGGGAAATGTCCAATCTGAATAGTTTGAAGTAAGTGGTCCACTGTGTGAGAGGGGTGTGTGTGTGTGTGTGTGTGTGTGTGTGTGTGTGTGTGTGTGCTCACGCTGTTTAGGGAGAAAGTGTGGGAGAAGCGGTGGTGCAGTAAGTAGGAAGAGCTACGGCCGTGACAGGTTAATCTTTGGCTGTGGGGAGGGATTTGATTTCCCTCTAATTATCTGCTAGATTAAAAGAAATGAGAGATGAGAACGAAGGCCCGCTTTGGCATTCCCCAGAGCCCTGGGTTATCACACCAAATGGTCGGCAATATTCTCCAGCTGCTCTCTTTCCTCCTCTTTTCATGCAATTTCCATTTCTTCCTTCACTCTCCAGGCAACTCTCCAGGCAGAGGCTAATGTGCGGGGCGTGGGAGAGGGCCGGATCTGAGCAGTTCAGAGCAGTAGGACCCGGCCTCACACTCACCCGTCCACCCCTGCACCCTTGCAAGTCAGGGCTGCTTGTGAACAGAGCTTTACTCCCCACCCCCTCCAGCTGGAGAACCAGCTCTCCCTGGCATGGTGGGCGGTGTCCTTAATGTTGAGTGGATCCCCTCTTCCCCCAGACTGTGCTATTCCCCTGCAGCATGGAAGCTGCTAGCAAGTCAGTGGATGCACAGGGAAAAACACCTCTGCATGTCAAACTGTGCCTGAGGCTGGGTCAGCAGTGCACCTGAACCTGGTGGGGTACAGAATGCAGTAGGAACGCCATTGAGGGGACCAGCGGACCTGCCCCAGAGAATGTGAGGCAGGATGGCGGTGGAGTGGAAGCCTCAGCAGAAGCTCCAACCCGGTCCTAATGAAGCCTCTTGGCCACCAGAAAATGGGGACTACAATATCTGTAGCCCCATCACTCGTGAAAGCTAGAAAAGCAACCATGCTCCCACGGAGGCATGTATTGCTTTTACTCCTGGCGCTTAGTTTCTGCCCCACCCACAGCGCCACAGCACCACAGCAGTTCAGAGGCCCGATCGCAGGCCCAGCCCCTGGATGCAGGAACATCTTGTCTTTTTTTTTTTTCTTTTTTCTTTTTTTTCAGAGCTGGGGACCGAACCCAGGGCCTTGCACTTGCTAGTCAAAGCGCTCTACCACTGAGCTAAATCCCCAACCCCATCTTGTCTTTAAGTGATGACTAATATTGATCATTAACTTGACAAGACCTAGGATCGATCACCCAGGAGGCAAGCCTCTGGGACTGTCTCTGGGTGTCTAGACTAGCTTAACTGAGGCAGGAAGACCCATCCTGAATACAGGCTAGGGACCTGGATCCTAAATTTAAAAAAGTGGGGGGTGGGGGGGGCTGAATCCCAGCATTTCTCTCTCTCTGCTTCCTGACTGAAGCAAAGCCACCTCATACTCCTGCTCCCACAATGAACTGTAACCACCTATGTCGAGCCACAATAAACCCTTACCTCCTTAAGTTTTCCTTTGTAAGGTGTTTTATTCCAGCAATGCAGGAGTGGTTGCCTATCTATCATCTGTGCAGTTGTAACTCACTGGTAGTCTCTCAGAGCCACACAACAGCTTTGGCATACTCAAGGGGCACTTGGCTCAACTGTGCACTGTGCCGGGTCTGTCAGGGGTGGAGATAGTGAAGGAGATGAACTCTGGTGCAGAGGTAGAGGGCTCCTCAGAGCACTGGCCTCCAGGCCAAGAATCCAAAGCACAGGAAGGCTGCCTTCAGCTCTGGGTCTTGGGACCCCATCTCCTGCTGGCAGGAGGAGTTAACCTGCATCCGAAATCAGCTGAGGTGGAATGTCTACACAAGATGCACCCTGCGAAACACCATGGGGACAGAGACTAGACTGTCCTCCAAGGCCTGATTAAGTAGAGGATCTTGAAATCCTCTGCTAGGAAGGAAAAGGGATACACTGAGGATGTCTCAGCTCAGAGGAGAGAGAACCAAAAGCAGGAGCCATGTGTAGCTTCGAAGATTGGCGTGGGAGATAGAATACGTCTCTGCAGGTGCCGGTGGCGGAACAAGGAACTAAGGCTGAAGTTAGAGGTGGAGACCGTAAAACCTGGTGAAAACAAGAAAAAGCAAAAAGCTCCCCTTTGCAATGTTACCATCAGTCTCAAAGGACTCATGAGTCCCGTGCAGCCGGAAGTAACCAAGCCAAGGTCAAACAAGACATAGCAAAGGAAAGGCAGCCCTGGGATGAGTACACACGGGTTCAAAGTTTCAGCGTGTGACAGAGCAAATCACTTAACCTCCCTGAACTCCAGCTTCCCGCACTCTACAGTGGGATAATGGTGGAGCGGTGCCTGCCTTGCACTTTCAACTGGAGCATCACTCAGTGCTTGAGGCGGACACCTCAAAGCAGGCAGGGCTTTATTAATCTTAGTTCCCAGCTTCAGAGGAGTCGCTGCCACTTGACTCCATTGTGATGATTCAGAGCCTCATGGTCTGCATGTGTTAGAGCCAAGCCACTCTCCTCATAACAGCAGAAGGAAGGGCACACAATGTCACCTCGAGAATAAGCCCTCAGTAACCTGCTTCTTCCCACCAGCCTCTACTTTCTACAGCTTCCCCCGACCCCAGCATCCCTAGAGCCCAGGAAGTATGCACCCACCAAAGAATCAGCCCATTCATGAGACCAGGACCTTCGTGGTCTGGTTAGCTGGGCCCCACTTCTGAATATTGCAACACTAGAGGCCAAGCCTTCAGCTCATAAGCTTTGGGGTCACATTGTAGATCCAAACCATAATAGTTATTGGGAGAAAATAAGGGATCAGAACAGATCTCAGGGTACATTCTCTCCAGAAGTGTCTATTGGGTTCTTCCTGGGGGGTGGCTCACGTTACCTGCATACTCATCAGTTTGCATGCAGACCCTCCCCTTGTCCTTGTGACACCCCAGAAGGAGTACATCTGGGATCTCAGCCTGCTGCCAGCCTCTCTTGTCTCTTCCCACTCAACTCCACCACTTCAGGATGACGGTAGACACTCTAGTTCACACACACACACACACACACACACACACACACACACACACACACCAACCACAGCGTCTCTACCCTACCTGGCTCTGGCTTTAAGTCTGTCCCACCATCAGACACCCTCTGGGAAGCACTCCCTTAGCCCCCTCGTTTAGTGCTGAGATAATCAGGAGCCTCGTGAGAGGTGGACAGTGACCCCCGGGGGAGGGACACCCTGGACACAGCTTTCCAATGACTCCAAGAGCAAGGCATGCCCCAGCTTGAATTCTGTTCATAACGCTTGCAGCCAGAGCACTGAGAACAACACGGGGCCCCACCATTAACTCACGTTTTTGTTCATCCGCTTTCCTTCCCTGGCTCTCTGTGTGGGTTTCTTAAGACAATCAAAATATTAACAACTGTCAAACCTAACCTTTACGGCACCATCACACCCATTTAAAACAATTCTTCTAATGAGGGAGAAGTTGCTACCCCCCTCCCCCATGCCTTTTTATTCTCCCACAGCTGGTTTGCAGGCGAAACCTAGATGCATTCTTAATTTTGACTCAGCCTTTCTCTCCAGCAGAGAAAGTGGTGGGGAAGATTTTTTTTTTCTCTAGGCAACAGCAACACTGTTGTCTCATTTGTTTGTTTGTTGTTTGTTTTGTTTGTTTGTTTGTTTTTGCACTGTAACATGGCAACTTGCAAGATCGCTGATTGGAACCTCAGTGCTTCTAGGAACATGTCCTTCCTTCATGATCAGTAAACACGACTTGCAGATTTTAGCCATCTAACTATTGAATGCCGAAGTGCTTCTTTGCTTCATGAATATTTTAAGGCGGAACAGTAGACAAATTCTACCTTGCTCCCAAATTTTGCTGGAGCTCTGAAACAACGTGCATTTCAGTTTTATACAACTGCCCTGGCCGGTGTGAGCTCTACTTCCCTCGGCTCTCTGTCAGGACAAGGCCAGGATGGCTGTGGAGGACAGGCCGTCCTCCAACCCCTGAGTTTACCCTTGGATCTCGAAATGCCCTCGCTGGAAATAGAATTTGAAGCAGCCCCTTTTTGACAGACGGGGATGCTGTCTTCTGTGGTGCCGGAGGCAGAAGTTTTCCGAGTCCTCTGGGCCTGGATTTGAGAACAGCTCTTCCATTTGCTCTCTGTGAGAACTGGAGCAGTTGACTTCCCTGATCCTTGGTTTCTCCATCAGTAAAAAGTTGATAATAGTTAAACGCTGCTTAGCAGAAGTGTTGTGATGGTGAAGTGAACCTCTGTGCCTAATCTACACAGCACACGCGCTGCCTGGATATGGGAAGCATTTCATGAGTGGTAATTGTTTGATAATTAGCCTTTTATACTCATCTAATACCACAGTACGGAGCACCACTAATAGCACAGGGCTAACATCGCTAGCATTAATGTTATTACAGCCCTCACAAATGGACACATGCTGAAATACAGCTGTCCTTCCCAGCATCCCCCATGGTACCAAAGCCTGTGGATGCTCAAGTCCCTTACACAGAACAGTAGAGTCTGTATGTAACTGCCCCCCCACCCTGCCCCATATACTTTAGATTTCTGCAGATACCCTTGTATACCGAATACAATGTAAATGCTGCCTAAGCAGTTGCTACACTGTATTGTTCGGGAAATGACCCTTTGAAAATAGGCTAGACACAGTCAGTAAAAATGCCGCTTCCTTCCAGAGGATTGCCCATCCTTGGTTGAATCCTTGGACACAGACCTCACAGACCTCACAGAGGCAGAGGGCAAATGGTATACAGGCTTCTTCTATTCAAGTCATGTGTGTGTTATTTTTTGAAGACAGGAATTTATCTAAACAAACGGATAGGGTAACAAGAGTTCAGCAAGACTCAAGTAAGTCAACAGTGCCCATGTTTCTAGTCTAATTAAAGTGATCCCCGGTACAAAGCGTTTGCTCCGTTCCTGCCTCACATTGAAAACGGATCCCTCTAATTTCCATGAAGTTTTTGTCCCTTCGCATGAGCGGGGACCCTAAAAAAACAAAACAAAAACAAAACAAAATAAAAAGGAAGTCTCCTGGGGGATGTAGCTCTGACCCAGCTCGGAGGTGAGGTCCTGGGCTGCTGGTGCCACAGTGCACTCTGAAGCTGACCTTGAGCAAGTCTCTACATCCACCCAACCCCGCCTGGCCCCGCCTCGCCCTGCCTCGCCCCACCCCGCCCCCAGCTTGTGGTTTGTTCATCTCTACTGTCTGCCATGTCGAAAAACCCTCAGCTTTTATAAGCACGACGATTTATCATTTGGAAGAGAGAGAGAAAATAAAAAGAAAGACTCCATCTTTTAAAAACCCTTGGACTCTGCAAATTTTGCTGGTTGCTTTTAAACCATTAGATATGAGATGCCAGATATTGGAGGCCAGCCTAATTGGGAGCTGTAGTTCTTGTCTACCGTAGCTGTGCTTTCGAGAAGTGTTTCTGACAGTCTCTCACCACCCCACCACTTGCTTCCAACTGTAGGGATCTGCTTCTCCATAGCAGTCACAAGAAACACTTCAGTCCTACTTATAAACGTTAATTAGTTTGAAGAAGAGAAACAGGATTTGTGGTTCTTAAAATAGCTGCAGATATAGAAGGCCACATCCCCGGTGTTGTAATCTGGATGCTTGGTAAAGATGCCACTGTGAGGCTTGGCACGGATCCTCTGCCCAAGTTTATGGCTAGCGTCTTCCAAACTGGCAAGCTAGTGTGTGCATTTAAGGGAAGAGATTGGTCCTCATCCCTACACTTAGCTATTTTAGATGTGACCCCTGTGTCTTCCGTGGTCTGGCCACAGGTTGTACCAGCTGTCTGTGAGCCATCTTTCCATTAATGTTGGAAGCCTGCTCAAATCACATCTGACCTGTGATTACAGTGGTAGGACTACTCGGTGTTGGTGGAGTGACCAGGCAATGGAGTCTCTGAGTAATATTCCAGATATGAAGCTCACACATGCAATAGCAGCCTTCCCTTTGGAGGTCGAAGGCAGACGAATTATGAGTTCAAGCCCAACCTGAGCTGTGTTGTGAGTTTGAGATCAGCAGGGAGACCTTGAGTAGCAGTCTGGCTGTGCTACTGGCTGGCTCCTTGATGCATGCTATGGGCCAGGTGCCGTATTGAGCCTGTGGCTGCACAGATAATGTGTGTGCAGCTTCCTGCCTCGCCTCAGCTCAGGGCTGGGTTCCACTGCTGTGCTGGTGTTTTAATTTTTTATGTGTGGAGCTGTTTTGCTTGTGTCTATGCTTTGCCCACAAAGGCCAAAAGCGAGCTTTGGGTCTCTGGAGCAACAGGTATTTGTGAACTGCCATGCTGGTGCTCAGAATCAAACCCGGGTCCTCTGGAAGAGGAACCAGTGCTCCTAACTGCAGAGTCCATCTCCTGGTTAGTTTTAACTGTCAACATGACATCACCTGAGAGGCGCGTCTCCACTGAGGGATTTCCTAGACAGATTGGTCTATGGGGGATTGTCTCGACTGTTAACTGAGGTTGGTAGACATAATTCTTCGTGAAGGCGATACCGTTTCATGGGCTAAACCCTCAAGTGTTTGAGATCAATGAGGAGTAGTCAAGCACACGCACCAAGCAAGCACTGTTTGGAGGGAACCAGCTGCCTAAGCCCTGCCTTGACCCCTCTCAGTGACGGATGTAACCTGGACTTGTAAGCTGGACAAACCCCTCCCTCCCTTAGATCCCTTCTGTCTGGATAGTTCATCCTAGTCACTGGTGTTAAACCAGAAGCGCTGTGGAGGGCCCTTCCTGCCCCCGGGGTCCATCAACTCTGTTGTTTTCGCGCAGCAGTCAGTCTCGGGCTACCAGCCAGGGCCCCACTCCAGCAATGGGCAGTCCCTAGACAGGTTACAGATTATAGAAGCCCCAGCAAGATTACTTACCGTGTGAGCGTGGTCGCACCCCACACGAGGTCTGTTGGGTTTGGGAGTCTGTGTGTGTATTATAAGGACTTACTTGTCTCCAAATAAACTGGTTTTAGCCCATGCTTGGTAGTTGAAAATATCTGTCCTTGGCACTTGTTAGGAGTCCTCGGGTCACCTTATACTGCACCTTAGATGGGGGAAGTTTAGTACCCTCTCTATGGACAGTGCATTCATTTGGATTTATGTTTTCTCTTGTAGTTTGCTTCACACTTAAGACATTTTTGTAATATTTCCCCGCCCCTCCATTTCCCATTAAACTGTGTGGATTAATCTGCATTAAGAAAATCACCTTCACACAGCGTAATGTTGACTTGGCACACCCCTGACTGCCTGTAAGCCTCTTGTGAATTGGAAGTCACATGGAACTGTAAGTGGGACTTGTCCTTCCAGCCAGCCCCTGACATGCCATCTAGGTGTTTTATTTATTTTATTACAAGCCACAAGCCTAGGTTGGGCGCTATTCTAACTTATTTCCCAGCCATAACGTTCCTCGTTACTTGTTGTTTTCCTGGTCACGTGCCTGTGGTCCATCTCTCATTCTGGCTTGCACTATTCTCCCAGTCCTCTCCCCCCACCCACCCCTCCCCCGAAACCCCCTCACTCGGTCCTCTAGTCCCACCTTTCTCCCTCTACTGCCCAATCACAGGCTCTAGCCATCTATTGACCAGCATCACTTGGTGTGCCCAAGGGGCTGCTGTCAGTTGGGGGCTGCCAGATCTTGAGGGCAGGTAGTTAGAATACAAATAGCATCAGACCAAGCAGATCAGACCAACCAATCAGAGCTGGGGGCCTTGCCTCCACCTAGCGTCAGAATGATTTGAGAATAAGATAAAGGAGTAACGAGAACCTCACGGAAGAGGTAAGACCAGAGAGAGAAGCGTCTTCAGGCAAGAATCCAGAGTGAGGTTTTCCCTGCAGCCCACATGCAGGGCTGCGAGGAACCAGAGTCAGGCCTGTAAGCAGCAGAAATGAGCAGGCAGTGGGTGTCTGGGCCCCCTCCGCGCACTGTCTTCCTCCAGATTCAATAGTCACCAAAGGCATTCTCTCTCCTCCAGTAGACGATGCCCCAATACCGTGTGGTTGTGCTTAGCTCCTGGGGTGAAATGAGACTCAGGGAACAGTGCTCCTTGCAAACAGAAGCAGGCTCAGGTTCCAACGGTAGTCCCCCATGTTTAGCTGTGGGATGCCAGGTGAGCCCCCCTCCCAACACTGCTCCTCATCCACAGAAAGAGACATAACGCTGGGCGGATGTGAAAGTTAAGAGGGCTAATACACAGATGTGCCGCCTCCGTGAGTGCTCAGTGTATAAGAATAAGGCAGGTGACACAGCAACGCACACAGACGTCCTTGGTAAACGGCACCGATTTACATAAATTGCTTCCATATAAGTATAGAGAAATACTGTTATGTTTATGATGGTTTTAGCTAATCTGGAATTCTTTTGGCTGTTAGCACTACTTATTTTGATAGTGGGGCACCTGGTGCCTGCTCCCACCCTCCTCCTTGTTACAAAGAAGGATTACAAGCCAGAAGGAAAGGAGAAATTAAATTCATGAGAAACCTCTGTGCATCGAGTGGCCATTCTCTGACACTAGCTATTTTTATAGGTCCTCCTAGAAGCTGTCACATAATTCTGTAGCAGCCATTTCAAAGTATTTGCGCCAGTTAATTTATGCTGAGAAGTCATTGGTGGGAATTTGACACAGGCCTGGCATATCCGTAAGCCATCAGGCTTCAAGGGACAACACCCTGTCCAAGGCAGCCTGTGAGGAACATGCAGGAATGAGAAGGAGTGGGCACCCATGGCTTCTTGATGGCTCCTCTGCCCTCCCTGTCATCATCACCACTGGATTTAACTGAGAGTTACTTTAGTCAGGACCATAACCCTACCGAGTATACGATGCCATTTGACTGTTTCCAGGTTCGCCGTAGGACTTGGGCAGAGGGGAGGATTGAACCAGGCTTAGCTCATGCCAGATCCCACATTAGCCTCATTGGGAGCTGAGGGGACGCTTCTCCATGCCCAGAGAAGGTCCCGTAAAGGTCCGTGTGGCATTTGTGCGGGAGTTACTTGGTATTGATCAACAGTTTCTCTCTTCCTGGCAAACATCACTGCTAATGTGTTGCTCCAGACTCCTTGCCCTTTAAAACTAATATTTCTCTTCTTCCCTTGATCTGTGCAATGTGGGAACTGACCCAAGCTGCAGGGCACTCTCTCTACAATCCATACCACCTTGTGTTCCTAGGGAGGATTCTGTCTCTGATCTCTAGATATGCTGGTCATTGCCAGAAAGAATCCCTAAGTCACCTTACTTTTGCTCATGATTTTGGAAGTACAAAACTGGGTTGGCTCTGGTGCTCTTGGGCCTGTGGTGAGCCAGCACATTGTGCTGGAAGGCACGTGGAGGAATCTGCTCTTCTTACAGGGACTGGTGCTCTGCCTCTGAGGTTAAAAGCACACGCTACTCTTGCAGAGGACCTGGGTTTGGTTCCCAATACCCATGCAGGGTGGCTCGCAACCACCTAAGTCCAGCCCCAAAGCATCCGACACCCTCTTCTGGCCTACACACAGACACACAGATATTTGATAATGCCTGTGCATTATTAAAAGTAAATCTTTTTAAAAGTGAACCAATGACCTAACTTCCTGCCACTAGGCCCCACCTCTTAAAAGTCCCTCTACTTTCCAATAACACCAAGCAGAAGACCGTGCCTTTTAAATTTGGGGATTTTGTCTATTTTGTGTTTGTTTTGTTTCATCTTGGACATAGGGCATCACTATATCTGTCCAAGATTGTCCTGGAACTCGCAATCTTCCCATTTCTGTCGCCTGAGTGCTACAATTACAGGTGTGCATTGACGCACCCAGCTGGAGACCAGTCCTTTGCACACAGGAGCGCGTGGGTGAGGGCTGACTGACAGGAGCATGAGGGCCCAGATCTATGGCGTCCCTGAAAGCCCACCCCAGAGGGAGGTGACGTGCAAAAGCCGTGTCACTGGAGCTCTTGAGAGACTGGCAAGTAGCTTCACCAGAGAGTCTCCTCTCCCTGCAACTGCACACTCACTCCTCATGTAACTGTGGGGACAGGGCTGGTATCCTTAGAGTCTGGGGAAACACTGCCTCCTCCCTCCATAAGGGAGTACTTCAGTCTGGAAGAAACAGCTCTACAACAGGAGCATTATTTAATATGACCGTGTAGACCAAAATGATGACTAACAGAAGACATGGTTGTTTGTTCAGAAACATCAGAAAAAGCTTTGTGTAACTCAGATTTCTTCTGCAAGTGGGGCCTGGCTGTGAAGACCCAGCAGGCTTCTTCTCTGTCACTGGCAGGTCCAAGCCGATGATGGCAGATTTTGGAATGGTGGCTTTCACACCACAGACCCTGCGTAGGTCACCTGAGCTTCCTGAACGCCCATTTCTCTTTGTGTTCCAATGTGTATAATGTATGTCTGTGTGTGCATATGTGTCTGAGTGTGCACACACATGTATGTGCACATTTGTGGAGGTCAGAGGTTAATAACGGGAGTACTCCACATCAGTCTCCACACTATTTTTGGAGACAGGTCCTTTATTGAACCTGGGACTCATCAGTTCCAAAGCCTTAAGGATTCTCTTCCCCCACGCCCCCTTGTCAGATGAGAGGTGGGTACCACTGCTCCAGCTTTCTGTGTGGGCACTGGGAATCCAAACAGGTCCTCATGCTTGTGCCCCAGGCACTTTACCCCATGAGCCACCTCCCCTACCCCTGCTTCGTGTCCATCTCTCACAGGATCCACCACAACTGTGAAAGCGGTTCATAAATCATGAACATCATGCGAAATGTTAATTGCTACACTCATTGTGGCTTCATTGTCCTTACTAGTAAACGTGTCATTCAACCAGTCAGTTTCAGAGTCTCTAGAGTTTTTAGCTTAATACTAGGCGTGTGAGAGTAAAAGCTTATCGAAGGAATTAATTAGCAAATCATCAATTTCCTCCAAAACTGACCCTGAAGCTTAAACTTGGGTCTTATCCCAAGCTAGGAACACAGTAGTCCCCAACTGAAAACGCACTGGGTGAATGAAGGAAGATTCTGTGCTCACTGCTGCTGCCTAAGGTGTTAGTCACTGGGGCACTAAGCCTACTAATTAGAGTTCACGTAATGTTACACACTCAGGACGCAGACGAGGATGCCCGCATTAGGTGGGAGATCGGCCCGGCTGGCCTGTTCATCACCCTCACTGCCAAGATGCCACATTTCTGGGGCAGATGCTCTTGCTGAGAAATTCCAGGGGGGGAGTGTGCCTAGGGGATCAGGTCCTGAGCTTGCATCACGTGACATTTCTGTCTGCACTCCCTTCACACGGGCTGCGGGGAACTCAGAAAACCCACTCCCTGCTTGCCTCTCCGTGTTGTCGATGCAGCAGTGGTGGCATGTGCTCCCTCGCACTGTGAAAGGCCACATGTTTGGCAGGTAGATTAGGGGAATGGACGATGGAGCTCCAGATCCCTAAATCCAGTCTGCTCAGTCACTTCCAGCTCTGTGACCTTGGGCAAGGTCGGCCTTCAGGCCTCAGCTCTGACCCACCACATCCACTCACTGCAAGGGTCCAGATTACACGTTTATGAGGCCCAGAGCCCGGCATGTGGAAGGGGGCAGAGTAAAGCAGCATGAACACCCAACACTTTTAGAGTCCTTAGACGTGGGAGATGTTACTCAACCAACAGTACCCACCATGTATAATTACTACCGTTTGCTAATTATAAAAAGGATCGTAAGGTTTCCATTTTCTCCATCTTTGTAATATTGAGGCCATATCATCTTTTGATGAATATTGACTAAAAGGAGGCCAGAGTTCCAGTCGATGACAATCCTTTCTTTACTGTCATTTCCACTGGCCAGGACAGAGAGCTGTCCCGGAGTCCTTGCTCTGACTCTTTCTCGGCATCACTGCGTTCTCACTGGGTAAACGCAGCCTAGGCTTTCTCTCCTCTGTAAAATGAGGGAGACTTGTGGCTACTTCATAGGGCCATGGAGAGGGCCAAGTAAGTTACTCATCTAAGGGCTTGGGGTATGGCTTCACACATCGAAGGACATCAAGGTCTGTACGTGGTGGCAAAATAAGTGCTCATTAAACACAAGTTCCCCCACTCCTTTGCACTATTCTCTCCCCTTCCGACTTCCCCTAGCACCCATCACTGTGACTAGGCTTCCCAGCTGAGGAGCTCCGCTAATGACACAATCATGTTGGGGACAGAGGAGAAACCCCATAGCCTGAGCAACTTCTGCTAGTGGCACCTGTCACCCACTACCAGGAGGCTCACCATCAGGATTCCAATACTTGACTCCTCATGTACAGGCAGCTAGGGCAGGGGCTGGCTGCCAGGCTCCCTTCCCGGAAACAATTTCCACCGGGACCTTGTCCACCGCCACTTCCCTTTTCATTGTCATGAAGTAATGGAGTCAAAGTCCTCCAGCCAATAGCAGCACACAAAACGCCTCTGCACCTGTGTGGCAGCCTCATTCAAATTGCAGAATTATATTTTTCATACTCTCAGGGCTTCTCTTTCTGAATTAAGAAAAAAAAGCAACAAAAAACTTTGTTTTATTTAGCTATTTGGAATTGGACTCTTTCTCTTTTTTTTTTTTAAAGATTTATTTTATTTATTAGATATAAGTACACTGTAGCTGTCTTCAGATACACCAGAAGAGGGCATCAGATCTCTTTACAGATGGTTGTGAGCCACCATGTGGTTGCTGGGAATTGAACTCATGACCTCTGGAAGAACAGTCGGGTGTTCTTAACCGCTGAGCCATCTCTCCAGCCCGACTCTTTCTCTTAATACAGCAGTTTTTTGTTTGTTTGTTTGTTTATTGGCGAGAGTCGGGGGTGAGACATGAGCCATAGCACGTGTGTAGTGGTCAGAAGAAATCTTGTGAGGGTCACTCCTTCCCTTCCATCATGTCGGTTCATAGCATCAGGCCCGGCAGCAGCCGTCTTTGCTGGTCCTCTCTCCAGCCCCCTCAGAGTCTTCCTGAGTCTTATACACCTGCTCCCAGAAATCAAAGACAGCAATCTGACATTTGTTTTCTCTTTCCTTGTTGCCTTGGAATGAAGAGACGTGCTAATAAACTGGCTTTCAAAACACAAAACAAAACACTCCACACTCCTCCGCTCGTGTTTGCGTTTTCCCCACGGTGTAAATACTCTTCCACAGTGGCTCTTAACAACCAGCTTAGAAAGGGTCTTGAATATTCATAGGCTGCTCATAAGGGAACAGAAGCACGCAGCGTGGAATGGACAAGCCACCAAACCCCGGTGGTCCCGACTTAGGGATTCACTCAACACTTGACAGCTGGCTTACCCGGGATAGGGGGATTCCTGGAGCTTCCTTCTGTGGGGGTCAGTGACCTCGTGCGAGTGATGACAAATACAAGAGAGAGTGGCATGCACGCCAGGAGCCTCAAACTCAAGGGCCCCATCGACGACCAAGGAGTAGGTCGAGCCTCTGACAGGCACCTGAATCTGCCACCATAGCTTGGCTGCATCTGGGAACCAACTGAGAATGTCACTGATGCCTGCAGCAGCCAAACCAGAGTTCCTGAAGATGTCAGGCGGCTGTGGATGGGCAGCACGTCTGCCACCTCCCAACCGTTGTGCACGTGGCAGCAGCCCCTTACAGCCTGGCGCCGTATGGCAACCTGGTTACCGTTCTTTGGGCTCTCTTGGCTGCTGTTCACAGTCTTTCTCAACCCTAATGGCCTGGCCTCTAGGTACCACTTCTTCAGACAGTTCCCTCTCTAAGCATGTCCCCCACTCCTGGTTTTGTCTTGCTGTCCGCAGTGGGCTTCAAGTGTGTTTTGTTCCACTTTTGTCTCTTAAGTGAGGTTGGCTCTGCTGGGGGTTCAAGAATTTTGGGATTCTACCTCCCATGTTTTTCACTACTGTTGGAGATCCTAAGCGTGACGTCCCCTCTCTCATCTTTGGCAATACTCTTCCCTCTACCCATGATGCCCCTCTGTTTCCAGCAAGTGACCTTTCACCTCCCCAAAATCAGCTCAAGCTCATCTCCTGAAGCCCTCTTTGCCTAAGAAATGGGGCACACGCTTGCTTCTTGAGGGTTTAGAGTCACCTAAGAGACAAGCCTCTGGGCATGCTGGGAAGGGGCATCTGGATTATGTTAATTGAGGTGGGAAGACCCATCTTAACTGAGGATGGCACCAACTGTAGTCCTAAACTGAATGAAAAGGAGACGTGGGCATTCGCCTCCCTGTGCTTCCTGATTGTGGATGCAATACGCAGATGCCCGTTCACCAGAATGGGCTGTTTCCTCAGACCGTGAGCCAAGATTAATTTCTTCTTTGAGTTTCTTAGGTCAGATATTTTGTCTCAGCAACACATAAGGCAAAGCAGGACCCCTGCGCCCTCCCTTGGCACGATTCCCGCCCTTAGTTGTTTATCTGCCTGTCCTGACTAGGCAAGTATTTATGCGGTGATTTTCCCGGTGACCCGGAAATGAGCGAGCTGGGCTGATGGACTAGAGACTCCCGGCTGAGCCTTCCTGGGTCAGAGCTGCATGGGAGTCATCTGTAGCCCTGGCTCTCTATACAGAGTCATGCATGCAACCTTGGGGTTTGCTTGGTTGTTTTGTTGTGTCCTCATGTTGGAAAGGCAGATAGAAGGAAGGGTGGCTGTGAGACATTCCTTACTTGTGTGTGTACTCAGGACTGTGACTCAGAGGGCTAAGGGGACTAACTGACTTCCAGAAGTTTCATAGGGAGAGTCCAATCCTACAGCAGGACTCATTCGTGGGCATCACACCTTGGGCCATGTTCTTTAAAGGACTTGACATTGACTTTGAAATAAAAAATTTTCTCTGAAAGTGTCCAGGACGAAAGCAATAAACGGAGGGTGAGTACAGGAGGTCGAAGTACTTAGGATCACCCAGGGGTGTTTTCAGTTGTATTTTTCTGGGGAGAAACCAGCTAGCGATGGTTCCTGACTTTGCTCAGTGTGTGTATGTGTGTGTGTGTGTGTGTGTGTGTGTGTGTGCGCGTGTGCACTTTGGTACAAAGTGTGGAACCCAGGACCTCGCATTCACCAGTGCTGGACAAGCACCGAGCTCTGTGCTCAGGCCCTAGTGTGCACTTAGTAAAGTAGGTAGCACACGAAGCTTAGGGATGAGCTGCTAACATCAGATCTCCTTCAGTGAAGAAACTGATGTCCCATCTCTCTAACTCCTGAAAACTAATTGGGAGTGTTTGCCAATGCCTCACTGCCCCAGGACTCGACACACCGTTGTCATTACTGATTACTGTTAGCTGTACACGTGGTGCAATCTGAAAGACCTTTGCAAATGCTCTTTCTCAAAGAAGGAAACTCAGCCTCAGGAACGAGATCACTGCCTAAGCTCCCACAGCCTGGTAAGGCCAAGCCAGGCCCACGCTCAGTTCCTGTTTGTTTGCTTGCTTTTGTTTGTTTTATTTTCCCCACTGTGCTGTGCTTGCTCAGTGTGTGCTCCCAGAGCTCAGGACCCTGTGTGCGATGGGCGACAGCCGAACTCTAAGCCCCACCCCAGATGCCTCTGGCTCACTGATAGCATTTTATGACACAGGAATTTGTATGTTAGCTAAACAGCACATGGAAAATAATGAAAATAATTTAAAGACATGCACAAGAACGTTATAAATTTGCACTAAGTGCCATTAATACTTCTCTAGTATTATGTAGCCTTTCCGCTTGAGTTCACTTGAAAAAATAAATTCAATATTTCCTTGCTCTACTGGTGAAGCCCTAAATTCTAAAATTACCCCAAGGGCAGGAGTTGAGCTCTCCAGCGATTACTCCTGGTGTAACCAGCTTTCCTGGGCTATATTTATCACTTAGCTAATTTGGTCATAGGTTTTCTTCCTTCCAGGAAGACGGTAATTGTATGGAATCACTTTGGATAGGGATTTATGAACATCACATTAATTTGGTCTCTTTTGTTCTCTCACGATTAGCTATTTATAAACTGAAGATGGATTTTTATTCTTTGAGCAGACATGGAGAAAGAAATGGCTGGGATTATAGAACCACTCACGTAACAAGCATTTTCCAAACCTCTCCCATGTGTGGGGCAAATTTCCAGGGGCGCTTTAGAGCCAGTACCAACCTGTGTGGTCTCACAGGCTAAAGAAAGGGTTAGACCATCAACAAAACATGAAGGAGAAGATTAACTAAAAGCCACTGGTATGTGTCCCAGCTGGGGCTTGCTGTTCTGGGACCTGGAACGCCCCCAGAGGCTCAGGAACAAGCTTAGTTCTAAGCCTGTCAGGTGGAGGAAGCTCTAAGAAGTAGGGACCAGTGGGAGGTCTTGGGCCTTGGAGGACAAGCTTTCAAGGGGGGTTCTGGGACTCCAGCCCCTTCCTCTGTGTCTTTATTTCCTGGTTGCCATAGAGAGAACAGCTTTCCCACCACACCGTGCTACCTCCTACAGGCCCAGAAGCAGACTATGCCCAATCATGATCTGTAACCTCTAGAACATTTACTCCAAATAGGCTTTTAAGCACATTATCTCAGGTGTTTTTTGCAGTGAAGGAAAGCTGACCAAACACAGTTAGCCATGTAGCCAGATGTGGATTATATCCATAATCCTAGGACTTAAGAGGCCGAGGAGGGAGGATTGCCTGGAGTTCAAGGTGAGCCTGGGCTGTGGACCAAGGCCCTTGCTTCAAAACATAAATAAACATGAAAAAAAAATACTTAAGGCTTTTTTTAGGTCACAATTTGGGTTGTTCAAAGGCACAGTGATGGCAACAGCTGAGTTCTGGTAAGGATCCTTTTATAGAGAGTGGAGACAGTGGGAGAAAGTGGTCAGGCCTTGATACACAGAGTGTATGTAGGGCACAGCCAGTTTCAGGTTCAAATCACACTCTCCTGAGAACAGCCCTAATCCCCACCAAGGGCATACCCCAACCAGCCTCCGGCCCTGCCACTAGATCCTACCTCCGTAAGGCTTACTACTTCCCAAGCCACTAATCTGGGGCCAAGCCCCCAACACACGGGTCCTCAGGAAATAAACCATGCCCAGACATAGCAGGCAGGACAGGACCGTGAAGGGAACCAGCAGGCATCCTCTTTATTTGAGGTGATCCTTGCACAGGAGGAGACAGACAGATTCATACTCTGTCTTCTGAGCCTCTGTAGGTCTGATCTGACCTATTTCCACCATCCTTGGAAACCATGAGACCTGTGAAGCAGCAATCTTTCCTTTGCTAATCTACAATAAACTCTCTCACTACAAAGCAAAAGGCTTTTGTTTTCTGTTAAAATGATTTGAACATCAGCGAGCAGATGAGGTGAGAGTCTAGGGAAGTGGGGAGCCTCTCCTGTTCTTCAGGATCGGCCACAGAGATCTAGTCCATCGATTAACCTGGAGGGCCATTGTGATCCGTGCACCTAAGGAGAGTTGGGCCACTCCGTCTGTGCCTTGAGGAAGGAAGTAAACAACTGAATCGCTGTTGGGCTCTGGCAGTAGCAGGCCACACACCCTCTGGGCACCTTCTGTGGATGCTCCCTAAAAGACTGGTGGGCCAAAGTCATGCAAGGCGTGTTGAAATTAGCATTTCTCAGCCCACACTATAGCTGAGTGCCCTGTGACCTTCAGGACTGCGAAGGCTGAGTGATTGGCCTGCTGGACACCATTCCAAATTCTGTAGCTGTAGCTTAAGTGGCTGTGGGGACACTGACAGTTCACTCGTTTAAGGGCCATCGGACTCCAATCCTTAGCAGTGGACGGAGTCGTAGAGGCTAAGTAAGGGGCACAGAGCTTGTTCTAAGTCAGTAGAAGCCCTGGTGGCATAAACTGGTTTTTAGTTGCTCTGGAACCAGCTGGTGGAGACAGGCGTGGCATCTGAAGAGTTCTTCCTGTATAGAGCAGAAGCCTAGGGGAATATAGGAGCAATCCGAAGTAGCCATGTGGATGGGCAGAGAGAGAGAGGGAGTGCTAGGAAGGTTCATGATTTGTTTGGAAGCAAGATATGCAAGCTCCCTGCCATGGAGTTGGGGGTGAGGAAGGCATGGAGGGAGCTTGGTCTGTGTCCTACAGAAAACAGTGACAGGCCCCAAGATGGGCAGGATCAGTGTGAAGCTAGGTTCCTGAAGGACACGTAGACATGACACAAAAGCCCTGACCCCCATCCCTGCTCTGCTCAGCTGGCTGGTGTGGAGCCTGGACCCACCAGGGAAGAGGCCAGGGACTCAGAACGAAGGCTTGAGAGCAGAGCAGTTTCCGTGAGGGCGACAGCAGGAAGAACAGCTTCACAGGAAGAGAGTCATCCCCGTTCTGGACAGGTCAGCTGTAAAGCGCATGTCAGCGCTCAGTAAATGTCACTATTATCACTGCGCTCATCCTCACCGGTTTCACAGCTGTCGGCTCATCCGTCAGCAGCAGACACTGCTAAAGGTGAGGTCTTCTGGGGAAAGCCCTGCAGCAGAGAGGAAGGGAGGCAGCCCTACCCGCACAGAGGCATTTGTGGGTGCCCGGCTCTCACGTGTGTGACAATGTGTCGATTTGAAGGTGTCTCGAAATTAACTGCAATTTCAGAAGCAAGGCGCGAGCGCTAGCGATGCCTGGCCACCCTGAGGTCCCTACTTGAAAGCTCTCACACACACTAAGACAATGACAGGCACTGCGCAGTTAAAATGTTTTAATGGGGAAAAATGGATGCGAACAGCAGAATCTTAAATGCATTAGTTTTCGACATTGTGAAATTAATTGGCTCCCAAATATAGCCCTCTCCTGTAGTACGTGGAGCTCTGAAGAGCCTCCAGTTTTCTCACCGCCTGTAGCCAACATCTCTGGGATCCGTGGTGAATAAAGGCCTCTTTGTTTAATTAGAGTTGAATAGTGTTTGAATAAGTTGGTAATCCAATTAAAATTATATTTGCAGTTTATGCAAAATAAAAAAAAGTGACTTGTTCAGCAAATGTCTTATAAAACTTGCTCTGTAGCCTGCAGTGAGCTGGAGGCAGGGTTTCAGGGTGGCCTAGGAAACAGGCCGCCTGTCAGAGAGCGAGGGCCTCCAGTGTGACACCAGCAGGCAGCGTAGGGGGTGATGACTCAAAGTGCTCTCAGGGCACAGAGGAAAGTGTTTGCTCTGCCTCCAGAAGGGGATTCTTGAAGTGGGCTTTGAAGAGAAGAGGAAGATGCCACTCTAAAAGGGAGTCCACTTAGGCCACCATGATGGCCAAGGGATAGAGAAGACCTGGAGTGCTGATTGAGGCTCCGGACGAGTGTGACAGGCACCTCGGCAGTCCCCATGTCTGATCAGGTGCAGACCAGTGGAGGGAGCAGGAAACACGGATTCCAAGGAACTAAAAGAAAGATGAAACAAAGAGGGTTAGGAATGCAGCTTAAAGGTAGAGCCCTTGCCCTGTGTGGACAAGGGCCTGGGTTCGATCCTCAGTGAGAGGTGGGGGAGGGGTGGAGAAAAATAGGTCAGAAGCACATCACTCAGAGGGGAAGATGGGGCATTCAGTAAGGAGGGCTAGGGAGAGTGGGGCGCCCTATTAGCACACAGTTGTACATCATTAAAAAGAGGTCTATGACTATCAATCACAAACTCAACAAACGAACAACTTTTGTCCATATCTGTGCTTTCAGAGACTGGGTAGCCATCTGAGTCTTTGCTGATGTCCCAGGAGCAAGCTCGCATGTTGGGACCAGCGAGGAAGGGAGCTAGCCAAGTGGTCGGTGCCAAGAAGGGACTGACCCTTCTGCACAGGCCACCTTTTCACGTAGTACAAAAGACTCTCTGGCCTTTAGCTCCCACCAAGGAACCCCCACACCGCCAGCTATCTTACCTGCTTTGCCTCCCCCTCCTCCAGCTGAGGCTCCCTGCGCCTTTTCCTTGCTCCTGGCTCCCAGCTGATGACGTGCCTTTTAGGGCCACAGTTGCATCAGCTGACCCAGGCTGGGCTGGGCTGGGCGAGCACCAGAGATTCCCTCCATGCCCAGAGCAGGCACCTTTTGTCTGTTTCCTGCTTTTACAAAGTGAAACATCTATATTATTAATCATGAAACATTTTATCTCTCCAGACAATACAGTGGATAACTGTGTAATCTCCATAGATGGACTTGATTTATCTATTTCAGATTTCTGGGTTTTCTTTTTTAATTTTGAAAAGTTAATTGCATGTATACTTTGACAGTTTTATACCTTCATATAATTTGTATAACCATCATTCAAACGTCACTTATGCTGTATTCCATAAAAAGTCACTACTCCCTGTTCTTTTTGCCAAAGACACATACATTCACAGACAGTACAGATGACTATTCTATACACCAGGGTGTTTGTTTGTGTGTTTGTTTTATCTAAATGACACAACACTGTGCCCTGTTGTAACCAGCCTCCCCAACCCCCCGCACTGTGTTTTGATGTTTACTGCATGTGACACATCTAGACCTCTGCTGGGTGTCCATTGTTCATGCCGCTGGCTACACAGTATTTCATCTGATAAACCACAGTTTCTCTGTCCCTCATTAGTTCTTAGCAAAGAGAGGTCAAGCTGCTTCCTTCACCCTTGTTGTGGCAAGCGGAGCCACTCTAAGTGACTTTCTGTGTGTCCCTGGTACCCACGTGTAAGAGGTCCTCTCTACTTCTAGAGTAGAAGTGGACTCTTTACTAATGTTACTTATTTATTATGTTATTTTATGCTATGTTATTATATTATTATGTTACTGAAAATGCTATTTTCTCACCCCAAGACTTCAAGGGACCTGGTTATCTGCTCCATTCCTCCAACCTAGAGCAATTCCCTCAATAAATATCTATTCAAAGAATGGACACACTCACCTGACACCCCAGGGTGATTGTACTAACTTGCCCTCCCACCAGTTTGTGTAAACACCCCATTTCCCACATTCTTGCCGGCACCTGGCTATGGCGTAATTAATTAATTAACAGTTGCCTGTCTGATCCACACGAGCAGCACCTCATCACCTCGTCTTCGTTTCTGGGATTACTAATGAGCCTCACTGTCTTCAAGCAGAGTTTTCGCCACTTAGATTTCCCACTCTGAGTTACCCTGGCTGCCTTCTCTGGAGCTTCTGTTTTCTTACAGTTTTGTAGACAGGTTCTCTTCACCCCGGCTAAAAAGCATCCGATGACTGGTACGACCACTGTGGCTGTGTCTTTATAGTTTGCCTGTTGGTGAGTTCTACAGGTTCTCTATTTATTTATGTATTTTTAACTCTCTTGAAGGCCTGCTTTTTAAAATAAATTTTTTAGAATAAATATTTTAGCTTTTTAAAATAAATTTAAAAACTTTTATTTTATGTGCCTTGGTGGGAGGGTGTCAGATCCCTTGGAACTGTAGTTACAGACAGTTGGGAACTACCCTGTAGATGCTAAAAATTGAACCCAGGTCCTCTGGAAGAACAACCAGTGCTCTTAGCTGTTGAAGCATCTCTCTAGCCCCTTTTTAGTTTTGATACAGGCAGTTCAGACTGACCTCGAATTCAATATGTAACCCAGGAGGTCCCTAATATACAATCCTCCTGCCTCTATGTCCAAGTCACAGTTGTGCAGGATTCTTCCTAGCCTTTTAATTATGCAGCCTTACCATGTGTTTGCTAAGATTGACAGTTTTACTTTTCCTTTTTAAATTTTTTTTTTTGTTTTTTCGAGACAGGGTTTCTCTGTGTAGCCCCTGACTGTCCCAGAACTCACTCTGTAGACCAGGCTGGACTCAAATTCAGAGATTCATCTGCTTCTGCTTTCTGAGTGCTGTTAAAGGCATGAGTCACCAGGCCTGGATCTTCTTTCTTTTTTAGAATACCATTTTATCCTTATGTTTACTATGATCATAATTTGAAGGGGGATCGTGTAGCGTTTGCCATTTCTAACTGTGCCAGTGTGATGTCAGCCATGGGTTCTGGCAGGAATCTGTGTTCAGGTTATTATGTTTGCAGTACTCGGTAAACATTCACAATTATAGATTTTTTTCATATTCTACCGATCTTTTTCTAGATAACACATCTTTGGCTCTCAAAATTATCCATTCCCTTAGGGTTTGGTTTATTCTCTTGAAAACGTTAATTGTTTTTTGTTGTTTTTTCTAATATTCTTAGATTAGAATTTTATGTTTCGCTTTGTCATTTTCTCAGGGAGAGGCATCTCTCTCTCTTCGTGGTTCGTACGGCCAAGGAGTCACCAAACATTTTGGATGACACTGTTAGATGCCAGTACAGTAGGGTGAAGACACAGAAGAGGTTTAGAAGTCTGAAAAGTCACCATTTGACAAACACTTGTCACACAATTAGTGCTACTGGTCTTGAAAGCCCTTGAAGACAGTGCTGTGGGATTGGTCAGGGCTCAGGGCTTGGGATCACATGAGCCTGGGTTACAGTTCCAGCTCCACCGTGTCACTACAAGTGAGTTTAAGGCCCCACTTCATACCTTAATGCAGGACGTTAACTGTGTGCTTCACAGAGTATCTCGGACTACATGAGGTATAAAATGCTTAGCACGGCACCCAGCATACAGTGGGGATCAATCAAATGGAGCTGTCATTATTTGAGTTCATCTTTCCACTTGTTCCCATGATTGCTTCCCGAGATAGATGATTGTTAGCGTTTGACAGATGTTTCATGCACATCTGGGAACATTTAGTAAAATATTGTAAAAATGTTGCTTTTTATTAATGTATGTAAAAGGGCTTTGATCGATGTCAAATACCATGCAGACGGAAGGGAATGCCGTTCTCCAGGATGGCTTAGGCCCAAATTCCTGTCTGCATTTGGAATTGAAAATCATGTATCACAATCATCAGAGAAACAGCCTCTGTGTCTAAAAGAGGGACCAGAGGATAGATCAAAAATATCGTTTAGCAGGAACATCTAGGCATTACCATATTAAAACACCAAGGCCATTGAGCGTCTACGTGTGTGTGTGTGTGTGCGCGCATGAGCATGCTCCCAAGTGTGTGACCATGTGTGGGGGTCAGAGGTCAAGCTCGGGTGGTGTTATTCAGGGGACACCCATCTCCTCTGTTAGGGACAGCAGTCCCTGCTTGCCCAGAACTCGACAGGTAGGCGGACTAACCAACCATACAGCCTCAGAGACCAGCCTGTGTCCCTCTGCCCAGCACTTGGGTCACAAGTGTGCGCCATACCCAACTCCTATTTTGCTTTGTTTTTTTGAAACAAGGTCTCTATGTAACTCTGGCTCTCCTAGAATTTGGTAAGTTGATCAGGGAAACCTCGAACTCACTAAGGCCTGCCTCTGTCTCCCAAGTGCTGGAATTAAAGGTGTGCACCGCCGTGCCCAGTCGACTCTTAAAATGTGGTTGCTGGGGATTGAGCTCAGGAGTCTGACTTATCGGGTCTCCATGCTTTAATCAAGTACTTTGCTGTCTGAGCCGTTTCCCCATCCCCAAACAGTAAAATCGTAAGCATGATCATGTCTGACATGCAAGATTATAGATTATTTTTCTTTAAACTTCTCTGTTTATTCCATGTTTCTCCTGTGTCCTGGTCTGGAGAGGAAGGGGGAGTCAGCTGCACATAGGAAGAAGAGCTGGGAATGTAGTCCCAGGAAACTATCTAGCCATGAGCTGGGACTTGGGGCCTTCAAAACTCGTGCCCTGACCCCTCTTTTCTCTAAACCCAACTTGGTACACAGACACAGAGGGCCCTCTCTGTCTGTCTTTGATGACTGAGCCAGATTCTTCCTAAAAGGAAGGATCTGCAGGGATCCTAAAAGGAAGGATCCCTGCTTGCTGGAAGGACCCGCCTGGATCTGAGATCCCAGGCAGGGAGACCTAAAGGCTTTGGCCACACCACCCCTTCTGTCTTCTGTTTGTTTGTCTTTGACAGTCCTCAGCGTAGTCAAGGCCAGTCAAGGAGTCTCCACCCGAGGCTGCTTTTCTCAGAAGTGGCCCAGAGAGGTGTCTCAGAGGTGGCAACAGCTCCTGCCTCCTGAGCCAGGCACTGTGCTTTGCCCTGAGCTTCTCTCTCAGCTCTTCTAGGCGCCCAAGCCAGGGCCGCCACCTTTTCCATGAACTCCCGGTTTGTGCTCTTTTCTGTCCTCGGGATCTATTGGTTCATCATTCTCTCCTTCACCATGCTTGCCCTTCACCGTGCTTACTGTCTTCTCCAGCTTGGAAAGCTCTGAGCAGCTCATAGCCTGTCTTCTTTCCTGCTCCAACTTCAACTCTACTTTCCCGTCATCAGCCAGTGCCTTTTTCCATGTCCGTGCACAGGCCTTTTGCAAGTAGTGCATGTGCGTGTAGATATACGTGCACCTATGTGTATATACATGTGTCTGCGTGTAGATGTACATGCCCCTGTGTGCGTGTGTTTACATGTGGTGGCAGAGCATGCATTTTGGTATCATCCTTGATTGTTCTTCCACCTTATGCATTGAGTTAGGGCCTTTCAATCAAATGCAGAGCTCACCGATATGGCTAGCCTTGCTAGCCAGCTTGCTCTGGGGATCCCCTGTGCCTGAATTCGGAGGCTACCTGTGGGCCACTACTCCCACCTGGCACTGACTTGGGTTCTGGGACTGCCAAGTCCAGTCTTCATGTATGCATGGCAAATGCTCTAACCGCTGAGCCACTTCCCGACCCTGGGATGGTCTTCAAAACTCCACTCGAAATGGGGTCACTGACGGCTTTTCGTTTCCCCATAGAATGAAGATCGTGTCAAGTAGCAGACAAGGTTTTCCATTGTCTAGCATGTATCATGGTTCTCAATCTGCAGTTCTTAGAGCCCCAGGCTTGCCCAAGACCTTGACAGGGTATCTGTGAGGTGAAAGCTGTTGTCATGAGCACAACACTAAGAGACTATTGACCCTTTTCATGGTACTGATGTGGGCCCAGCTGCTGTAAACAGTGAGATGAATAAAGCCTCTGGCTAAGGGTCCGTCAAGATGGTGACAGCTGGGTCGGAGGACGGCCACCCAGCTTGATGCTGTGAGGTCAGTCCCTGTGGTAGGAGGAGAGAACGCTCTTAGCGTTGTCCTCTAGCCTCCACATACACACAGCACTTGTGTGCATACATGCATAAACAGATGCAATATATTTTTTAAAGATAGTAACCGCAGACTATATTTAGTCTAAAAAATATAGTTTAAAAAATTTAAATCTCAGCCCTTGTTATACAGTTTCTGTTGGTGGCATTGGTAATATTGTGTGTGACAAATGGCCAAGTGGCAATGGCCAAGGTGCTTCTGTTGCTGTCCATGGAAAAGCCCCTTGCTTGTGTTGGCATGAGTTGTTGGTGGCCACAACAGGAAGGGCTCTCTTGAGAAGAAAACTGTCAGGCAATCTATTATCTCAAAACAAAGAAGCAAATTCCCCACTTCAAGGAAACCAGATTTAGAATCTTTAGGAAGCTTGTACCTGCCACTGTGTGCTTGTCAACTTTCCGGTAAAGAGCTTTCCTCCTGAAGTCAGAAGTCACATAGAGGACAGTGATGTCATGCCAGTGTGTGCTGGACGCACATGTGGAAGATCCCCACAAACCAGTGTCTTCCTAACATCCAAACCATGACACTGCCGTGCTCCACAGGGTAGAGGTTGGTCCAAGGCAAGTGGAGGAGCCTCGACGAGATCCGGTTTGTCAACACCACACAGGTTCTCTCTTGCCTATCACCTAACGAGGCAGCCCTCGAGGAGACGGGGTGCACACCAGGTTCTCTCATAGCCCTTCCCAAACCTTACAGCACATTCAAGGTAGAAACAGGCGGAAGGCTCTGACATACCCCCACCCCCTCTCTGGTGTATGTAAGGTGCATGCACATGTGTGCACGTGTGTGGAGAGCAGAGATCAACTTCCAGTTCTGCTCCTCATGCCTCATCCAGCTTGTCTTTTGAGGCGGGGGTCTCTCGCTGACCTGGGCCTTGCTTTAGTCCAGATAGGCTGAGCAGTGAGCTACGGGGTTCCGCCTACCCCGGCCTCCCCAGCTCTGGGATAGGAGGCTGCTCCACTGCTATTGTAGGCTATTTTAATGTGGGTTCCGGAGGTTGCATTCAAGCTCTCATGGTCACAGGGCAAACATTTTACCAACTGAGTTCACCCCACCTTCTCCAAACATCTTTTTATAAAGTCATCAAAGAGATTTGCAAGTTTCTTACAAAAATGGGATTTTCATGAACATGCTCGCTCTCATCACTGTCTTACTGACTTATCATTACTAATGCATTGTTGGAAGAATTCGTATGTTTTTAAGGGTTCTGTCTCACTTTATGTTATGGAAACTGATGGGTTGTGGGAGTATGAGGGACTTGCGAGTGCACAGCCCTTGAGAGTCACTGGTCTGAGCTCTGTACACAAAGGTCTAGCACTCCAGCCTCCCCTCACATCATTCTTAATGTCCTTGAACGTCCCCTAATCCCTTCTTTCTGCCCCACAGTCACTTTCCTCAGCCCGACTGCCCTGTGCTCCAAGGTTTCTTCTCATGCAGTTTCTTGTGCCAAAAAAAAAATGGACACCCTAACCCCAGCCCTCCCCTCCCCACCTGGGCTGTCTCTCTGCAGCACAGACTGAGAGCGCTTCTCCTTGCCAGCGTCTACTCGGCGAGCTCTCATTCCCCCCGCCCAGTAGGCTCCATGTTAATGTGTTTCCTAATGATCTCTACCTTCAGATTGAAATTCTCATTATGTCCCTCCTTTATCATCTCCCTTCTGCACCTATCTTACAAGTGCCTCCTTTGCCGCCTGTTGTATCGTATTAATCACCACCTGTCTGAGAGAAGAGAGAGGAAAAGCTAACCGACATTTTCCATGTGAGAGCAGTCAGTTCTCGGCCCTTTCTCCGAGTAAGAGGGTCTCATACCTCTTTACAGGCGCTGGGATAATTTAGTCACTGTTGTCGGTGGTTTGTTGTTTTCTTTTTTTTTTTTTTTTTTTTTACCTCCCAAGCCCAGGAAGAAAAGCATCTGGTGTTGTCACTAATGAGGCCAATTTCCCTGTCTCCTGTAGCTGGAAGCCCCTGAAGTGTGTGCCTGTTCTGCACGCCCAGCCACTCCTCTCGGTTTCTCAGTGCATCGTCTTGTTCTCTGGGCTCCAGCCCCTGTTTAGATTCCGCCCTCACCTAGGCTCAGCACCAGCGGAAATCATCTGCGTCCTTTGATTTTCCTTCGCATAGAAAAAAAATGTGGGTTATCTAGACGTCTCATCCTGCTGTGGTTCTGCGGTAGAAGGCGTGATAGGATTTGCGTATTGGAACCGAGATCTGGCTATCGGTGCCCTTGGTCGAAGAGGTCTGGTCGTGAAGCATGTCCTGGTATAAATGATGCCAGAGCCTCTGCTCCTCTCTGGACCTGGTTTTCCCTCGGTCAGCTGAACAGGTTCCAGAGAGCCCAGGAAACTCCAGGCTGCTCTTGGTGCAGAAGAGGGACACATGGTGGGAGACACGCCTGGGTCTTCTCTGCAGAGAACGCAATGCCTTAGATACCCTAAAGCATCACAAAATAATAGCCACTCTGCGCGCGTGCATATCCATTTACATACACACATATGCACGCATGAGTACATACACACATGTGCACGCGTGAATACTCTAGGCTGCCCGCCTTGTGCCGGGACCCTTGTTGATCCTGGGATGTGGTGGGGGTAAATGAGAAAGAACTCTAAAGAGTTCATCGGCTTGTGAGGGAGCCAGGCTCCAAAGCACCACCAGGAGGGTACTCTCCTGAAGGACAGAGGGAACGCAGAGCCCCTGACGAGTTAGGGCAGGAACTGGGGAGTGGCTACCAGTTAGGAATGGTGACAGTCTCCAGTTGAGGAACTTGAGGAAGCCTTTTTGAAAGGCATGATTTAGCCAAGGCTAGTGGCATATACCTGACGTCCCAACACTCAGGAGGCAGAGGCAGGAAGACTGTAAAATCTGGTGTGTGTAGTATGGGCTACACAGTAGACCCTGTTTTATAGATGGGGAGGCAGGAGATCCATTATCAAATCAAAACCATATAGCTCAATGGTAAATACTGCAAGGATCCAGAAAGGAGAAAAATCAAAGCACCCTAACCTCACTAAGGAAAGGTTCTGAGAGTGGGGGGAAGAGAAGAGGAGGAAGAAGAGGAGGAGAAGAGGAGAGAGAGAGAGAGAGAGAGAGAGAGAGAGAGAGAGAGAGAGAGAGAGAGAACTGTACACACTAAAACTTTTTGTATGAAACTCTGGAGTCGGGGTTGGGGATTTAGCTCAGTGGTAGAGCGCTTGCCTAGCAAGCACAAGGCCCTGGGTTCGGTCCCCAGCTCCAAAAAAAAAAGAAAAAAAGAAAAAAAGAAAAAGAAACTCTGGAGTCCCCTAGAATTGTGCATCTAACCCAGGGTGAGCAGAAGGTCTGGGAGGTCTGGTGGTGTAGCAGGACCCTCCCACAGGATCCTTACAACACTATTATCTAGATGTAAGCTCCCAACATTCATCTACCCTGTTTCAGTGGTTCTCGGGCATTTCAGGACTGTGTGAAACAGCGATTTGAGCATCACATAGCATCTGGAAGGCAGGGGGAGATGGTCGGGCTGAAGAAACTTCAGAGCATATCACTTCCCTTCAATAAGAAGCTCAGTCAAGAGGCTAGTTTTAATTTTTCAGCCCCTCAGCCTCCTTAGTCGTCTATCCGGGAGAGGTCCGCATACACACCAGGGTTTCAGAGGATGCCGGACAGTCTGGTGCCATGCTCTTTGCCCAAGGCACATTAGATCATTACCAAGCACTCACGGCATTTGACAAACGGGATAGCTGCCGCTCAGGCAATTTCCCAGTGAATGGCTGAGGCAGGTGGAGTGGGCAGTTAGGCGGCCTGACTGAACAGGGGAAGCTAATACTAATCATTAGGTCTTTGAACCTTACCATGTTCCCAATTAATGGGTGAAGAGAGTGAAACGAGTAATTAGATGGATTCCAACCCACTGGCTGCACTTCCCCGCTTGAGCGCCTCCCACCTCTTTACCTCTCAAGGCAGAGCAGCAACTCCAGCGCACAGACAAGCTGCGTGGGCCTCGGATACCCATAACATTAATAATCACTAGCCACGGAGAACGCAGAAAGGGCACGTAGGACAGGCCGAGCTCGGCTGGGATGTTGGCATTTGAACAGTGATGACGTACGTGCCTGCTCCATCTAAGAGACACAAAGGTCAGGATGAAGGGAAGCATGAAGTGCCACCAGGGCCACCTGGTTGGGTGGCTGGCCTGGAACAGAAGCCACCCCTGGGCTTTTCCTTCCTAGGCCAGGACTCTCCCCAGCTAACTGGCCCCAGGCGAGCTATTTTCTTCCTGTAGCAGGCGACCTTCCCAGGCTGCTCACCGGAGCTCACTGAAGTGAAATCAAATTTGAAGACTTTCACCAGCCAGCAAACATTGCCACTTGATGGTGTGCTGTAAGCTGTGGGGCATGGCTTTAGTATGCATGCGGCTGGGAAAACTCACCAGTTTATGTCTGCGCTTTGCTTTCTTCAGAATGGTCCCTTCTGGTGGTTCCCTCCAACTGTGTGAGTGAACCTGAGCTCCCAGGCCAAGCCTCAAAGGTTCAAAGCCTTCCTTTCTCCCTGGGGGACTTTGAGGGTGGCCAAGAGTGAGACTCATTTCATTTCACTCCAACTCCAGCTCGCTCTACAGCCAGCCAGGCCTCCCCTGGGTCTCAGTCTCCTCAGAGAGCAGTTAGATGAGTCACCCTTAAGGGACTCTCCCGAGCGAGTCTCAGACTTTGTGTGACCTTCTGTTTATTGACTTCTCGAGTTTACTCCCCATAAATGAAATCCGAGCACACGTCACAGATAGACAAAATTTAAGTCTGGTCACTTAAAATCGGAATTTTCTAGAAACACGCACAGCTTTATTTTCTGAGCTTCAGTACTTAGTGAGGTGATTTGAGTTTTTCATTTTGATCATCTTGCCAAGGACTAGTGATTCAGACCCAGTCTTCCACATAATCAGGGTGGTTGTCTTAGTTAAGATTTTACTGCTGTGAACAGACACCATGACCAAGGCAAGTCTTATAAAGGACAACATTGGGTCTGGGTCTGGTTTATAAATTCAGAGGTTCAGCCCATTGGCATTAAGGTGGGAGCATGGCAGCATCCAGGCAGACATGGTGCAGGGGGAGCTGAGAGTTCTACATCTTCATCTGAAGGCTGCTAGCAGAACACTGACTTCCAGGCAACTAGGATGAGGGTCTTAAAGCCCACACCCACAGTGTCACACCTACTCCAACAGGGCCACACCTTCTAATAGGGCCATTCCCTGGGCTGAGCCTATACAAACCATCACGGGTGCCCATTGACCAGTCTAGAGTCGGCTCTCGTGACAGGGCAGAGCACGCGTCCTCAGCATTGCAGTCTCTCTTCCTCACTCGGCTGGTGTGAGTGTGTCCTGGCCCTCGAGCCTTTTTGTCATCTCTTAGCCCAGAGCCCAGTTCAGGCTGCAAACAAACATGAGGCTTGCACCAGTGTCCCTGATGGGCATCACCAGTCTTACTTAGAGTGTTTGACCACCCCTGTGCCACAAGCTGCCCATGTGCCCAGCCCTCCTGGAATAACACATCAACTTCTCTGGAGAGTTCACCTGGCTGCCGGTGAACTGGACTCACTTCACATTTAAGAAGCCTGCTTTGGTAAAATGAAGCTGTGTTCACCCAGGAGGTTCTACTTATTGTAAATAAAGGTAGTGTCTGATAAAGTGAAGAGATTTTTTTTCCCAAATGAGAAGAAATGCGGCACTTTATGCTAACGTGACAAGTGTATGTTGTCTGCACATTAATAAGAGATTTAACACAAGACTTTAAGAGACTCAGTTCTATGTGTGTGGTGCGGTATGTACGTGAATGCACATGGTAGCTGTAGGCTGACTTCGGGTGTCTTTCCTTGATCACCGTCCACCCTACTTTTTGAGATAAGGGCTCTCAGTGAACCCAGGGCTCATAGATTATCGAGGTGGGCCGAGCAGTGGACTCGGGGACCCTTCTGTCCCCCTCCCCTACAGCACTTGGTTACAGGTTCATACCATCCTGGATGGCCCCCACGTTTGCACAGTAGGCACCTTACCAACCAAGCCGTCCTGAGCTCGTGCCTGTGATCTTGACTGTGGTCTCCTGGGGATGCGTACATATTTAAACCTGTTCTTGCATAGTCTAAATATATAAAAAGTTTTATACCTCGATAAAACGGTCTGTCAATTGTCAGGTTTCCCCAGCAGTTTCCCTTTTCAAGGAGGAGCTGATTGAGAAATTATTCAAATCAGATTTCTTGATCCATGTGGATCTCAGACTTCACATGCTGCCTCCCCCGTTCTGCTATCTCTGTTGTCTACTGTGGTGCTTTAGGATTGAGGCTCGTGGGGGAACCTCTTCAGTGTCACACGGTAGTGAGGCCCAGGGCATCCTTTCAGCAGAGAGCACTCATTTCATCAGGCTTCTCAAACGATGACTTAAGAGCACCAATGGTTTTAGGTCACGGACCCCAAAGGAAGACCCATTCTCAGTCACAGTCACTGAAATCACATCTTACCATCTATAGACTCATGTGGTCTGTGCTGTGGTGCCAGAGGATAGCCCAGTCACCAGCCTGCACAGCCATCTATGTCTGTGCTGTAATACCAAAGGATAGCTCAGCCGCCAGCCTGCACAACGGTCTATTCAGAATGCTCTTTGGACCTTTTTTATCTGCCCAGCTGACTCTGTCAGTGCCTGCGCAGGGCAACATTACCAGGGGCTTCCCCACCCTCCCTTCCAAATATGTCCCATTTCTCTGTATTCCTGCAGAACTCCATGTTTTGTTTTGTTTTGTTTGTTTTATCAGTTTATATGTTTCTTTTTTTTCACCTTCCTGGGTGCAAAGAAAATGGACCTCATGCATCTCTAGATCTCTTTATCTGAGAGTGGCTGACTAGTAGTGAGAACTCTATCAAAGCGTTTTCTCAGATTTGCTGGCTCAAATGTTGGATTATATAGTTCAGAGAGAGGCATTTATAGGGGACTGTGGTGCTGGTATTTGGTGAACAAGAATGGTAAGCATGCGTATCAAATCCCAGGGGACACGGAAAGCTAGGGGGCGGTGACAGTAACAAAAAGAACCATCTATCCATCCACTGCCCATAGGCTCAGCCTGTGCCTGGAGCCAGCACTCTTTCAGTTAGTTACCTTTCACCACAAGGCTGTCAGGGGAGGTACTTGGTGAGCGAGGAGGCGGTCCTAACCCCATGTGACCATTAGCTCTGTCAGTTTGACACAATCTAGAACTTCCTGAGTGGGGAGACTCAGTGCCGGATTGTCCAGATTTGGTTACACTTTGAGTATGCCGACTGAGGTGGTAAGATGTGACCAGTGTGGGTGGTGCCATCCTCTAAGCAAAGGATTCAGACTATGTAAGAGTAGAAAAATACGCCTGAGTATAAGAATGTGTGTATTCCTGTTCCTGGTTATGACTTCAATGTGGACAGTTCCTTCAGTCCCTGCCACCGAGACTGCCCCACCAAGATGGACTTCAGCCTCAACCCATGAACGGGAATAAACACCCTTCCCCATTACATGGCTTTCCTTAGGATATTTTTATCACAGCAATAGCCAATGAACCTAAAGACCTCCAAAACAGTGAATGGTATTAGGAGGTAGAGCCTTGGGAGGTGTGCACACCATGAGAGCAGAGCCTTTACAAAGGGGAGGGGTGTCTTACAAGGGGGATCCAGAGTCCCTGCTGTCCTGAGCAACCTGCAACCACAGCCAGCCCCACTGGGTTTCCAGGGGAAATGAAAGAGATAACAGTGTGTGCTGACTGTAAGCCGCTCAGGCCGTGACTCCCCATAGGACAGCACAGGCTGACTACATACAGCTGAGTCAGGAGGCTCATAACTAGGCCTCTCTAAACCCAGGGAGAAAGAGCTACTGAGGCAGCACAGTGGCTGCCTGCGGGAGAGAAGAAATGAGCTGTGCTTGCTGAAAGAGGCTTAACTTACAGCCATACTCCGCCACCAACTCACTGGGAGATTGGCAGCGGCCTCAGATCACCCCCACCCACTTCTCGTGCTACAGGGATGCTAAGAGCCCCACTTCAGAAGACCGTGATACCTTACGGGAGCATCTTAGGGAACAAAGGAATTAATGAACAGGAATCAACCCTTAGTAAACCATGTGGCACAGAACAAAAGGAGAGAGGAGCTGCTTTCAGATTCTAAATGAATCTCAGCACCAGCCATCAGCAAGCCCAGCGGAGGGAGCTGTGGTTCTCCTGCAGAGGGAGCCCTGTCTGCTGGGAGGCATTATGAGCGGCGCAGGGGCAGTGCCTCCCCAGGGATACCCCTGGCCCTGAGCCCCAAAGCAGGGCTCCTGAGAAGCCAGGACTCTTTACCTATAAAACCCATGGCTACTTCCTGGCAGGCGCATATGAAGGGGAACTTCAAATAAATACACGTCAGGATCCCCATCTAGCTCCAAAGATTCAAACACCCCATAAGAGACGGATAACCCCCGAGCCCTCACACAGGAAAACTGCGATCTTTGTGAGAAGAACACAGCACCTGGGAGAGATTGATGGGACAGGATCTTTCACATAAAGTGAGAAAGAAAAAAGAAAATGAATGCTTCATCTTCTAAAGAGCGGCCCACGCCTTTCATCCCGAGATTAAGGCTCTCGCCCTCCTTCCCAGTGCTGCTCTTGATGAAAGAACTGCGTGGGAGTAGGACAGTGGAGGCCATCTGTCCGTCCATCTGTCCATCCATCCATCCTTCCATGCCACAAACCCGTCCAGGCTCTGGATTAGGCTCTGTGAACAGCAAGATTCAAAGGTTGAGTGCTGACTACACGAGGGGGGTTAAGAGTTGACATGGAAACCTGTCCTGGGGAACCTGGGAAAGAAGCCTTTCACCCTCGGAGTGTCTGAGGGCTTCCGTGGAGCAGAGATCCATATATCTGAAGACTAAGTATGTGTGAGAGAAAGAGAAGAAACCAGCAGCTACCAAGGTCCAGAGTCGCCACAAGCCTGATGGATCTAGAGAACCGGGTGGGGCGGGGGCGGGGTCTGTGGCTAAGCACAGCTGGAAGGCTGCCAAGTCACAGGGGTCAGGCAAGCAGAGAATTCCTTGTCTACCTGGGATCATCTGTAAGCTCTGAGGAGGTGTCATAGTGCCCATGTGACAGCTTTGTCAGTCACCTTTGCAGGATGAGGTATTAGCACCCCAGTCCCTAACTTCAGCACTGCGTGGGGGGGGCACACTCCTTCCATTTGTCTTGCACCTCAGACTTCCTGTTAGAAATGGTCCGGAGGAAAACTGACCTGAGCTCCTGCTGGCAGTATTAGAGGTCTATAAAAAGAGCCATTTAGAGGAAAAATGAAGAGTAAGGCAAGTATTCTGTCCCTTCTCTCCTGGAGCCGACCAGCTCTCTTTGCGCCCATGACAGAAATTACTATAAGGCCACACAGTCGGATTCAAATACCAAGGAGACAAAATCAGTATGTTTGCAACTCACCACACAGAGCCGCCCCCCAACCTGCTAGTGGGCACTTTGGTGATCTTCCATTCCTTTACGGCAATTGGCTGTGACAATTGGGGACCTAAGATGTCTCTCACAAGCTAGAGGAAATCTCTGGAACAAATTTTGGATGATACAAGTAGCTGGACTCAACAGTTTTCCTCAGGTTTAAAAAAAGAAGGGAGAGAGAAAAAAAAAACCAACCCAAACAAACCATGTTTGTTATCCCCACAGGTATTTCTGCAGGAAATTGCCTGGGTCTGGGTTCTCTCTCTCTCTCTCTCTCTCTCTCTCTCTCTCTCTCTCTCTCTGGAAGGGCCTAATTTCACCCTGACCTCTGCATTTTTCACCAGGGCTCCACAGAAGCTATTCCACCACCACCACCCCCGGTCCAACCCCCCCCCCCTGTACCCACCCTCCATGCCTCTGTTTCATTTCCAGACTGGTGTGTTCCTCAGCCTCGGAACTCTCCCCGCCCCTTTCACCCTCCTGGCTCTTCAGAGGCCTTTCTACGTCCTCCCACGGGGCTCCCTCTTAACATCTCCTAAATCTTCCCTTGCATTTGTAACAAAAGCAAACCAACCATCCATTGGCTGGCAGTAGACAGGTCTCTATGTCCAGAAGCAAAGCCCGGCTGCACTCACCCGATCCCTGCACAGGGCCATGTGGCCTTGGGGTAGGAAAGAAACGCGACCTGGCTTCAAGCTCAGTGTTACCACTGCATAAAAAGAAACTGAATCTGGGGGACAAGGGAGAGCAGGAAGGGGAGTCCAGCTGCCGGGTACCAACTGCTGTGAGCCAGCATCTTCACTGGCAACAAAATGTCAGTCCTTTGAATGAAAGCCCAAGTGCTTTCCTCTGGAAGACCAGAGAGGTGGTGTGGGTCAAAAAGGAAGCTCAGGCAGACAGAGCAAGCGGGGGAACTGGGTGGCCCTGTGAGCCCTTACGAGCAGATCAAAACAGGATTTTGATAAAACCTCAGTTTCTACACTTCTGACACGAAGCATGTAGTACCTCGGGCCTTTGGGGGCATCAAAATGAACCTGGAACAACAATGCCCAGTTAGAGGATCTTTTTCATAGATGGAGGTTCATGTAGACCAGGCTAGTCTTGAACTTGTTATATAGCTGAAGCAAACCTTGAATTTCTGATCTTTCTGCTTCTACCTCCTGAGGGCTGGGATTACACCTGGGTGTCCCCATACCTGATTTATATGGTGCTGAGACTAGAACCCAGGGCTTCGTGCATGCTAGTCCAGCATCCGCCCAGCTGGGTGACATACCAAGCGAAGGACATCTCAGAGAACACCGACTTCACCTGTTAGGGGATGATTCCTTTTGCAGTTTGGGAATAAACCGGAAAAGTAGCCTGTTTTGCTTTAGTTATGATGTTAATGCTAAAAACAAAACAAAACAAAGCTGGACTTTAGAAACTATAAAGGGTTTCTGCTAACGCTCTCCTTTCCCACCTGTAAATGGGGCTTCAACAATATCTCACCGTGCACACGCTACCATAATTCTGCTGGCCTTCGATGGCTTCACGGCACAAATGTCAGCCCACATCACTCTACTGTGCTCCTCCTCAGCTTCAGTAACCGGAGAGCATCCTCAGGTTCTGTCAAACAGTAATTTATCCCCATTGTCAGACGCTCAATTATGCTCTTCTCTGAATAGAGCAGAGCTGTGGGATTACTGAATCAAGAAGGCGGGTGTCTCCAAAGCTCCTGGTGCGAGTGCTACCCTGCGATGCAAAGAACAGTAGCTGCTGGTTACCATGGCTGCCATCAGCTGGGAACATCTGGCCCTGGAGCTTGGCTGTCATGTGTAACACCGGTCGTCGATTTAGTGAGTGTCAGCTAATATGAAAGTGTGTGGGTCTTCGATTCTTATGGCCGTCCATGTTTCCGTGTGGGCTTTTGTGTTTGTTGCATATGTTTCGCTTTGTGGCATTTGGAACATAGACGTTTATATCCCTTGTCCCCTCAGGATTTGTGTGAGCACGGGGGGAGGGGGGAGGCCGGAAGAGGACGTTGGGTGCCTGCTTTCACTCTCCATATTATTCCTCTGAGCTAGGGTCTCTCACTGAACCTGGAACCAGGCTGCTGACCGCCAAGCATGGTCAGTCCCCCAGCACTGGGGTCACAGAAGCATGTGCAGCCCATTTTTCACATGGGTGGGTACAGGGGATTTGAACTGGGGTCCTCACACTTATGTATCGACCGCTTGTTCTCACTGACCCGTCTCTCCAGCCCCACACTTAGGATTTTGAGGTTTAATAAACATATTCAGCCAGGGAGAAATAAGGGGTCTTTCTTTTTTACTGACTGAGGGGGAGGGGTGTAGAACAACTGGAGAGTCAGGGTACTCCTCACTCCTTGGGAGCCATAGCCCAAGGCCAGCTTGCTTCTAAGGTGGTGGTTGCCAGTCCAAAGCTGCCTTAAAGTTGATTCACAAAGTTGCTAATCCCCCATCCTCCAAGAATTCCTCCAAAGACACTAGTGAGACATGTGGCATTGCAAATTCATCGGGGTGGGGTTGGGGTGGGGGCTAAAGAGCGGCTTGGCTGTTAAGAGTACTCGATGCCCTTGCAAAGAACCCTAGCTCAGTTCCGGCACCATCTGGCACTCACACATCCCTGTAACTTCAGGCCAGGGATCTAGCGCCCTCTTCTGGGATCCATGGGCACCAGCACACATATATGCATAAGTAAAGATAAAATAAATCTTAAAGAAAAAGAAAGTTCCTCGGTCCCCAGCTCCGGAAAAAAAAAAAAAAAGAAAGTTCCAGTGGCACTGAAGGCAGTGAGAAGGCCCCGGGGCAGGGGTGACCAGCATAAATACACACAGACACACCCGCAATTGTGGCGGAACCTCGTGCTTACATTGCATCCTTTTAAAGACTCTCAGGCAAGTGAAACCTGAGAGGGCTCAAGTCCTGCAGGGCAGAAACTCTAGCTGGAGGCGCCTAAGGGTTACCATAGGTTCTTTAGTAGAGCTCCCCCCAGTTGCTCCTCCTGGGCTGGCTCAAACTTGAAAGTTCAACTCCTCAAACTGCAGCAGCCGAAGCCCAGGGCTGGCTGGCAGCCAGATTTGAGAACCTGGAAGATGTTACCTCTTTAACCCGGACGGCACCATCAGCATCTCTTACACGGTTCTCAGCTCTTCCTCTCCCTTTCACTGGAGGAGGCCACCATAACCAGTCCAACCAGCCCAAGTTCAGACCACTCCATGTTCCACTCTTTTTCCCAACCTGGGTTCTCCCTTCCCCCTCATACTCCCTAACTGAAGTGACTCATAGCTTGTGGTTCCTAAAGTTGAAATTCTCAAGGTGCGGAAAAAGCACACAAATAAATCAGCAGGTGCCAGAGAGGCTCCTGAGGGGGACTCGGTAGCTGTGGGGTGGGGATTACGGAGTTTAATTTATGCAACAGCTGTGCTTATAAAAGGGTGTGTAAATCTGTCCAGAGGTGATTGAAAGGCGAATTGGGGGGGTGTTACTGAGAAGACCCCCGTAGTGAGCTCTTTTATAAAACAAATCTTAGCGAGCTCCCAGGTCTGCTGATGTCACGATTCTGTGACCCTCCTCCTCCTTTCAATCTGAACAGGTTAACAAGCCCTTTGGACTTCATCACACCTCTGTGTATGCCTGAACTAAAAATAGTTCCTGGTACAAGAGGGCGGGGGAGGCATGAAATCCACATTTGTGGATTTAAGGGAAGAAGAAAGCAGCACACAGGGAATTAAACCCCACTCCCTAAAAGGAACATCGTATCTTGAGTAACCCTTCCCCCTGCCTCCCACCGGCTAGAACCTTCCTTCCCTATCAGCCTGGAAATACTTGAAGGCCTCGCAACAAATTAGCCCCTCTTAATTTATCCTCTGGTAAATCCTTCTGTTAACACAGATTAGTGTTATTAATGAAAGGTTATTAGAGATATGTGGGCAGATGCCACAGCAGTTGGGAAGCTTAAGGACATGCTCAGTGTCTGCGGGTCAGCAGGTGGCCCTTCCTCCACTTCCCACAGGTCGAGGCGACTGTGAAAATAAGGCTGCCCTCTGGGTGGGGGAGCCCCTCTCCTGCTGAGGCAGGATAAGAGGATAGGGAAAACTATGAGGCATGGCCAAGGAAGGGACCCCTCGTCCTGGAGTCTGGTTGAAGCCTCTCGTCAAGCATTCTAGAACAGTAGCATTTCTGAAGGCCTTCTTCCTCTGTGTAGTAAGTCACAGAGATCTCACCAGACAGCCATTTACAGTGAGAGGACTCGTCCTAGCCACCCCATGCAAGCCCAATGGCTCCTGCTTTATCTTGTATTGTAAGCCCTGTCCAGGGAGCCTCTGGAGACAGCTTCAAATCTCAGTTATTTGAGGGGGGTGGCTGTCAATTGTTACTATCTTTGAGAAACCCATAGTCTCTGGCAGGTCTTAGTTCCCAAATGCTTCTTTCTTAACCCCCGTGCACACATGTGTAAATCCATATGTTTCATAAATTCCAACTCTATACTGGCTTGTTCTGAAGTCCTTTTCTGCATCAGAGCCTAGGAACTGGTTCACCTGAGTCAAAGTCCCTAAAACATTAAAGGACCCCCCGCCCGGGCTGCTGTGGGTGACATCTGAGTTCTCTGCCCCTGCCGCCCCTGACACGAGTGGTCATTTCTGGGTTCCTGTCACACTCCAGGCCGAAATGACCATGGCCATGCTGTGTGGCGCACATTAGGGAGTCTCCATCTTGTCCACAGGTCTGCGCACGGAGCAGATTTGAAAGTTTCCAGTGGGAAATCCTGACCTGTTCATGTATTACCTTGGCCAGCTTCTTTAGACTGAGGGTACAAATCTGGTTAGACAGCACTCCTTCAGAAAAAAATATCAGTTCTACTTTTGGTTTGCATGACTACCTAAAAATTAATTGATGAATTAATTAATTCTACATTTGCCACCTCGTGATATCCATCCTGATTTCCTGGGAGGATACAGGGCTCACCAGCGAGACATCATGGGGTGGCCTTCTTGCCTTTGTTCTGGGGCACGGCCCCCAGCAACATGAGTCACGTAAGAAGCACAGATTTTAAGCTCACTCCTCCTAGTAGGGAAACCTAAGCACGGTGCCTGGCACACAGAGTATCAAAGTGCTGCCTCTCACAGGACCACAGCCATCGCTGCCCCGATTAGTGCCGATGTTAGGATGCTACAGAGGACATCTGGTGTAACAGCATGCGCTGTCTGAGCCCAAGTCTCCTCACTTCCCTCAGTTGTGAGAAGCTCCACTTTGTGAGCAGCTGCTGCGTCTTCTGAGTTGTGGCACCTGGAGGCAGGGAGACCAACTCTACTCTTTCCTTTGGCTTTTCCAGAAGCCTGGAGCCAAATTTGTGTGCTGCCTGACCCTAGCAACAGTGTAGACCCAACACACATTGGTCTCTTGGGTGTTCAAGCCATCCTTGGCCTTACTTCTCCTTCTTCCTATCCCCACTCTTTCTTATCCCTCATCCCAAGCATTTTATACTGCCCCTCCCCCTTTGTACTGCCCTTCCCCCTTTGTACTGCCCCTTCCCCTTTGTGCTGCCCCTCCCCCTTTGTGCTGCCCCTCCCCCTTTATTCTGCCCTCCCCCTTTGTGCTGCCCCTCCCCCTTTGTGCTGCCCCTCCCCCATCCATTATCACTTGTTCACCGGCTGCTTTCTGCCACCTACCGCTGCTTTATTTATCGTCTCTATCACCTGTCATCTGTCATACAGATCTGTAAGACACTTCGTGTTCTTTCTTACAAAGAAAATATATGCTTCTTTTTTTTTTTCCAATATTTTAAGGCACTCGAAATTCTCATTGTCGTCTTTGAAGCTGCTCAGTGCTGATCTTGTTAGAAAGTACAAAGATGGTGGACACCTAATTCTGTAATTAAGTGAGCCCCCTTTCCCTCCCTCTTTTAGCCTTGTCTTTGTAAACTATGCTAGCTTAACTGGATTTGCGTTTTGATTGGACACCCAGTCACAGAGAAAGGCACCCAAGCAATAGGTGCACAGCTCAGCAAGCCGTCACAGAGCAGCCAGACTGCAGACGAGACAGACGTGCAGTATTTCAAGTATCTCACCTCCCTGTCCCCTCCTCGCTGGCAACTGCTCTCCCAGGGGGTATTTTCACCTGGTTTTTGAGCTTCGTGTGCAAACTCCTTTGTGCAGTGCTCACCATGTCCCCTGGGTGTCTGGCCTCTCTCAGTCATATCTGGTGATGTCCATCGATACTGGAGAGTTTAGCAGCTGTTCATTAATTGTTCACCACTACATGGAATCATCCCGTGAGTGTTGCCACATGCTGGCATTGACGGCTGCAGTTTCTTTCAGTATCCGGTTATTGTTTTCTGGTGCTTGGGGGCCCAACATAAGTAATGGAAGAAACGCTTCTCTGTAGCCAGGCGCATCCCCGAGCCGAGCTGCTAGGACAGCTATGTTGTCCTTGTGGCGATGGGCCCTGCACTGAGCTGGGATGACGAAGTGTGCTTAGTCAGCAAATGAGTATTAATTAAGCTGCTACCGTGTGTGTGTGTGTGTGTGTGTGTGTGTGTGTGTGTGTGTGTGTGTGTGTGTGAGAGACATACTGGAATCTAGAGTCCGCCAAGCATGCAAGCAGGGCCCTGTCCCCTGGACTGAGGGCGGGGTCTGCTGAGACTCATCTGGTATTTTCCCTTTTACCCAAGGTCACAGGGGGCAGCTCACTCAGTAAAGTTCTTGCTGTGGAAGGAGGAGGACTGAGTTAGACCTCAAGAACCCTCCATATGCATGTGTGCATGCACTCACATGCTCAAAGTGGCCCTGCTTTGTACAATTATTTAGAGTTCGCTATCACCCTGTCAGAGGGAAGGGCAGGCTTCTCTCCTGAATCCCTGCATATTCCATTATAGGGGCTAAATTTACCCAGTGGACTTTTTGGTGGGGTGTATGTGTTCTGAGACAGGGTTTCTCTATGTAGCCCTGCCCATCCTGGAACTCACTTTAGAGACCAGATTGGCTTCAAGCTCAGAGATCTGCCTGTCTCTGCCTTCTGCCACCACCCAGATTTCTCTTTCTTTTTTAAAAATTTTATTTATTTATTTATTATATGTAAGTACACTATAGCTGTCTTCATGCACATCAGAAGAGGGTGTCAGATCTCCATTACAGATGGTTGTGAGCCACCATGTGGTTGCTGGGAATTGAACTCAGGACCTCTGGAAGAGCAGTTGGGGCCCTTAACCACTGAGCGTTCTCTCCAGCCCCAGATTTCTCTTTCTTTATTTCCTGTAGTTGAGTGAGAAATTTTAGTTCGAGTTAGATACTAGTTGAGCAGTGGAGTAGCATTTGCCTTTAATCCCAGGACTTGGGAGACAGAGACAGACCAATCTCAGCGAGTTTGAGGCCAGCATGGTCTACAGAGTGAGCTCTAGGACACCCAGGCCCACACAGAGAACCCTGTCTTGAAAAGAGAGAGAGAGCGCACGCGCTTATATTCATTTTTATTCTTAATTTGTGTATTTGTATTCCTTTTCTAGGTGATATGATTGCTCTCTCTCTCTGTCTCTCTTCTGTCTCTCTGTCTCTCTGTCTCTGTCTCTGTCTCTCTCTGTGTCTCTCTCTCTGGCTCTCTCTCTCTCTGGCTCTCTTTCTCTCTCTCTGGCTCTCTCTCTGGCTCTCTCTCTGGCTCTCTCTGTGTCTCTCTCTCTGTGTCTCTCTCTCTCTGTGTCTCTCTCTCTGTGTCTCTCTCTGGCTCTCTCTCTGTCTCTCTCTCTCTGGCTCTCTCTCTGGCTCTGGCTCTCTCTCTCTGGCTCTCTCTCTCTCTGGCTCTGGCTCTCTCTCTCTCTCTGTCTCTCTCTCTCTCTGTCTATCTCTCTCTGTCTATCTCTCTCTCTCTGGCTCTCTCTCTCTCTCTCTCTCTCTGATAGAGTAAGCAAGTAAGCAGGACAGGAAATGGACCATCTGATGACGTACAGTCCAGCCTCAGTAAGCTCACTGATGACACCTCACGTCTGTCCATCTTACTGGGTTTTAAAGGGAGCTGTGCTTATTGTGGTTAAAGTTAATGTGCAGCGTGCCACGGGAAATACCTGTTTGACCAGAGATGCTCTTGTTACTGGGGAAAAGCATTTCTGGATGAGTAAATACTTTTGGCCACAGGCAATGGATGCAGCATAGAGTTATTAAGGGGACGGCCTCTCTCCCACAAAGTTGTGCAAAGCTAAACAGTGAGCTGAGTGGGTCGCTGGCATCAGCTTACCCGCGAGCTCCTCCCACCCTGCTATCCTTCCATCCCTGGCACAGTGGCTTTGGTCTCAGTATGGCTGCACGCTGCACCGCTGGCCACAGGTGTAGTATGCCTAGACCGTAGGTAGCATCTCAAGGCCAACGGGCCACAGATGAGGGTCTTCCCGTGTATATGTCAATCACGTTAATACTAAACAGCCCTGACGTGTGATACAAAGTGAGGTCACCCAACCTCAGAAAGACAAAATGAACCGCACGTCCTCTCTCAGACTCGGGTCCTAGCCTACGACGTGTACACGTGTAAAGTACCCAGGACCGGGGAAGGGTGATACTGACTGATAAGGAGGCGGCAGTGTGGGTGAGGGACACGCAAGTGTTGAAGGAAGGCATGGAGCAGTTGTGTTTCCAGTTTAAACTCTGTCGTGGCAGTCGTGTGTGTGTGTGTGTGTGTGTGTGTGTGTGTGTGTGTGTGTGTGTAGCAGGGGGTTGTGATAGTGAGAGGGTAGGGCTTCAGAGTGGCCGTTCTAACCTTAAGCGTCATCAAGACAAGCTCATCAAGTCTTTGGGTCTGGTGGTTGGAGTGGTCCTGTTCATCTAGCTGGGTGGCGTTTGGTTTTGGCTTTGGTTTTTTTTTTCATAAGTTCTTTATGATGAAGTGATTTTTATTTAAAAAATAAAATAATATTTTTTGAAATACTGTCCTTGCAGAGTGAAGGTGAAGCCAGGTATGGTAGTGGTGTACACTCACAATCCCAGCCCTTGGGAGGTGGAAGCAGGGGCATCATTCGTTCAAGTACAGCCTAGATTGCACGAGACCTTTTTTCATTTAAAAAATAAAAATAAAAAGAGCAAAGATACCTTAATAGGTTTTCCAACACATCACATTCTCCAGATGTGGGTCACAGCCCCAGCCATGAATTAATATCTCGATAAGACTGGACTCACAGCAGCCTGTCCCTGAGCAAGTCTGGGCTGGGGCCAGCCTCTCATGAAGCACGCGTCCTTGAAAAGGGAGCATGGAACCTGGATGAGTTTGAGTTCTGCCAGGCAAAGGAAAGGGACCAGCGTGAGTTATTGGTCATGTCTACAGCCGCTCCCTGACCTTAATGTGAAGCCGTCCGTGGTCTCCAAGCAAGAGACAATGCTCGGGGTAGCAGGTGGAGTGGAGTATGTTTGTTCGGATAAAGTAATAAGAATCTTAACTGAGGATCGGGCTCTATAAGAATTTTTCTAGCCACCTGACTGTCACGAGCTGCCATCCTGAGGGATGCCCTTGGTCAGGGAGTACCATGCTTCCGTGGTCTTTCCCCCAACTCTTCTAAGGCTCAGCTTAGAAAACACCTGCTCTGAAAACCTGATCGGAATCGCAAAAGCAATATGAATTTTGCTTGTTGGTTTTGCTGTCTGTAGTAACCCACTGCATACCGAAGCTGTCATTTACTGCTTTATTTGAGAATATTATAAAAAGTAATAGGCTTCTCCATCATTAATAATGCAAATGACTTATCCACTCTAGCTATTTTGTTTGGTTTTGTTTTGAGATGGGTCTCATGTTCCAGGCTGTTCTCTGACTCACTCCTGCTCCTAGAGCTTCAAAGCCCCATGCTCTCCTCATCACGCTGGGGTTGTAAGTGTGTGGACTACCTGGTGGATGCTGTGCCAGGGCTCGGACTCCGGCCTCCTCATCTAGGCAGGGCGCCATCACCTGAGCACCACATTAGCTTATGTATAAGCCCACCCAGCCCCCACTTCCCAGTGAGAGCCCACGGTCCACTGCTTGCTGGCTGCTTTTATGCTAGTACTTAAACCTGCAGACACTCAGGAAGCCACTCTTCACTGAGCGATCTGTCTGTCGCTCTCAGACTTGCTTTATGTTCCCTAGGACAGTCGGAGCTTGTCTCCACCTAAGCAGGTCCAGAGCTGCTCTTGCTGCTTCTCTGGCCTGTTTACCACCCCAGTCCGGGGACTTCTCATTCCCTTCAAAACCAACCCCCATGTGGGAAATGTCAGTGAGCTCCGCTGCCCCACACCCCTGGTGCCTGCCCTTCTGCAGACTGGGTCCATAAAAGTAAGATTGCTAGGACAAAGGATAGGTGATTTTAAAATTTGTTAGCCACAATTTTGATAGTCAAAATTGTGAGGGTGTTTGGGGAGTTGCTGCTTGAAGAAAGTAAGTAATTTCTAGCTTTCTGGGCTTCATAAACAATAAAATGTGAAAATAAGCACACACACACACACACACACACACACACTCACACGGGAGCTAACATGAAGAAAGATGCCAACATTTTATGTCTCCATGTAATGATAATTCCTAATACCAATTATCACCAATTAAATGTGAAATTGGGACTTCCGTGTGTCAAAATATCTGCAACTTCACATGATTGAACTTAATATCGTCAGCACAGTTTCATAAAGGCGTGGTCTCCATATGTTCACACACACACACACACATACACACACACACACACACACACACACACACACACACACACACACACCCCTTTTGCGTTTCTCACTTCACTGTGGTGTGTGAACATTTAGTCTCATGTGTGGTGCGGCCTGTCCTGGGCCTCTGCCAGCAGCCGTCTGTTCCGTGACTGGGAGGAAGGGATCGTTTGCAGGAAGATTGGCATGTTAGAGAGGGAATGGCTCACACGTTCTGTTCCAGGTCCCTGGTATGATGGAACCATTATGGGGAATGATGTGTTAGTCGTGAGCCTGTCACTGTCACAGGATAGTTGAAGGGACAAGTTAGGAATTTATTTGGCTCATGGTCTCAGAGGCCTCAGTCAGCGGTTGGCTAGCTCCATTGCTTTTGGACCTGTGACAAGGCAGAAACATTATGGAAGAAGGGTGTGGGGAGAGAGAGAGCTCTCATTGTGACCTCACTGTGGCCATGAAGCGAAGAGACAGACAGCTATCGCAATGCAAAATTTCACTACAGACAATGCTTAAATATACACGGCTGTGTTCCAGTGAAACTTTATTTACAAAAGCACATGACAAAAGTGGTTTGATCCGTTATCATGGGAGAAAGAATAAGAACAATTCTTATTGGATCAATACTAGCTTTGGTGCTTAGAAGCTGCATCTCTGAGGCGAGCGGTTTCAGCCTTTGGAGGCTCTGTTTCCCAAAACGTAAAGCAGGACAACCATTGCTCCCTCCAGACTGGTGAGAGCTGGCTGAGACGGTACAAGCGGGAGTGTCTAGGAGTGCAGACACGCACAGATAAGGGAGGGGTTTGGGAATAGCTGGCTTTAATGCCAGATCTAGACCCTGCAGCCCAACTTCCTTTCCACCGCTCCATCCAGGGAAAAACATGAAAGAACAGAAGGCAGGATGCTGAAGGAACGGCAGATTCAGATGCTCGGGACTTTGATTTGGTTTCAGCACAAGCGCTGAGCAGAGACATGACGACGTCCCTGGTCCTCCTCGCACAGCCTTTGGGTGTCAATTCAGCAGCGTCCTGGTTTCATTACATCCATCACTAACAGCTTACGGCTTCCAGAAACACAGTCCTAGACAGATGTTCAGTCTGTCTGGGGATTAGAGATACCCTCTTCCATTAAGCATAAATTAACTTAATCACCAGGTATGGAAGATAAGAAACACAAACAACATTCCCTGAAGCTTTCATTAAAATTAAAATTCTATTTAAAATTTAGCTCGTATTTTCTAGGACTCAAAGCTCGTATTTTCTAGGACTCAAACGCCTTCAAAAGAGCGAGTGTCTGCTCGAAGTTTTCTCTGACAAGCGGCGGAGATGTGTGTGCAGGAGACAGTGGTAGACTGTGTGATTTAGCTTCACCTCCCGGCTCTCTCACCAACGGGGCAGATCTGGACTGTTTACAGGGAGGATTCAGCCAGCCAGGTCTGGTCCTTAAGCACTTCCATCACCCATCAGACTGGTCCAGGGAAGCAGAACTCAGAGGCAAGATTCCCAGAGTCTTGATGCCGAGACCACATTGTGATGAGCACAACAGAAAACAAGAGAGAGAGAAAGCCACCCTCCATAAATCACCAGGAGCCTTGGAAAGCAAGCTCTCCTGCCTACGTTTGCTTGTCAGGGCTGAGCAGGGTGAGTGCAGAATGGGTGACCGGTCAGGGTTCAATGTAGTCTTTATCAAACATTACCAGAGACACACGCGGAAGGAATTCAGCCGAGCCTGCGAGGCACGGTAGGGAGACCATGGAAGGTGGAGACAGCCGGCCTGGAACCCTGGCTCTTTATTTTGTTTTCTGCCTGTAATCTTGGGCAAATCTTATTAATTTCTCTGAGCTTCAGGTCCCTAGTTTACCAAATAAAGAAAAAACACCTTGCCCATAACATCATCGTGGGGGTCAGAGGGGGTGGCAGAAGGGCCTGGAAATTGTCCCATCCCATCTAAGGTGTCCACATAATTTGGAAAGTCACTGGATATCCACCATTCGTGGACCCAGAAGAGGTATCGCATACTAGACCTCAGTGACGGCAAGGCTTGCTTGTCATGGGGGGGCAGAGAAAGATGTTCTGAGCGGAAGGGGGCTTCTCAAAGGCATGGAGAACACAAGAACCATAAACAGCATGGTATTGTCACCTGGTGACAGGGACAGGAGAGGAATTTGGTGGCCTGAACATCTCTTGGTGTGTGCAAACATCCCAGGAGGACATGACCTGAAGTGTTCTGGACGATTCTTTGGTGGTAATTTTCAGAGTCAGGCACCACATGTCCCTAGACCAGACAATGCTGCTTACAGAAGGAAATCCCAGTTTGCTTTGGCTGAGCTGTGGAGCTGAGGGGAGCTGAGAACACAGGGTCCTACTACCGTACACCAATCAGGACCTATCTTCTGGCTTGAGAACCCGCTCCCCTCCCTACTCAAAATACAGCCCGTGCGACTATTTCAGGATCTCAACCAACCCCAGCATACACCCTTCAGACGCTCAAGCCAGAGTTTTATTTGGTGGCTTGCCTTTTTCCTATTGTAAAGTTACCTCGTTAATCAAAACAGTGATTACATTGAGACAATCAAAGATGTCTAGGCTCTTTCCTATGTAACCTAAAACATGCTCACTTAGAAGGGAAAATAATTAGAATACTCACGAGGCAAGCTTTATTTAAGAAAAGGGGGTGTGGATAGAAAGATGCTTCCCACAAACATTTCTAACTGTCTTGACAGCTCTGCGTCACTCTCTCCAGGAGCCCTCAGCCCTTTGTGGTCAGGGCAAATGTGTGCTAAAGAAAGTGGCTGGGGCCGGTCTCTCATCTGAAGTCACCACTTTCTAAACTGTTACACTCAGCTGACAGGAAGCTGTGAAGGCTCTGGAAAGTTCTAAATCCTCCACAACATACAGGGTGGCAGAATGTCACATAGCAGAAGTGTTTGGAAGCTCGCTGTAGATAAGCCCCAGTGAGAGCTAAATACCAGATGTACCCCACAAGAGAGAGTCCTGATACAAGAGACTTACCAAATTGCATTTTGCAGAATTGCAAATTGCATTTGCAGAAACCAAATAGCTAAGTGTTGTCCCCCACCTCCCCACTGCTACCCCTGCCTCCAGGATACCTGCTGCGAGTGAAGTTCAGCCTCCTGCAAAGCACAGAGACCATGCGGTTCTGATTTTGCATCTGAAATTTCTATTGTATTCAACATAGCCAACCCCCTGTGAGGCCTTGCATGCACTTGGAAAAAAAAATCTTGTCTGTATTGCTTACCATACAGCTCCACTCAAAGTCTGTCTTAGGAAACCTCACTGGCTGTTGGGCCAGCAGCAAAGCACTCTGGGGCACTGCTAGTGGTCATTGCTAGCAACCAGGACCTGACCTGTCTCTTCCTCTCTTCTCTACTGCCCCAGGCACCCATGCATCAAGAGCATCCCCAACCGGCTTGTAGAGTGATCATTCAGATGGGTATGATCACACAGCCATGGTGTGGTCACACACCCCTGGGATCTCACAGGATGAGGCACGACTAGAGCTTAGTGTCGAGAACCATCTCAGGCTGTGCTTTAGACCTAGCTCCAATCTTGCCATTCCAGGAGCATCCCTTACACATCCACAAGGGATGGTCCAGAGGACCTGGGCCCAGCTCCTTGGCTTCATCCCTCTCATTTCGTACGGTTCCAGGAAAGTCCCTTCCCCCACACTGGGAATCTCTTTTTCTTTTGATGTCTTTTTAGACCTCAAAAGACAGTTGGGTCTAAGCAGTTTCTACAGCACCTTCCAACAGTAAACTACAGACCCATGAGCACTTTGAATTTGGTCAAGACGGGCTCTTAGCATCCTGGTGAGCCTTTGATTGTTAAAGACCCGTGAGAGCCTTTGGATTTTCTGTTTATAAATAAGCTCGTGTGTAAGTGTCTAAGCATCTTATTAAATTTATTCACTCCATAAGTTTGTTACTCTCCCCTCCCCCTCCTTTCCCTTCCATTCTTCCTCTCTTTCTCTCTTCCCTTTCCCCTCTTTTTGGGGGCTTCCCATGCAATCCAGGCTGGGCTCCATCTCACCCTTAACACCCAAGCTTCTAAGCACTAGGAGGATAGGTGTACGCTACCACACCCATCTCGGGGCTTTTTGTCTTAACGATGATTCTGCAACCCGGTTTGGGACTGCTCTCCGTCAGTAAGTGTCTTCGAAGAGCATGACTTTTCTGTTTTCTGGCTAGCAGCTGTTTCTCCCTCCTCTGCAAATCATGTGCCTGTCACATCCTGTCCCCTCCCTTCTAATTTTCAGTGGCTCCCTCCCTAACACATTGATCTGAAAGCCGATTCGGCACACTTATCAGAGGTGTGGGTAAAGCGAGGGCAGGTGGGTCTTGTGAGAGGCTCTTGGCAGCCCTTGTTTCCCATGTGGACATTGACCTTAGTGGGCGAGCTCCCATGTCTGAACTCTCTGGCTCCCGTTTCTTCAGACCGGTCCATACAGAAGGGGAGGTTCTTAGGCACCTGGATTCAGAGACAAGACATGTCTCTGCACCTGTGGGGTTTACAGAGTCTGCCAGGCCCCTCCTTTCTGTTCCTGTCACTCTTCCAAATGCCTTGGCTCCATCCCCACCACCTGAACTGCTAAAACACACCTTTCCTTGGCATCCCTCTCAGATCACTTCTGCAGGGTCCTTTGCCTGGAGTCTGCACTCGGTCTTCCCACCTGTGTGACACGAGGCTCTCACTCCTCTTGGGAAACCTTTCCATAAAACCCACGTGAGTCAAGAGTCCTCGCCGTCCCTGTGATCCCTCTGGCTTATGCTGGTGTTATGTCCAGTGATCTTTCTGGTAACACTGCCTCCAGGTGTGGAGTCCCCTGTGGCCATAGTTGTCTGATCTACTCTGTTTCTACCCAAATCAATGTCTGGAACCTCTGTTCTCCATTATAATGGGAAGAATGAATGAGCAAATGAATGAATGCTAAGAGTTGAATCACGTCTCTGCCTCCAAGTTCAGATTTAAATCCTAACTTCAAGCAATTTAGATTGTGGTCTTATTTGGAGGTAGGGTCTTTATTGGGATAACTGAGTTAAAATCAAGTCATCCAAGTGGGTCCTGATGCAGTGTTCTTGTCACGATCAGTGTCCTTGTAAGGAGAGAAAATGGGCACACAGAGACCCATAAAAGGAAGATGGCTTGATGACGTGTAGACACAAGACAGCTAAGATGGCAGGCTTGCAACACAGCTCCTAGAGGACGGGCATCGCGGCTGCCCACTGCTCACAATAAACATTCTCAGTAGCTGAGGAAAGTGACTGGATGGAGAAGCGAGTGAAGAGAGAGCTACCAGAGGATGGGGAAAGGACACTGTCAGTTACTTTCGTCTTTAATGGGTCCCCAGCAATGCTGGGATGGGAACGGGGAGCCCCACCCATTGCTTATGTGACATCAGCATGTGGTGGGGTCTTTCATAAGAACTTCTATCACCAAGTGTTCTAATCTGGATATAAAAGACTAAATGGGACCTGAAAGGACGTTGTATGGAGACCCCCAACTCTCTTACCCACTGTCTCTGCTCACACATGTTATAAGAGAGAACAGAAAGTGTGTCTTAGTTTGTGTTTCAATGCTGTGAAGAGACGCCATGACCAAGGCAACTCTTATAAGGACAACATTTAATTGGGGCTGGCTTACAGGTTCAGAGATTCAGTCCATTATCACCAAGGCAGGAAGCATGGCAGCATCCAGGCAGACATGGTGCTGGAGAAGGAGCTGAGAGTTCTATCTTGATCTGAAGGCAGTCAGGTGGAGAGACTGTCTTCTGCAGGCGGCCAGGAGGGGGCTCCCTTCCATACTGGGTGGAGCTTGAGCACCAGGAGCTCCCAAAGCCCACCTACACGGTGACAGGCTTCCTCCAACAAGGCCATCTCTCCTAATAGTGCCACTCCCCATGGGCCAAGCCTATCAAACCACCACAAGCTCAGACACTATGCTGTACCCCTGGAATTTCACTACGCAATGCTTTTCCTTAGTGAATCTCTTCCGTTGTGTGTATGCATGTGTTTTACATGGTTTACATGACCGTGTGTGTGTGTGTGGGGGGGCATTTCCACCTTATCCTCTGAAGCAGGATCTCAGCCAAAACCGGCACTCACCGCTGTGGCTAAACTAGATACTCAGCTTGCCATGTGGCTCCTCTGTCCTCACTCTCAGCTTGGCTGCCCCGTGCCCACTGGTATGTACGTGGGCTTCTGGGAATCTAAACTCAAGTCTTCATGCTCGTGCTGCAGGCCTTTGACCCCTGAGTCGTCCCCTGAGCCACTTCTAGTGAATCTTTGTCCTTAGGCCTCAGCGATCTTCCCACATGTGCAGCTTGCTCACTTAGCAGTTTCTTTTCTACAGCAAGACACCACATCTGAGAGTCCCCAGGGGAGTCCACAGTAAGCCGTAGCAGATTTCAAATGTCTAGATCATGGATCTGAGGAGGCTGCTTCCAAATAGAAACAGCTGCAGGAGACTGGCAGCTGCCTGTGAAAAATCCTGCATGTCTGCTAGGTAGTGGAAGGAGGGTGGCGAGGAAGATCCCCTTAACCCCCTCTCTCCTGTGGTCTGCAGACCCATTTCCCCCTTGTACATAGAGTCATTGGGATGTCTGTGTTCTACTGGGGTGTCCTCAACCCCAGGAAGGTAGAGAGTGAGGTGCATCTCACCACCTGTCACCACGCAAAGGATCTCTGAAGTGACGGACACAAGCAAAGGGTTCAAGGACAACTTTAGGGAATTAGTCCTCCCACCATGTGGGGCTTGAGGAAAGAGTTCAGGTCAACAGTCTTGGAAGTAAGCACCTTTTCCCACCCAAAGCACCAACCTCAGGCTCACGCTGTCAAACCATCAAGCTTTCCCCACACATCCGTGATCGCCAGTTAGCCATTGATGGTTGCACCATGTCAAAGAGCCTTAGAATTGTACCCTCCAGGAGCTCCCAGCTTGGAGAGACGTTTGAACAAAGAGCTGCAGTTTGACCAAGAGCAATGTAAGTGTTAAGTGAGTCCCCGGCCACGAGCTGTGGGATGGAGCGTGGTTAATTCTGCCCGCACAGATCGAGGAAGGATCACGGAGAATATAGACATTTTTTAAAAATTCATTGCATAAATGGAGTTCTGAGCCGCCGAAGTCTCGGGTTCACGTTCTGCATAAGAAACTCAGAAATAGAGTCCCCATCTCCAGGTCCGACTGCTCAGTCTGCTGACTCACCTCGGAGTTCACAGCCTTGAGAGGAGAGTCTACAAAAATAATTAGAGATACAAATCTCAGCGACTTTCTTATTATTAGGAAGTGATTGGGGTCATTTGGAAATATTGCTTAATCGCGTGACTCTCAGTCTCACATGCTTCCGTGTGAGATAGTCTTAATTCTTAATGTTGAAATTAATAGCAAACCATGTCTCCCTGTTCTATTGTGATCACGGTCATCAACTCCACAGAGAACAAAGGATTGTAGGTGGGATCCCGTGAGTCCATCCCTCAGCAACATGCAGGCCCTGGATGGAGCCAGGTAATGTGTCGAGGGCCTTAGAGACCTGCTGCCTTAGAAATGTTACTTCTGGGAGTTTGTTCTAAAGATATAATCCCCGAATAGGAGAGTAATAGTTTGCATAAGTAAGTTTATCTGAGTAGGGAAAGTCGGAAACAGTATTAATGCATGATAGCTTAAGGGACATTCTTCCTTGCAAGGATGTCCAGAATGCTTATAGTAGAATGTTAGATGTGAGGCGAGCTGCAAGCCGGTATGTATTATATACTGTGATTTTTACCTGGGTGAAGAGAAACTCACAGAAGAAGATTGCAAGAGGCACGGTATTAAAAACAGATAGGAGACCTTTCGTAAATGCAGCTCAGGCCTCTGGGTGCAGCACAGGCCTGCAGGTTGTGAACTTCAAGGGTCCAAAGAGCATGGCACCAAAGGTTGTCATCATCTTTAAAAAGTAAAATCCCATGACAAACCATGGATCTATCTGAGTCCAGAGCTGTGGGCCCAATATAGGAGGAGGGGGGGGTTGGGGATTTAGCTCAGTGGTAGAGCACTTGCCTAGCAAGCACAAGGCCCTGGGTTCGGTCCCCAGCTCCAAAAAAAAAAAAAAAAAAAAAAAAAAAAGAAAAGAAAAGAAAAGAAAAAAACAAACAAACAAAAAACCCCAATATAGGAGGAGGGTCAGACACAGAAGGCCAGGCCTTGGTCAACCCTGGTAGACAGGCACAAGTGGTCTCATGATCACAAGGGCTCAAGTTGTTCACAGCTGGACCCAGATAGGAGGAAGTTCCAGGGACGTGAACCCACTGCCCACATGGGAGAAGGAAGCACAGGGCCCAGCCAGATCAAAGTCAGGATGTCCTTGTAGGAAACAGTTTCAAACAGACATCAGGGACGAAGGCCACAGTGATGTAACTGGCCAACCCCTGTGAGCTTTGCAGTTGGCACAAACACGCGTTGGCTGCATTTGGGGGCATCTGTTAGGTGCCAGGATTGCAGGCTTGAGACAGAAGGATAACCACAGTTCTAAGGAGACTGAGGCTCTGTTTACTGGGCTAGGAGCAGCTCGGGACTTAGACAGGGCTGAGTAGATTGGTAGAGGCTACAGGCATCTTTGGGACCCAGTCTGGGAGGGGTATCTGCTGTAGCACTAGGTGGACATGACAACGTGGAGAAGAACCACGCAGCTGTAAATGTCCTCTGGGCAAACATTACTGTGGCGCTACTGTCTGCTGTTAGAATCGTCTCCAAAGGCTGGGTGCTATTTCCTTCCTGGTCAGACTCCACCCGCATGTGAAGCTGAGTGACATTTATATTTGACCCACATCATGCTTGACATCCCCATGCTAGCTGGAAAAACCCGCAAGCCCCACGCGACCGAGGGACAGGGTAGATGTCATTGCGTTTAACATGCACAGGGAAAAATACAGCCCAGGAGTCTGTGCCTTCACCTAATCCCCTTCACCTTGCCAGCAAAGCTATTTCTCGTGATGGATTCATGAAGTATAGCACAGCGTGTCTGGACAGCCTGGGGACTGCCTACGCCCGCCACGGTGCGCACCTAGACGGGGAAAGCATGCGTCTCAAAAGCAGTTTGTGAAAAGAATGTCTAAACTCGGTCTGTGGAACAGTGGCAGGCACTGCACGTCCTTCTGCAGGCAGGGCCCTGCGGGCTGGACACACAGCCTCAGGCATGCCAGACACGATCTCTGCCACTGAGCTGGAGCCAATCCCTTTAAAAGCTAAGAGCGGAGTTAGGACCAGGATCTTGTTACATCACATCACCTGGAGTTAGACTCAATCTGTCGCCAAGGTAGGCTTTGACCCATCGGCGACCTCCTGCCCCAGCTACCCAAGTTGCTGGGTTCACAGGAGAGCTGTGCCATGCTATATACACCGGTAAATATTTGTACACAGCCTCGGTTAAATCTCACAATGACCCTGCAAAGGAGAAATTATCTCCGATTTAAAAATTAAACAAACAGAGGCTCAGAAGAGCCACACGACTTACATGCAATTGAATAGCACCTAAGTGGTAGCATTGGGATTCGAACTTGAAAATATTTACTCTTTCAGAATTTCAGATGTATGTGTAATTATATATGTGAATACATATATTCATAGTGTATGCACGCTCTTCCATTCAAGTCTCCTCCATTAATTCTCTTTTATTTCCTGATCCACCAAATTCCCTCTTCTTCCTTTCTACTGTTATGACTTTGTGTTTGTGTGTGTGTGTGTTTGTGTGTGTGTTTGTGTGTGTGTTTGTGTGTGTGTTTGTGTGTGTGTTTGTGTGTGTTTGTGTGTGTGTGTTTGTGTTTGTGTGTGTGTTTGTGTGTGTGTGTTTGTGTGTGTTTGTGTGTGTTTGTGTGTGTTTGTGTGTGTTTGTGTTTGTGTGTGTGTAGTGTGTGTGTGTTTGTGTGTGTTTGTGTGTGTGTAGTGTGTGTGTGTTTGTGTGTGTGTTTGTGTTTGTGTGTGTGTAGTGTGTGTGTTTGTGTGTGTAGTGTGTGTGTGGTGTGTGTGTATTTGTGTTTGTGTGTGTGTTTGTGTGTATGTGTTTGTGTTTGTGTGTGTGGTGTGTGTGTGTGTTTGTGTGTGTGTTTGTGTGTGTGTTTGTGTGTGTGTTTGTGTGTGTGTTTGTGTGTGTGTGTTTGTATTTGTGTGTGTGTATTTGTGTTTGTGTGTGTGTTTGTGTTTGTGTGTGTGTGTTTGTGTGTGTGTGTGTTTGTGTTGTGTGTGTGTGCTCATGCGTGAACCTTTGACTCCCTCCCCTGCAATCCTTAGCTATCAGTAGCCCCGGGGACTTACGAGCCCTTCCTTCTTCCGTGGTTGAACATTGATGGTCCCGAGCTTGTGCATGTGGGTGATGTTCCGCCGACACCTTCAACCTTTGCCGTCGTAACGGCAGCTCTACAGTCCACAGCCGGGACTGCTGGAGATTTAACAAAGCATCTCGGCGTCCTCACAGATGCTGCCAGCATCTAAACCCCAGCGGAAAGCCGTGGTACTGAAGGATAGAGAGACCTGGCTCCTGGGTTCTACTCTCTGCTTGTTATAGGATGCTGGCAAGTGGATAAATATCTTTAGCTCTTGGTTTCCTTAACTATAACACAAGGATGACCGCTTAACCCTGCAGGGCTAAGTGGCTTCAAGATGACACACGTGAAGCACACGTGCGGCCCGGTTTCACGTCCAGGAAACTCTGCACCGCCTGCCATTGTCACTGCCCTTGTATTTGATCATGTCTCTGAGCTTCTGGTGAGGGCACTGTGGCTCCGGCAGTCCCAAGAAAGCTTCTAAGACCCAGAGTCAGGTAGACTTTTATCCAAATACCATCTCGACCGAGGCACACAACAGCACATGGGTGCACTCTTGTCACTTAGAAAGACTTTCGGCAAGAATGACAGTGGGATTAGCATCTATCACCATATCAGGCTCCCAGGGAATTAACTCAGAGACTTATTTTGGCTCCCAGCCTCAGAACTTTTAGTCTATGGCTGACATGACCCGATAAGGAAGCATGTCTTGATGGAAGGTTTATACCTTATACTTAAGCAAGACCACTTACCTCTTGGCTCTGAGGCTAAAGGGGAAGGAACTGGCCAGGGTCCCAGAGTTCTCCTGAGGGCTGTCCACTGACCTAAAGACTAAGGCCCACCCCTTAAGGCTCCTCCGTCTCCCAACAACACCAGCCTGGCAACCAAGCCCTTACCACACGGACCTTTGGGTACACAGTAGGGTCCACCATGAAACATAGGAGCAGAATTCAGGGAAAGGCACTCACTACAGCAGTGCAGAAAATCCCCTTCCAAAGAACAAATCAGGAAGGCACATTCATAAAAGGGGAGATTTTGGACCAGACTGATGACTACTTACATTTGGGTGGTGGGAAAAGTTTCACTTTTCTTTAAGAGACTGTTTTTATACAGGGCAAAAAAAGAAAGAAAAAAAAAATCAAGGAGTGTAATGTTTTGTTGAACCACGCACAAGATCTTATGTTTCTAAGAACATAGCCAAGTACACATTTGATGGAATTCTCCTGGATAATGTTTTAAATAATCTCTTTTTTAATTTTTTTTATTAAAATTTATATTGGTGCTCTGCCTCCATGTATGTCCATGTGAAGGTGGGGTCCCCTGGAACTGGAATTACAGACAGTTGTGAGCCGCCATCTGGGTAGTAGGATTTGAACCTGGGTCCTTTGGAAGAACAGCCAATGCTCTTAACCACTGAGTCATCTCTCCAGCCCTCTTAAATAATTTCGTAATGAAAAGATGATCTGGAAGACAAATAAGAGAACAGAAAACACCCCAGAGGTTTGAACAAGCAGGCACAGTACCAGGTACGGAAACTGGGTTGACCCTTTGGGCAGATCTCTGCCAGCCTGGAGCTTGGGCCTAATGTTTGGAGAAGGGAGACGAAATCCAGAATCTAAACAGTGAAGCAATTAGGCCGGAAGTGCCTGTGGAGCTGAGGGATCACAGCTTTAATGGACGACCTGGAGAAGACACACCCATGGTGTACAATGGATGAACTCTCCCGAATGTCCTGGTCCCGGAACAAGAAGTGACGGCCACCTCCTTAAGAATCCATAAACCGCTCTTCATGAGAGTTCGGGAATCAGAATTCACATTACATGTGCGGCTTGAGAAGCAGGACATTAGTGGCTCAGTCACTGGCATTTCCAGGAACATGACTGATGGAACCATCTCTGTTTAGAACTCAGGCAGTCTACACCAGTGAGGCTCCAAGGAAGGCAGGTCTGAAATGGAAAGGAAAGGGTTAACTTAAAATCCTCAGGAAAGCAGGTCAAATGAGGAAGACTGAAGGGGAAAATGACAAAGTTGAGAATCAGCCACACAATGGCTATGAAAATTAAAATTATTGCATCCATACAACTGAATAAACATACTTAATGTCTTTACAGAAATGAAAAATAAAATCAGGTTGGCAAGTTTATAAAAAAAAGAAAATAAAAGCAAAACAAACAAACAACAACAACAACAACAAAAATTATCCAGAAAAGTCAGATTTTATAAAAAGCAAACAGACTTTTTTAAAAAAAATTTTTTTTTACTTATTTTATTTATGACTGGTCTGTGGCTGTCTTCAGACACACCAGAAGAGGGCATCAGATCCCATTACAGATGGTTGTGAGCCACCATGTGGTTGCCAGGAATTGAACCCAGGACCTCTGGAAGAATAGCAGTGTTCTAACCGCTGGGTCATTTCTCCAGCTGGCAATCAAACCTTTAGAAGTAAAAACTAGTATTATTAAAATAGAAGTTCAGGCCAGACAAATTAACTTATTAGACCAAGCGAGGGAAATCAAAGAACACGTTGCAGAGGTTCCTCAGAATCTCATGGAAACAGTGAGTGGGAAATCGAGTCCTTCAGCAAGGGAGCTGCGGTGGGCAAGGAAGGACGGCAGAAGAACTAAGGATGAGAATCTTCCAGTGAAACTTAGAAGTAAATGACAGAACGGTCAGAAAACCCACTGAGTCCCAAGAAATACTAACAAAGTGAACTGGGGATAGTGGCTCAGCCTGTCTGCTGAGGCAGGAGGATTTCTGTGACTTGGGGACCCGCCTTGGTGAAAGTAGTGAGTTCCAATTGAGCCTGGGCTACAATGAGAGACCCTGTCTCAGAGTAAGTGAATTACCTGATTAAGTCACGTTAACTATCCACCGGTAGAAACATCAGAAACGGCAAGGTACCAAAATACCAACGACAGAAGGACAGCACGCACGGCAGAGAGTGAGAATTAGGCAGCCAGGCCATTTGAACCGCAGCAACAGAATCCAGCAGGAATAGCTTCAAATGCTCAGAGGAATGATATAGAATCGTATTTCCCATGAATTTGTCTTAATGAAGACTCTTGGAAACTCACAGCAACAGACGCCTCCACTGAGGGCAAGAGGCTCTGGTTAGACACTGACTTCAGGGTCACTGTGCTGCCAAGAACTTAATAAGCACGAGCTATTCTGGAATCAACTCCCACATGCCAAGTGCATGAACGTGGGCTCTTCAAAGCAACTATTGGCTTCTGTTTCTCACCCTATAGCGTGGGGAAGTATTGTCTCCGTTTGTTCTATAGAACAAAACAAGGTCCAATATAGAAAGAGTCACAGTGTTGCTTTATTCATTTACCCAAGGGATGCTGAGTATCTGAGGTGCACCTTACCCAAAAGCAGCTGGGAATAAAGAATGTGAAACCCCAAATCTCATGAGTCATAAGTTCTAACGGCAGTGGTTATGAAGAAGAAGAAAACAGAGAGGAAAATAGTCAAGATGGAGAACAAGTAAGGAGAGCATGGTTGTGTCGGGAAGTGTTTAGCCTCCTAAAGAAGGGGCAGAGCAAGGAAGCCAGACTAGGCTGGCTGTCAGGCAGAGTGACAGACAAGCTCACCAGCAGAGGACTTGTCCCACTCAAGTCCAAGATGGCCAGCAGAAATGGAGCCAAGGGAACCAGAGAGAAACAGGAGGTAGGATGACAACATCTCCTTACACGGCGTGTCCCCTGACTGTGGAGAAAGAGAGGGAGGTGGTATACTGACAATATAGTCTTCCCTGAGAACACCAGGCACAGGGCAGGGGGGAGCGTACCACAGAGCGAGCTGACACAAAGACAAAGGCCAGGCAGGTGTGACTCCTTCCAGCCCAGCAGCTATCTGGACACGCATCTTACCCTGCTCCCAAAGGACACATGTCACTGCAGCGAAGTGTCCCTGTCCCACCGAGGGCTGTGTGCAATCATCTTGCCACTCAGACCCCACAAAGGACCAAAATGCCACTGAGTACTTGAGAAGGGATTGTGTGACCGAGTGGTTAGAACCCTCTGTGGCCCAAGTCCCTAGGCTGCAGCCCCATTTCCCTGCTGTCCCAGCCCAACCTGCCCTCCATGATGATTAGCTTTTGTCACGTTGACAGAGTTGTCTGGGGATTGGGGACCTCACGTCAGGAACAGCCTCTGCATCAGACTACCCTGTATGCAAGTTCCTCAGGGCATCTGAACGATTGATGGGGGAGGGTCCGGCCCACTGTGGCTGGGAGGCCCTGGGTTGTATGAGAAAGCAGGCTGAGCAAGCCATGGAAAACAAGCAAGTAAGCTTCCTTCCTCTGTGACACCTTCTTCAATTCCTGCCTTGGCTTCTCTCTAGGTGGAGGAGCATAGCCTGTACATCAGATAAACACTTTCCTGCCCCAAGTTGAATCACAACAACAAAAAGCGAACTAAGACAACCCCTAAAGAGCGAGCGGCTGATCCCCAGCCTGCCTCAGCCACCTTGGCTGCATCCACTGGGATACTCATGCACCTCAGACCCCACACTGTCCTCACAGCCTGCAGGCCACCAGCCCCCAACCCATTCCCCATCACCCTCTGCCTCCACATGCCTCCAAGCACTTCTTGCTCGGGATGATGAGGATGGTGTTAACAGTGTGGGGAGGAAGTGGGGCTGGGGGGGGGTGGAGGGCTGGTAAGAAGCAGAAGCTGGAAAGGTTATCTGGAGCCATTGCAGAAGTGACAAGAGTCCTGACAATAAGGCTGAGCACCCAGAGGGGAAAAGAAATGCTGGGCCTGCAGAGAGGAGCAAAGCAGAATGGGGAAGGCTGGGCTCTGTCTCCACGTGTAGCGCAGAGAGATGCTGTCCTGCCTCACAGAGCTAACGGGACCCTAAGAGTGGAGCTCAGGACTCACTGTCATTATTATTACTATTACTTTTAGGTAAACTACCCTAAGCATACAGTCTGTGAGCAGAGGTCAGGCCTGCCTGGCTTCTCAAGGGAGCCTCTTCTGTGTCTACACGGCATCCCTTGACATTCAGGCTCTATTAAGTAGTCTGCCCGCTTCTAGACTTCCAGGTCACATCCAATTAATGTGGCCTGGGCAAAGCGGCTGGGTGGGCACTGGGTTGACATTTACTAAGCACAGCTCCTTTTCTAAGGAGTCGGAAGGCATAGCTCTAGAGCCTGATGCGCAGGCTGTGACCCTCAGCTACATCTCTGAGCCTTTCCACATGCTGTTCCTTTGGCTTGGAGCAGCCACCCCGGTCAGGACCCTTGAGGTAGAGTGGGAAGAAGGCTCCTCTAACAATGCATTTGTATCCTTCTTCCTGCTTCAGGGTTAAGGGGATTCCCCACAGTTGCCCTATCAGCTGCAGACTTAAGGTATCTGCAGGTCTCCCTCTGCAAGCATTTGTCCTTCCACACTGGGACGTGTGTGAGTCACTACTGTTTGAAACAGTTAGGGAGAGGGACTGGGAAGTAGAGAGGAAAAGGAAAACAATGGGTGAGGGGATGGGATTGAGGCTTCAGGTGGAGCTGTCCTCAGAGGAGTCAGAAGGAAGGGGCGCTTATATCTTGAGCACTGATCTAACCTGTCTCCCTGCTTCCTCTGTATTCCCAGCGTGCTCTGCTTCTCCAGCATTCCCAGCAGTCTGGTTCTCCCATAGGTGTCAGGGACAGAATTCAACAACCCTCCTTTTATCTACTTAGAGGTAACTGAAGCTTTAGACAATGGAACAGCATATGCACACGAAAATACACACAAACCCGCAAACATATATCCACATGCATAAACACGTTCTCACACAAACCAATGCATGTGCGCGCGCGCGCACACACACACACACACACACACACCCATACAAATATGCACATAGTCCAGCACAAACACATAGGCAGACACATATGTACACAAACACAAGTACATGTGCCCATAAGCTCGTACACTAACACACAAACACGCATATGCAAACACACAGGGAGCCCTCGGAGGAACCTGAGCTGCGGGGAAATAAAAGACATTCCAGCATCTTCTTCTGACAGCCTTTACCATCTGAAAGACCCTAAGAGCCATCAAGGGAGCAAGGGAGCCAGCACATTGCTACTAAACTTACAAAATGAGGGAGAAAGAGACAACCTGACTCCCCCCTTTGTCTTTATGATTATATTTCCATGAACATAGGACTTTAGTTAAAAGTAAAACCTTTAAACAGTTGGCCCTTCCCCATCCCAACTGTAACTTTTCTCTCACCTGTATCCTCACGCGGAGAGGTTTCTAGAGATCTGATCTCGAGAGGGGTTTGTTGATTTCTGGTTTTAGTGTGTGAGCTTAACCCCCTCCCCTGCTTCCTCTCTGATTGCACCTTAGCTTAGGGAGCAGTTCTTCTGAGACCCTCTCTGCTCCACTGTGAGCTCCCATCAGGAAGGGACACTGGGATGTTTACTTTGTAACCCCCTGTGTGACAGCACTAGGCACACAAGCCACCTCAGCTTATGTGTAATAAAGACACTGAGTGCCTTTGGTTCTGTTCACACATTTGGCAGGAAGTGGACTCTGGGTCCTTCCTACCCACTCCTACCCCAGCCCCTCTGGGCATGCAGACTGGGCCCCCACGGTGTCCTCTGAGCCACTCCACAGGATCTCTGTAGAACTTACTGTAACTGTCTCGTGCAAAGCAGCCTGCCAAAAAGGAGTTCCTTATGCTTTCTGATTTCAGCTTTCCAGATATCTGTATGGACAGAAAACACAGAATCCCTCCAGTTTCTGACAGAATGTCTTCATGGAAGCGTAAGGGTTCCTCGCTTCCCATAGTCAGGTACTGACTAGTCAAGTGCACATAGTGGGGCTACTGGTCTCTTTACTGCCGTTGCTTCCCGCATCAGGGTGTGGAGCAGGGAACCAGACAGGGAACGCAGCACAAGGCAATCAAAGCCATCCCCGTGTAAGCCATGGGCAGTGGCACAATCCCCATAATCCCAGCACTTAGGAGGCTACCCTGGGCTGTGTCCCTAGGCTACACCTCCAGAAAAACAACTCACCCTTGATTGTAGGCAGAGGAACGAGAGCGTGGAAGAAAAGGGAAGGCCTGGCTCTGAATCCCTGCTCACCCATTCTCCTGACGTGTGACTTTGGATCCTCAGTCTGTCTGTCTGTCTCACACACATCTCACACACACACACACACACACACACACCTCTCTCTCTCACACACATCTCTCTCTCTCTCACACACACACATCTCTCATTTCTCTCACACATTTCTCTCTCTCACACACACACACACACACACACACACCTCTCTAACACACACATCTCTCTCACATACACATACATCTCACACACACATCTCTCTCTTCTTCTCTTTCACACACACACATCTCCCTCACACACATTTCTCTCTCTCTCTCTCTCTCTCTCTCTCTCTCACACACACACACACACACACACACACACACACACACACACACACACACGAGGAAAAATGGAGCAGGAAGGCTGGGAAGCAACAGCATGCTAACTGTGCCTCCAATATTTTACCATGAGCCAAGTAGTGAATATTTTGCCCCTTTTGTTTCTTCTTTTTGGGATTTTTTTTGATATTTTTTCCTTGAGCACATATTGACTTTATAATTAGGAAGATAGAAAATAAGCCTGAAAGAACAAAATAGGGGGGAAATACGCATTAAGAAGCAGGAGTAAGCCGGCACTGTGTAAACGGTAGCTATTTTTACTAATTAGTCATTATGCCTAATAATAATAATCAGGAGTAGCGATTTCCTCTGGGAATGAACTTGTGCAATCGTTGGTTGGAGGTTGTAGAAGACTCTTGGCTCCCTTGCCAAGAGATAGGGACCAGAGTCCTTTTCCAATCACCTCTTACCTGCCCTCCTGAGTTTCCCACAAGCCCAGCTCCCAGCCCAGCTTCACCCCTGTCGTTGGCTCCATCCATCCACCCAGTAAATCTACAGTGTGTATGGAATTCCTGTGCCCACACAGAGGACCATCACTTCTAGGGAGGCAAAGGTGTCCCTTCTCCATGGAGCATGGCAGAGACCGAGGCAGATTGCTGTCACCCCTCTGCTGACGTTTGTTTTCTAGAGGACAGTGACAGCAAGAGAGATGGGGTCTCATCTGCGGCCTCTGTGTGGAATTAGAGAAGGTTCCCCACTGGGACTCAAACATCTCTAACCATCTGGATGCTGCTAACTGGAAAGAATTCAGGCTCCAGTGAGGTCCTCTTCAGTGATTCCTTTGGCCAGGATGAGTATTTAGAGTAAAACTCCAGACTCCTTTAGGTCCCCTCTAGAGAGAAGAGAGATTCTGTACTAAGGAAAGAGTGAACAAATCAGCCAGCCTCTCTGAACCTGTGTTTCCAGGCATAAAAAACAAAAACAAGCAATGGGTACAGCTGGATCCCAAGGTCCTCAGATGCTCTCAACTTCATGACGTGATGATTATAAATAGAGTGGACTCTGGGACAAGAGTGAACTTGGACGCTTTCTGTGTTCCAAGGGCAAGCTGCCAATATGTGATGGTTAAGACAAGAAAGGGCAGGAAGCCTCTCTGGGGCCGACACTGACCGGTCCAGCTCCCAGAGAAGGCAAACGACAGAAAGACTTGTAGGTGGCTTCTACAGGAGAGGAAGCAGGTTCTCCTCGGATCTCATGGTCCCAAGATTTCCCTCCCCGACCCCTTGCACCTGAGTGCTGACCCAGTATCTTTCTTACTGTTCTATTGCTGGGAAAAGACACCATGACTAAGACATTTTATAAAGGAAGACAAGAAACTGGGGGCTTGCTTGCAGCCACAGTCTGCTAGCCCACGTGATGACCATGCACACAGAGCTGCATTCTGCACAGGGGCTTCTGAGTGCTCCTTTGTGTGAAACCCGAGGAGCAGGTAGGCACAGGACACCATCAAACCCCTGCTCTGGGAACTGGTGTTCTCTATAGAGGGTGTGAAGGGGAAAGGACAGGAGATGGGTGAGAAATAATACAAAGGTGCAGAACGGAAGCAGTCAGCCTCGAGCTCCCAGGTTCAGCATCTCGCAGTGCAACCAACCACACCGTGAAAACACGAGGGAAGGCTGTATCTGTACTGACCACGCGCAGACAGTACAGTGTATGACGTCCCTCTATAGTATCTGCCTTCCATTTTGTACTGGGGTCTGGAGAGGGCCCCATATATCCAGGAGGACGTGTGCAGGGTCTCTGCAAATATATCATGCCATTTTCAATAAGAGACGTGGATGACCCGGGCTTAAGGCCCACCCCTGGTCCTAGACCACATCCCCGTGAGTGCCAAGGAATGAGAGTATATTGTTGAAAACGGAGCAAGGAGAAGTCTCCGGGGTGCTGGGGATGCAGGGTGCCAGCAAAGTGCCCAGGAGACATCAGTCTAAGAAGGAGGCAGTTGAACACATTTTTGATAGGAATGATGGAACGACTGAGGGGTAGGGTAAAGCCAGCAGTGATGTGGTGGGCTGTGTTCTTTGCATGTGAGAGGAAGGAGGTTTTGGAAGGGAGTGTGCATAGTGACCAGACTGACAAAGACGTCATGAGAATTCTGTGGTCTCTGAGTGGTGACAAACAGTGGGATTATCTCATGGGAACCTGAGGGAACGAGAGAGAGAGAGAGAGAGAGAGAGAGAGAGAGAGAGAGAGAGAGGGGGGGGGGGCACAGAGACACTGAGATAGAGACAGACAGAGAGACAGAGACAGACAAAGACATAGAGAGACAGAGACATAGAGAGAGGACTTACTTGACCATCTCATATTATGAGGGTGGGGGAGAATTGGTTTCTCTAGTGTCTAGCCACCAGGCACATAGAGATACCCCCTCCAGTACACACACACACGCACACAGGCTTGGGTGCAGGAAAGAAGATGACCAACTTACCAGTGACTTGCCCGAGTATACACACACATGTTCTCAAAGACAGTCTTTATCATAAGTAGACAGTGATGGGCCAGTGTAGCCTCCATCACCGTGGAATGTCCGTCGACCTCCAAACAGAAGGACATTCTGACATGGGCTGCGCACAGAGAACCCTGAGGGCACTGTGCTAAGTGAAATACAGCAAATACTGAATCTTCTTTAGAGGGGAAGTTCCAAGAAGGTGGAGCAGGGGCTGACAGAAGGGAAGCAGGGACTCCCGTCCCCCTTTGGAAAGAGGGAAGGCTCTGGAGGTGGGTGGTACTGATGGCTACACAGCAAAGAATGTCTCGGACATCCCTAAATTTGGTAAAATTTAAATAAGTCAAAGGGGATGTTTTCTGTCATATGGAGTGCATCAAATGTTAATTTACTTGTTGAGGTCCTAGGGGTTAAAGCCAGGACCTTACTCATGTTCTGCAAAGCACCCTGTTGCTAAGCTGCACTCCCAAACCTGGGTTTACAAATTCAAAAATCAAGCAAACAAAAAGCCCCTTTAAAAAAAACAATGCAAATTAAATTGTCATTTGTTTATTTTGGGGGGGAGGGTGTTATCTGTGAAGCTGAGAGGACAACTTGTGTAAATTGGTTCTCTCCCTCCACCGTGTGGATCCTGGGAGCAGAACTCAGGTTGTCAGGCTTGGTGGCAAACACCTCTATCTGCTGAGAAAAATTAAAAGTTTTCTAAGCAGTTCTCTCAAAGTCAGGCATGCGGAGCGTCCCCCAAAGCCGCTTTCACACACAGTGCCTTTGACTCTGGGCTCTGTCTCTCTCTAGCTGGGTGTGGGGCGCCTGGAAAATTCACCTTTCCTCTCTAAGCCTGGAGGGTCATGGGGCTGGGGAGAAGATTGAAGATGTCCACACTTCGATGTCTGGCACAGAGCAAACCTTTGCCATTGGTCAATTATTTTGCTATTCCCCTGCTGGCATAGCTGGGCTTAGGCAGACCCAGCCTGCTCCAGCTGTGTGACCATGGGCTAACCCTCTACTTTTCTCACACCTTAGTTCCCACCTGTAGAGAGGGACTGGTAATCCCTTCCTGGCAGGGTCGGTGTAAGCCCTCAAGGCAGGGCCTGCAGGCTGTGGCCTCTGGCATTAGCTGTCACTGTGTGAGCAGAGTCACAGGCCGGAAGAAAATTCGCATGGCAACATGACATGACATCTCTGGCTGTTGTCAACATGACATGGCATCTCTGGCTGTTGTCAACATGACATGGCATCTCTGGCTGTTGTCAACATGACATGGCATCTCTGGCTGTTGTCAACATGACATGGCATCTCTGGCTGTTGTCAACATGACATGGCATCTCTGGCTGTTGTCAACATGACATGGCATCTCTGGCTGTTGTCAACATGACATGGCATCTCTGGCTGTTGTCAACATGACATGGCATCTCTGGCTGTTGTATAATTCCTTTCCACATCTACTTCATGCTACAGTCAGAAAAGGCTCAGAGCAGAGCTACAGAGTCTTGAAATTATCCCTCTGCACTCCAGGAGTGTGTTAGTGTCTGACACATGTATCTATTTGCAAAGAGACAGACACATATCAGGCCTAAGTAATGTGTACCAAACCACTGCCCTAGACTGAGACTTGCTCCATCCTGAGGGTTAGAGATAACCCCAAACCCTATGCTGTCTGCAAAGAGCTGACTGTGGCCCACAGGAGAGCTGAGGACACTGTCACGGCAAACTTACTAAGACCTGGGTCTCTGAATGTCCCTTGAGCCCTGAAACATATATGCGAAGCCACCTTGGACAAGTCAAGTTCCTTCTCCAGAGCTTAGTTCTTGTCTGCATACAGATCAAGAGTGTTGAACTTGGAGTTCCTGTGCCCAGAGCCACCCCACCCCACCCCCTTTTGGACAGAAGATTTCAGGATATCAACTGACTGGAGGAGTTATATTGTATGCACATCCCTGTATGCACCATTCACAGTTGACCTTGAGATCTTAACCTGTCAGCCAGGATAGGCTTGATATCCCTCAACCCCCAAGCATTTAAGGATCACAGCATCAGACTGCCCAGGAATAGAAAGGCACCAGGTCCAGATAGAACACAGACACTGAGAGCTGGAGAGGGAAGTGAGAGCAGAGATAGAGGGCAGCAGTCTCCTGGTGACACAACTGGGTAAGGACTGATGGCTCACAGCCACAGCAGTCACAAATCAGCAGGGGACCTGGGTGGCAGAAAGCAGGACCCATTCCAGCCCCCTCGCCCCTAGGCCTGACACACAAAGGGCATAGCAGACAGCTGTTATGGTACAAGTCAACTGCCCCGGGAAGATAACAGATGCTGGACCAGACCCAGAACCCAAGGCACTGAGGATGGATCCCCTCTATTCATGGCCAGTCCTCTCCCTGGGAGAGTCTCTGCTCCTGGGCCCAATTCCGTCCCTCTACCTCTCAGACCATGATGGCAGCATTCAGCTCTCTCAATAACAATAGCGTTCAGCCCTCCCTGCTGGTCTTCCAATTTCCCTCTGGTCTTCTCTGTATCCCATGCCAAGGCACAGTCTGCCCATCTCATGTGGGACACTCTTCTTTATGCACTCTTATCTTAAGCTGGAATTGAATCAAATCCAGCTCCAGCAACGCACCATTCAGATCCTGGGGATCATCAGTGTGTGCGCTGGCATAACGTGGCCTAGTCATATTCTCAATAACCAACCAAAGTTGATTAGTACTGGCAGAGAAACCGCAGGTTATCAGTCAGCCATGGCTGCCATCCATATGCATGAAGCCCATAACCCTGACTCCCTTGCAGAATCAGGCACAGCCGTTAGAGGAACCAGTGTCAGAGATGGTGCTGACAGTGTTCTCCCCACAGCGTTCCTGTAAGGCACAATCAGTGTTTTCTCAGGTCTCAGGTCTGTGGCAACAAAGGAAACTTCCTAGGCTATCCCCATGTCATCAGTGCTCGCTAAGATTCTGATGGGCTCCAGCCACTTAAGAAATGGGTCACTTGTAGAAACACTGGGCTCCAGTGAGCGCGTGATGGCTGTGTATAGGAACAGCATTCTGTTTTCTCTTGAGCTGGCCTGAGACGACCAGCTTGTTCCCGAGAACAGATGTTCTGCGGAACCCACTGTGACAGGCTCATCATCTTGGGCTGGAGATGGGCCAGCACTTAGTCACCAGCCTTGCAAGGACACAAACACCTCTGGGCTGTCTGCTTGTCCCTGGCAGCAGGACTCACAGGGGCTGCACCACCTTCCGGGGCTCAGGATCTGAATGAAGTTAAACAGTTTACCAGTCTGGGAATGGAGGTGGCAGCAGCTAGCAGGTGTGCCTTGGGGAAGATGTTTCTGAGGTATGATCTGGGAATGAGCTAGAATGTTCTGTGCACCTGACTTTCATGCAGGGCTCACCAGGCACCAGGCCCTGTTGAAGCTGTTTCTACATTACTGCAGAATAGCTCTCTGTGATCATCCATTCCAGACAGAAGAGTACTGAGGCCTGCTGGTCACTACTAAGAGCTGCCCCAACCAGTCACCAACGGGCAGGGAGGGGAGGGGTGCAGGGGCGAGGGGGAGCACAGAAATGTTTCTCCTTCTGGTTCTGGACCCGGGGTGTAAATCATGGGGCCACAGCTCTTCTGATGATGTAGAGAGAGGCAGCTTTGGGTGGCTCTGGTTCATTTCTTGGTAATATCACCCATTGCTGTCTGTGTGTGTCACCATAACGCCAACCTATACATCGGGACACCTGTCACTAGATATAGGGCCCTCTAAATCCAGATGATCTCAAGGCCTTCTACTTGATTTTTTATTCCTGTAAAGACTGTCCTGATAAAGGCTTGGACGGCTGTGGTCTTGAGGATTAGAACCTGGACTTGTCTGGAAGGTGGACCACAGTTCAGCCCACTACAGTCCTTCAGCCCTCAGCTAGTAGTTTCTTCAAGGTCCTCTTGCCAAGACCATATAGCAAGATATGGTCTCTCTACAGCTGGTCGACGTGACTATGGGTTATTTGGCTCTAAATGGGACATGTGCCTTGGACCCTCCTCTCGAGGTTACGAGATCATCAAGGAGTAGGGCGGAAAGATTGTAAGAGGCAGAGGTGGTGGGTGGCTGCCGTGAAATAGTGTTTGCTGCCTACAACGGGGCAGTTGCACATCTGAATTCACAGTGGCTGTGACAACATGCACACAACCTACTCCATGTCAAGCCAGGCAAACCCTCCTCCCCCCAGCTGAAGACCTACTGGAAATCGATGGAGGAGAATCAGCTCTCCTCAGTGGTGCAGCCCATACCCCAGTAGACGGGCTCACACCCATGTGCATATAGACAGCACAGAGTGGACTCAGGCTTATAAAAGGACCACACGAGATTCAGAGAGGATAGCAGGGTGAGGGTGAGAAGGGGGAGTAGGGGAGGAGTTACAGGGGAGAGGAGGAGGAAGAAGAGAAGAAATGGATGTAGATTTGAGTACAATGACACGTTATGCATGTGTGAGATTCTCAAACAAAAAAAGAAGAGGAAGAGGAGGAGAGGGAAGAGAAGGAAAAAAAGCATTCCACATTGTGAAATGGAATCCAGGTTGGCTGAACTCTCCACGAAGCCCTAGTCAGGTACTAACTCATCTCATCAGATACACGAGGCTAGCTCTAGTGTCATGGTGCTAACATGTAGACAGGAGAAAGAAGCCAACCACGTTGGTCTCAACATACCCACGTGAAGTCAGCCATGCTGGTGCATACGTGTAACCCCAGCTCTCAAGGCAAAGGATTGTAAACTGAAGCCCAATCTGGGCTACATAGTAAGGAGATCCTGCCTTAGATAAGCCAAATGAGGGAGGGGGAGGGGAGGAAGGGAGGGGGAGGGGAGGAAGGGAGGGGGAGGGGAAGGAGGGAGGGGGAGGGGAGGAAGGGAGGAGAGAGAGAGAGAGAGAGAGAGAGAGAGAGAGAGAGAGAGAGACTCCAGGCTGGCTGGGAGAAGCTTGAACACTGGTTGTGAGTCCTGGAGTCAAGCAGGTCAGCATTGGTCCCACTCCTGGGCAGTGTCTCATCTGGAAGACGGGATCCCAGGAAGAAAACGTGTAACCTCCAGGGTTATGGTAATACTCCTGTGCTCTGGCTGCAAGCGTGCACTCGGACAGAGCCGAAGCATCCTAGCCCTGGAGCCCTAGTGACCACCTCACTCTGTACTTCCCAACCTCTGCGACTCACCTTTGAAGCTGTCCCCTAGAGACCAGGGTGAGGACAAGGAAGACACATTTTGAGGCTTGGCTAACTGCACAGGAGAAATCGCCAAAAACAGGAAAACACGGAGCCGCAGGTTCTGGGAAACAGATTGCGTTCCACTTGAAACACTGGACACACCGGGATGCAGGTGGGACATCTGGGTAGATTTGTCTGGCAGTCTTAGGCTTAGAAGGTGACTTTTTGAAAGCTACATGAAGCCAGAGACTGAGAGGAAGAGAATTAAAGCCATTTAGGCAGACTCCCGTGCTGTCTCTGGCAATGGGGCAGAGATCAGGCTTGAAAAGTGAAGACGGCCAGCCACAAACTCATTGTTTAATCAGGGGTGAAAAAGCTGTGCTCTGGGCCTGGGACAGGTGAGTGTGAGCACTGGCCCGGGCTCCTCAAATGCTGGGCAGGGCAGGAGAGACCCAGGGAAAGTGTACAAGTCTCTCTGATGCTCACTCTCTAGTAAAGATCCTGACAACCGATTCGGAACCTTCCCAACATCACCCAGGAGTCTGTCTGCACATTAAAAGCCATACCTCCTCCTCCTCCTGACCAAAGGTGTGCTGGTGCCGGTTTTGTTTGGACAGTACGTCTCACGTGGACACCGTGGCGTTCCATGGACGGAAAGTTGTCCCTGAACTAATACTTTGTACACATCCCACCCTACAGCATGTGGGTATGTGTGTTTGGCAGGGTGGGGGTAGGTTGCTAGCTGTTGCCATAACAACCAAGAAAGAGACTAAGCTCTGACTCCAGTGCCTGCTTGTTAGAAATGAAACCGAGGGTTGGGGATTTAGCTCAGTGGTAGAGCGCTTGCCTAGCAAGCGGAAGGCCCTGGGTTCGGTCCCCAGCTCCGAAAAAAAAAAAAAAAAAGAAAAAAGAAAAAAAAAAAAAAGAAATGAAACCGAATGGTGGAGACTTTGCCCCCTGAACTTGGGGAACGAGGTCCACACCATGTTCCTGTTGGCATGGAAACCTTTGACTACTCTCCGAATCCAGTCCAGTAGATATTATTTTATTTGAAAGAATGGGTGTTAGGAAGATGTCAAGGGGCCTGGGGAGATAGCTTCATTGATAAAGTGCTCCCTACACAAGCCTGAAGACCTGAGTTCAAGCATCAGCGCTTCCATAAACAGTGGAAGTCACGGATATGTGCCTATGGTTTCTATGCCAGGGAGGTAGATATAGGTGACTCCCCACCTAATCGGCAAGGTCAGTGAGGGATCTTGTCTCAGAAAAAATGTGGGGAGGGCTGGAGAGATGGCTCAGTGCTTAAAGCACTGGTTGCTCTTCCAGAAGATGTAGGTTGGGACCCCAGCACCCATATGGAGGCTCACAACTGCATGTAACTGTAGTCTCGGGGGATCTGACACCCTCTTCTAGGCTTCTCAGGCACTGTATACAGACAGACCCGCAGGCAAAACACCCATACATATAAAGTTTAAAAGTGTCTAAAAAAAAAAGAAAAGGATAGCTGGCCAGCTCTACAGATTGACCTCACACACAAAGGAAACAGTCAAGTTTTAGTCTTTGCAAGTCAGTCACTTGAAGAAGCATGTGTGTTTGTGTGTGTGTGTGTGAGTGTGTATAGTATGTGCAATGTGTGTGTGTGCAGTATGTGTCTGAGAGAGAGACAGACAGAGAGACAGAGATTGAAAGACAGAGAGACAGAGAGAGATGGAGAGACAGAGAACTTCTAGACCCTAGTCTCTGTATCTTCACTTCTTTGACGTAAGCTGTTTTGTATTGAGGACATGTCTGGCATTCTCCCAGGTTCTCTATATTTGATATTCATCTCAGAACATATGAAACCCCATCAGCTTGGCACTGTCACACTTAGCAGATAGAAAACTGATGCCTGGAGAGGCTAAGGGCCTTTCCAGAGGAATGGCAGGCAGGCCTGCCTGATCCTGCGATGCCTACAGCTCTTACCATTACAGCCTTGGCGTAACCTTGGGCTTGAACTCAATGCAGTCTCTCTAGAGCCTCTAGACCCACCAGGGAGAAATCATCTAAAAACTGTACCGCCATAACTAAACCTTCAGTGCTTCTGTGAGAAACACCACAGCCACTGTCTGGATGTCTGCTTGGGGAATTGAGTGGTGACAAGAGAAATTAAATACTTTAATAGATTCTGACAACAACTATATGTTAGGGGAATTCAAAAATCACATAAAGTAAAAAGTCAGGCTAATATGCATGCCTAATTTACTAGCTGATTTAGAAAAAAAAACTAATTTTTTTAGGGCCAGAGTTCTTTAAGGAAAATGAGATTGTAGAGTGGAGGAGGAGGTCGATTTCCTGGAGAATATGGTCTTGAACTGAACTTATGCCCCTCACTTCAGACTGGGTACTTGATAAATATGTGTCCGGTGGGGCATGCCAGCACATGCCTGCAATCCCAGCAGCACTTGGGAGGTTGAGGCAGGAAGATCTTGAGTTCAAGGCCATCTTAAGCTGCATAACAAAACCCTGTTTACCTATCTATCTATGAACCTATATGTCTTTCTACCATTCATGCACACTCACATGTGCACATGCATGTGCATACCTGTACACACACACACACACACACACATACACACACACATACACACACCCTATGAGTGGTGGCTGTAGCTTTCAACACACCGTGCTTCAGCCAGGATGCTCTGGGAGCCAGACTGCACCATCCAGATCCCTTTGACCAAAGGGAAACTGAGGCTCAGCAGTAACACAGTTTCCTGACACCCATTCAGTTAGTACCAGACGGGCCCAGGATGACGTGACTCTTCTTACTGCCATGAGTTATCCCCATCGCCTTGCTCTTAATGGAATATTACTCAGCTATCAAAAACAATGCCTTTATGAAATTCATAGGCAAATGGTTGGAACTGGAAAATATCATCCTGAGTGAGGTAACCCAATCACAGAAAAACACACATGATATGCACTCACTGATAAGTGGCTATTAGCCCAAATGCTTGAATTACCCTAGATGCATAGAACACATGAAACTCAAGACAGATGATCAAAATGTGAATGCTTCACTACTCCTTTAAAAGGGGAACAAGAATACCTTTGGCAGGGAATAGAGAGACAAAGATTAAAACAGACACAGAAGGAACACCCATTCAGAGCCTGCCCCACATGTGGCCGATACATATACAGCCACCCAATTAGACAAGATAGATGAAGCAAAGAAGTACAGGCCGACAGGAGCCGGATGTAGATCTCTCCTGAGAGACACAGCCAGAATACAGCAAATACAGAGGCGAATGCCAGCAGCAAACCACTGAACTGAGAATAGGACCCCCATTGAAGGAATCAGAGAAAGAACTGGAAGAGGTTGAAGGGGCTCGAGACCCCATATGAACAACAATGCCAAGCAACCAGAGCTTCCAGGGACTAAGCCACTACCTAAAGACTATACATGGACTGACCCTGGACTCTGACCTCATAGGTAGCAATGAATATCCTAGTAAGATCAACAGTGGAAGAGGAAGCCCTTGGTCCTGCTAAGACTGAACCCCTAGTGAACGTGATTGTTGGGGGGAGGGTGGCAATGAGGGGAGGATGGGGAAGGGAACACCCATAAAGAAGGGGAGAGGGAGGGGCTAGGGGGATGTTGGCTCGGAAACCGGGAAAGGGAATAACACTCGAAATGTAAATAAATACTCAAGTTAATAAAAAAAAAATTAAAAAAAAAAAAAAAAAAGAAGCCGAGCGCTTCCCTGAAGAGGACATCCAGCAAACGTCATGCCATTCTTCCTGTTATCTGTGCTCAAGAGCACACTGCGTACGCAGGCCTTCACCATCAGGCCTTTCTCACAACATGTCAGAAATGCAAGTGACAAGGGGAACACAAATCAGTTCATTTCCAGCAGTCTCTCGGGAGAAACAGCCACGATGCAGTCTTCAGAAGATGATACATTCCACCAAGCAGTACCAGGGGAAATGCAGGAAGCATACTTCTGAGTGGGAGGGAGGGAAAGAGCTTGTGGCTGGCTTCTAAGATGAGCTGCAAAGGACCAACAGCATCAGATCCTAACTGGGGATGAAAGGTACACAGGGCCTCAGTCTCCCAGACCCAGGCGCGAGGTGTATATCCAGAAGCCACAAGATTGACGGTTAGCATGTGGTGGAATTGCTGGTCTACTAGAGCAGGACCAATGCAAACACAGGCACAAGACAACCTTGCCTGAGAAGGGTTCATCCCATAAGGGCTCCCTCACATAGAATCCTACTGAGTAGTGATTTACCGGGGAAATGGGCGCCAGTGCTGTGAGTCCCATTGTCACTGGGGAAAGGTGGTATGGGATTCAACACCTGTCTTTCAGGGTTGAGGTAGGTGTGCGGCTACCACGAGGCTGAAAGACGCCTCAGGCAACTCAAGCAGTGAACAGATTTGACTCTAAGTCTGCCGAGCCACTCTCCGGCCTGGTAGAGTCCTATGAAATCACTGAATCAGGGCTCCTGGAACACACAGCGGCCAACAGAGATTTAGAAGCTCCGAAGACAATGAACTGGGCTTGGGTGACAATAGATGCCAAAAAGAAAGCAGTCTCAGCAGAGTGCCATCTACACATGCTGTCCCCATCTACCCCACACTCGTGCCGCCCGTGCTTTGATGCAGAGCTGTGTTTAAATACTACAGTGTTTTGTGTTTCAGCCTTGCGCTGAGTGTGTAATTATGGGGATCCCTTCATTAGCAGAGCCGCACACTGAAAGCTCACGTTGGCCTTTTCTGCTAATTCTGGAGGTGGCGAAGTGGGCTGATACAACCACTGATTACAATTGTCACAGTCTCTCGGAAGGCACTAGGAAGTTTCCATTCTCCTGGAATGCATGCAGGAGCTTGCAGTGACTAAGAGAGAAGAAAAAAAGGTCCGTTCTGGCAATCGGAAGCAGAGGCATGTAGGAGTTGGGAATATGGAGTGTGGCATAGAGGTCCAATTCCTGCCTCGTCTTGAGGCTAGTTCTCCTTCCTTACGCTGCAGGGTCACCAGATATAAACTCGGGATAGTCATTGTGTCTAGTTAGAGTGTTAGGAGAACTCACTCACATGGTAACTATACTCAGCACAAGATATGTGCACAGCAAGGCTGTGTAGATGTCATAGGCTTAGTCATAGATTAAGCCACTATAGGGCCTGCCCTTCTGGAATTTTTCAGGGAAAAAAAACAAACAAACAGGTACTCCACAGACAATTAGAAAAATAGTAATTTAAGCGTGATAAGTTCTTTGAAGAAAAAATCGAGTATACTGTGTTTTTTGCATCCTGTAGGTCAGAGACTAAGTTCTCAGTGACTCTCATGACACTAATGAGGTTAGGATTAATATTGACAATGGCAACAATGCAGATGACGAGGGTGATGATGACTGTGAAGATGATGATAATGGTGGCGGTGACCAACATGATTATGATCTGGAGGATGGTAGTGATGGTGCTAATGATGGTGAAATGGTGATGGGGATGTAAATTATGATCATGCAGATGGCGATGAATATGGAGGTGATGGTGAGGATGATGTCATGATGCTAATGATGAAGACGACGTGATGGCGGTGGTGGCCTTGATCATGATGATGGGGATGGGCTGGATGGTGATGAATACGTGGACAGTGGCGATGGAGATGGGGATGATGTCGGTGATGATGGAGAAGAAGATGGTGGGATGATACTTATGTCCATTATGAAGATGACAGTGTTGGTAGTGATCAAGAATGCGATCACGAATAAGGCGCAGTGGCACACGCTCTAATCCCAGCACTCGGGAGGCAAAGGCAAGTGGATCTCTGAGTTTGAGGCCAGCCTGGTCTACAGACTGAGATTCAGGACAGCCAGGACAACACAGAGAAACCCTGTCTCAAGAAAACAAAACAGACTATGACAATAGGAAAGAGGATGTCGATGTATAAGTCTGGAAGGTTATGGATGAAGAAATGATTTTTACCCCCAAAAGTTGTGGAGTTATATAGGAGCATAAGTGACTGGGGGAATGTGTTTGCCAAGGGAGGGAATGTAAGTGTGGAGAAGGGGGCAGGCAGTGAGCAGCGACATGAGGCTCAGTGTGCCCCAGGACAGGACACCATTCAAGACAAGCTCAGACTCTGGAACTTTCTCTGCGTTCCAAAGCCAGGGAATCATCACCGTTCCTCCTGCCCAAAGAACCCAGACTTCATTGGGAATTGTGGCAGTCCTAGTGATCAAGCTCACTGGGATGAATCCCCCAGCCCTTTGTTCATTTAAAGGACTGTGGAGATTGGGCCTTGCCTCTGACTCTCACTAACTGTCTCCCCTTAAGCAAAGACTTGGCCTCTTCCCTAAGTTCCATCAGAAACAGAGGCAAATCATTGCTGGTGTCCTCTAACTCCTGTGTTTAGCTGTTTTGAGTGTGGGGTGGGGGCGGAGCAATGCCCTCATCAGCACAAGATTTTTATGATGTCAGTAATCCTGAACCAGAATTGAAATGTAAGGTAAGGTGCGGATAGTCGTTCATTGAGTCCCCATAGAGCATGACCTAGGCTAGGACAAGAGGGCAGGCTTCACTGACCTAGGCAGCCTGGCATGCGACTCTCCCAGTGGCTGGAGCAGTGGGGAACAAACCTGTGTCCAGTTATGTCAAGTGGGGACGGAGGAGAAGCCCAAATCCCCCTGGAATCTCCCTGGTGACCATCCGCCTCTCCAGGGTTGTCTGGTGAGTAGATGGGGAGTCCTTGGAGATGAAGAGGACCAGGTGACCGTGACAGAAGTAGCTGACTGGTGTCGAGGCACTGTGCTCAGCACATGCTCCATTCTGTCTGATTACTGCTACTTACATCAGGCCTGTGGGTCAGGGACCGTTATTTCTGTCTTACATAAGGCTTTGGGGTTACAGGACTTGCCTAAGGTCACATGGCTTCAAGCAGCAGAGCTGATGCGACTGTTCCTTGATTTACCAATCTCCACATCTGTGCCCTAAACCATCCAGGTCACCGGGCCCCATGTCCCTCCAGTGAGGAGCCACGGTCCCAGGGCTCCCTGAGCGCTGTACATAGAACCTTGCGTCTACTGACCGTGCTGCGATATAGAAAAAGAGACGAGAGGGAGGCACATGACACAGAGAGTACTCTGCCAACAAAGAAGCTCACTGGGCAGCCGGTAGAAAATGAGCTGTCAGATCCTTCATCTGGAAACCGAAAATGAGAGGACTGGGCCCAGCGACCCCGAAAGGGCTCTCCAGCTCTAAAAAGACTCCCCTTCAGGTCTGAGGAAGCGGCCATAATATTGTGTCCTCGAGTTTGTCCTTCTGCCGATTCATTGCCTGACCAAGCGAGAAAACACTCAAGCAGCCCGTTCAGGTCATGGCTCTGTGGAGCATCCCACAGCAGGGACAGAGATGGGGCTGCTGCCTCTGGCTTCCTCGCCACTTCGCATTCCACAGACATTCTGTGTCAGGAGTTACAAGAGCCCTGGATGGAAGAGTAGCATGCTGATCTGTTTGGCAAGCAAAATGGAGCAACTTCATCCAGCTGAGCAGTCGAGGCTCCCAGGAGTCACACTGAAGTCACAGAGAAGCCACAGATTGCCCAGGAGTCACACTGAAGTCACAGAGGAGCCTCTACAGTTCTCCTTGGCATTTCACAGAAAGCCTGAATTTAGACCTTAAGCAAAAGCCCCACTTTGGCTAGCACAGGCTGTGCCCACCCTCGTCCCTTTAAGCCTTTCTTACCCCATAAAGTAAGAGATTCTCTCCACGACCATAACCGAGGAGAAAATGAGCTGAGCAGCACAATGACGACAAGCTGAGAAAATGAAGGGACAGTGCCCAGTTTTGAACCTCAACAACTCTGAGCTCAAATTTAATAACGGAGAGACTTTTGCAAAGTAGTCAGCTTTTCTAAACACATTTCCCTCATATCTAAAACGGAGACTAAAGTATCATATTTTTTCTCATATGGAATCTAGTTCTGCATGCAAGTATACCTACGTAGATACACGTGCATTTTTTTTTCTATCCTGGCTCCACTGTGAATTTCTTTGTCTTCCTGTGTCTTGGTTCCCCTTTCTCTAAAGTAAGGAATGTAACATCCAGCTCGTAAGATTTTACGTAGCGTATATACTTAAAACCTGCTGGGTTACTGGCCACCAGTAATGGCATCCAGTGTGCCTGCTGCTGGTGAGGCTACACCTTCCTCAGAAGAAAGTGATCAAGTGAGGTGGGAGTGGCCAGGCATGGGTTCAGGGAGTGGGATGGGGAAGGGCCAGTGCATGAAGAGGGACAGGTAGGAGCATCCTCTACCTGGCTCTGGCTCCTGAGTGGACTTGAATGTATCAAGCAGAGGCTTCTCTAAGTTCTGTCCTCATCTCTTGGGAACACCCGCCTGATCTGCCTGGTTCATCTGTAGTCTATGCCTTTTCTTCAAATTTCATCACATCACCCATCAAGCCAATGGGGCTCTGTCAAGGCAGAGATTTGTCAAGTGACAGAGCTGGGCTCTCTGAAAGTTAACATTTATTTTTAGCAACTTCATCCTGAGACACTTTAAATTAGCTGCGGTCCTAATTTAAGGCGCTCTGTGGTGCGTGGTTAGCATTTCTTCATTGACAATGGTGTGCTACGTATGCACTTGAAATCTAGTGATGCAGGAGCCATGGCGAACAGCAGGGAAAGAGGTCTGCTTGCGTCCCTCTGTCTGGTAAGACCCCCATGCCCCAGGGCATCCTGTCTGGCCAGACCTTTGCCAGGAGCATGGAACCTGGCTGTTCTCTGCCTCCTTGTCCTCAGTTTTCAGAGTCTGCCCAAGGAGCTCCCTGCTTCCATGGTTATCCAGTGGCCATGTTTTAGATAGACCTCATCTCCTGCTGTCTAGATAGAGTCTCGGACTCTACCCTGAGACTGAAGCTCCCAGAGTATTGGTCCAGCCCATGCAAAGCCTCTATGGCAGGGCTAGCATCCACAAGTGTGCATTTCTATCAAGTCCCAGCAAACACGGACTCAGCAGCTCCAAGGACCCCACTTTCAGGATGACTGATGTATCAGGGGTTTCCAACTCATGGCCTAAGGGCTTTGTGCAGCCTATGGATGTGGCCTGACACAAAACTAAACTTACTTGAGTCATCATGAGATCATGTTCATCTTTCTGTAACTATTATGTGAGTCTCAAGCATGAGCTTTGTAGATGTAGCATCATGTCACAAAAGTCACAAAGTCATAAAAATTAAACATACACACACACACACACACACACACACACACACACTCAAAACCTAGATGGGCCATGAGCTGAACAACTTAGATTTAATGTGTGCCCGAAGACAATTCCTTCTTATCCCATGTGGCTCGGAGAAGCCAAAAGGTCGGACTCCCTGGAATCCTGGAGTATCCCAGGAGTTTTCTAATCTCTTTTTCTATCAATAATTTGTGCTAATAGCTGTTTGCCTTCACTGTGGTCAGTTCTGATCCTGCCTCCCTTGCATTAAAACCTCCCACGTTCTCCTACACTACTAAATCCAACAAATGTCTCTAGAAATCAGAACCCACGTTGCCTAAGGAGTGTCTGCCAAAGGAGCGGTGACGTGACTGGACAGGACAGGACATTACCAGTGTGGTCCAACTTGTGTGCAGACCACTCTCTGTCCCCACTCAGTCACACACCTCTGGGCAGCAGGGACTCTGCCTGTCCACCCCACCTGTATATCCCAGGCGCCCGGGACACACCAGTGTGTAGGATATCTCTGAGAAATGGGAAATAGTTGAAGGTGTACTTGACAAGAGATGGAGATTATTCCTCTAGAGAGAACTTAAGCAACTCCTGTGGAACTGGGATTTGATCTTGCCACATGCATCTCCCCACTTTTCTTAATCTCCAGGCCGGTGTATACAGAAGAAGAAAAGTCTCTGGTTTGATTTGAATCAAATAAGTGTCAGGGCCAAATAGTGAGCTCAGCTTCGGAGGCATGAGGGAGGCAGGCCCCACTGCCAATGCTAATCCCCCAGCTGATCTAGTGACCTGGGCAAGTGTCACCTGGCTGCCCTGGGGGTGAGGGGGTGAGGGGGTGAAGGGGTGAGGGGGTAAGGGGGTGAGGGGGTTCCCACCTACTTCAGGGACCTGTTATTAGAAACAAAGGAGATAACTGAGGTAAACTGGCCATTGACATGTGGAAGGATCCCCAGTCACGGGTGGTGACTTTTCAGCAGTAAAGTCTCCAGGCAAAATAGAGATGGGTGGTTTCTCACGAGAGTTTTAATGAAAACAAATTGCACTTTGAGAAATGATAATAGGTAAAAACATTTCAGGACTCTTTTTCCTGTTTTAATGAATCGAGGATATACCAAATTCATGATTTTTTTCCCCAGAAACGATCTCAGAGGGCTAGTAAGCTTGATTTATGTTTTCTTTACCAGTCACTTTTATTCCAAAAGCCTCACATTTCCATTAAAATGCTATTAAATAAAAACAGGGTTTTACGGTATCTGGGATGGCTTGGGTCTCAGTGTGGTAATTGCAATTATCTCCAGCAAAGCCGCCATTGCTCATCCTTTTATTTCCTCTCCTACATCAGCTGCATCGTTACTGCGTCCCAGGTGAGGAAAACCGCTCCCCCCACCCGGAAGCTGTGGTTCCGGGCCCAGGGAAGGGACATGAGTGGGCAGCCATCCGGAGGCACACAAAGCCTCAGAGGGCTGGGCAGTGCGAGAGGCAGGACGCCACAGAGGTGTTCCCGGAGGGCGACACGGCCCTCCAGAGTCACATGGGGAAGACATATCTAGCTGAGCATGCTGGAAGGAGGAGGTGAGGTCCCCATCAGCAAGGCAGGTCAGAGGAAGGCTTCCACCTTCGAACAGCCCTGCCGCTAAGCTGGGTCAATCTTGTCTACCTGGGCTAAGATTCCTTCTCTGAAATGACATTGTTGTGAAATGTTCTGGAACTAGATGGCAGCCATGGTGATAAAGCCTCAGGAAAACCTCCTATACACCGCTCAACTGCAAAAGATCCCTGGGCGGAGCCATCCCCAAAGCCTCTCACAGCTAACACAGCACAGCACCCGACACTTGGGAGAGGAGGCGCATGGCCTGGGGAGGAGGCTGAACACGTGTGGCTCTGCAGACAGCAAACCGTGTGGCCACTAAGTCTCTAACCGAGGAGGAACTGTTAACTACGTTGGAGATCCGCTTAATACAGACTGTGTATATCCGTGAAAGATACTCCTGAGGTGTGCAAAAAGAGCTTAAATCACATGTTCTGTCACCCTAACTCTAATACAGACATCTACACATTGCCATTGTCTACATTTAAATTGTGAGATTAGGAGTCATTTTGATTCCTTTATACTTCTCTCCCAAGCTCTGCAGTTGTTCTCTAAAACACAAAGTTCCCAGCTGCAGATACGGCTCAGTCAGCAGAGAGCATGCAGAAGGCCCTGAGTTTGATCCCAGCACCACATAAAACTGGATGAGATAATGCACGCCTGGAATCCCAGCAGTGGGGAGGTGGGGAGCAGGGGGATTCCAAGTTCAAGCACACCCTCAGCTTTCTTCACTAAACCTTGCTTTTAAAAAATAAAAGGCAGGGGTTGGGGATTTAGCTCAGTGGTAGAGCACTTGCCTAGCGAGCGCAAGGCCCTGGGTTCGGTCCCCAGCTCCGGAAAAAATAAAAAAATAAAAAATAAATAAACAAATAAATAAAAGGCAATGAATTTTAAACAAAAATCTTTTTTAAAATCTAAACAATAGTATTCAGAATTCTGTGCCCCTCCCACCACCATGAGAACTATAATGTGCTAGAGAACTGATTTGTAATCCTGATTTGCTCAGAGATTAAGGTTAGGCTGTAGTCACAGGCTTCTCCTTAGAGGTGCACGGAGCGCAAAGGAGATGACTCCCTCCCTCGGGGCGGGCGGGGCGGGCGGGGCGGGGCGGGGCGGGGCGGGGCGGGGCGGGCGGGGCGGGCGTGCTGACTGAGTCCTCCTCTGAGCTGTTTCCTTCCATCCAGCAGCCACACTGCACACCTCCCAGTCTTTCCCTTAAACTTCCAGAGCACTTCTAATGTCAGCCACAGACCCTTAGTCTGCAATTTAAGAGCTGGTTTCTGGTGAGAGTGTCAGTTTACACCCCTCCCCCTTTGTTTCTCTTTCTGTAACTGTCTCAGGGAGAACACTTCATTCCTTTTGAAAAATCGCCACCCGGCTTTTATTTATTTACTGTCTGAAGTTCAAGGTTTCAGTGACAAAGCCGTTTCTGCTAAAGGGAATCTGCACCTCCCAGGAATATCCAGCTCTCCCGAAGAATCATCGGGTCTGCTCATGCAGGAGGGGGCACGTTGCATCCCAGACCCTCCATACCATTGAACTTTAAAGAGATTTTCCTTTACTGGGTCCTGGTTCTGTTCTCCTGCCTGCCTCACTTCAAGTCCAGAGTTAAGAAGCTGTGACTGGGCCTTCTGGAACCTTCTACTCATGTCTTCCTGGTGGTTAACTCCTTGGGCTGGTACGAGACTGGGGCCACTCAGGCAGAGGTTTCCAACAAGGTGTTTGCCTCCCAAGCCATTTCCAGGTACTTGATGGGACAGAAAGCACCATGGCTTTGTCGTTCTGCTTGTCAGTTTATGCCATTATTAAAAGCATACTCCCAAAGTGCTTTAGTCAGAGTTCTATTCCCGTGAAGAGACACCATGACCATGGTAGTTCTAGTAAAGGAAAATATTTAATTGTGTCTAGCTTACAGCTCAGAGTTTAAGTCCATCATCATGCTGATGGGAAGGCACACAGGCAGATCAGAGATAACTGAGAGTTCTACACCTGGATCTGTAGACAGCAAGGAGAGAGAGAGAGAGAGAGAGAGAGAGAGAGAGAGAGAGAGAGAGAGAGAGAGAGAGAGAGAGAGAGAGAGAGAGAGACTGGGCCTGGCTTGGGCTTCTGAATCCTCAAAGCCCATACCCATTGACACACATCCTCCAACAAAGCTACATCTATTCCAACAAGACCATACCTCCTAATAGTGCCAATTCCCTATGGTGCCATTTTCTTTTTTTTTTTTTTTTCTTTTCTTTTTTTTCGGAGCTGGGGACCGAACCCAGGGCCTTGCGCTTCGCTCTACCACTGAGCTAAATCCCCAACCCCCTATGGTGCCATTTTCATTCAACCCACCCCACAGTGCAACAAATTTAATAAAAACTGCCCATTCCCTGCACTCAGGATCCTAACACACACCATATACTATAGACAGGAATTGGCCCATGCCTTCAGTGAGCTCACAGAACCCTGAGGGGCTGCCCTGTGACCCACTGCAGTACATAGGGAACAGAGAGATGTGTCCAAGGAGCAGAATGGGATGGGAAAGAATATCGTTGGTGTGGCCAAGGAGACATCAGAAGTAGTCTGGATAGAGCCTATAAGTCTGAGATGTGCACCGAGTTTCCCTGGCTCAGATCTTCATGAGATTTACTGTCCATTCCCAGTGTATTCAAGGTGTGGTCTTAGGAATTTTACAGAAGGCGGGCAGTTATCTTGGTTCTAGTTCTGGGAGGGATGGGAGCCAGGAGAGGGTAGAGAGGCAGTGAGTGAGAGGGGGAGCTGGGAACTCAAGAGCAGGGACCCTTGGGTCCCAGACCCGGCTGATAGACAGCAAGGTAGAGGGATAGCATTCAAAGCCTGGAAGGGCCTAGCCAGTAGGGAACTAGAAACCAGGGAGCCTGGGAAGAAACCAGGAATGCCAGGATGAAGCCCTTGTAGAGAGGCCAGCATCTAAAGCAAAGTCAGAGAAGAAGTAGCCCAATATGATATGTAGTTGCCATGGGGCTACACGTGGTGGCACATGCCCACAGTTCCAGCATTTGGGAGAAAGCAACCAAAGGGTTGCAAATTCTAGGACAGCCTAAGTTAGCTACATAGTAAGTTTGGAGCCAGCCAGGGCTACACAGTGAGACCTTGTCTCAAGATTGAAATTAAATAAGATGAAAACCACTCAGGTGCCCTCATGGAGGATGGGAAGGGCAAAGCCAGAAATATGGCGTGGTGGCTTGAATGAAAATGGCCACATAAGCCCACAGGGGCACTGTTAAAAAGTGTGACCTTGCTGGGTGTGTCACTGGGGGTTGGACTTGGAAGTCTCTGAAGCTCAAGCCAGGCCCAGTGTCACCCACACTCTCTCTCCTTGCTGCCTGCTGATCCAGATGTAGAAATCTCAGCTACTTCGCTAGCACCATGTCTGCCTGCATGTTGTCTTGCTTCCTGCCATGATGATAATGGACTAAACCTCTGATCTGTAAGCCAGCCCCAGTCAAGTGCTTTCCTTTATAAGAGTTGCTGTGGCCAGGGTGTCTCTGCACTGAAATAGAATCGTAACTAAGACACATACTCTGGTCCAAGCAGGGAAGACTGGGAGAGCGCTGGCCTGTGGGCCAGACTTGGGTACTAGAGTGATAGCACTGACTGTGGAGACAGAGGAAGAGTTGGCATTCATTCTGAACTTTCCCACCTGGGTAACTGGTTGATATCTGGCAGTGACACACCAAGGAGATGGGGACGCAGACTGTGAGTGAGGGAAAGTGCTGTGTCATGGTGGGAAGGTAAAACTCTCTACCTGCTCATTTTCTTGATTATCGGAATAATTTCAGAATAAAACGCACAGGCTAAGGAGCCACAAAACTCTCGTCATGTTTCTGTGCGAGCTCCAAGCAAGCAGTTAAGACAGAAAGGCATCTGTGTCCCTGGGACCAGGGAATGGAAGTTTCTTCCCAAGTTGTTCACTGAACTGTGCCTATGGATCCTTTCCAAAAAATCTCAGTGAGATTTTTCTATTTCTTAATTATTCAATTACTACCCGTAAGTAGGACTTTGAAGTCAGACCCAGGCTGCTCACAACTGAGCATTCCCTTGAATCATGAGCAGAGTGGAAGAGGTCTCCCATCTTGGAAGCCAGGCTGGCAGGACAGAGGAAGGCAGTGTTTCCAGTCCTAGCTCTGCCCTGCGTTCAAGCCTTGGCTTCACTCTGTAGAAGCTGTGTGGGCATTGACAGGCCACTTCTAGAAGCCAGTTTTCTAGTGTGTAAATGCCATCCCAAGGGAAGGAAGCAAGCCTTGGAGGTCGGCAGTAGTCATGAGTGTCTTGTGTATTTCAGGTCTCAGCAGATGGATAAGCCTTTCGCTGCAAAGGAAGATCTGAACTGTGACCTGGCCGGAGACTTCGAGCCCAACCCTGAAGCCCATTTGCCCTCCATTTGCCTCAAGCAGGTGTTCCCCAAGTATGCCAAGCAGTTCAATTACCTGCGCCTGGTAGACAGGATGGCCAATTTGTTCATCCGATTCCTGGGAATCAAGGGGACAATGAAGTTGGGACCAACTGGCTTTCGGACCTTCATAAGGTTAGTGAGACCAGCTTCCTCCAGCTTGAGTTTTGGAGAGGGTGGAGCCCAGTCACTCCTCTGGATGGTTATATGGCCCATGGCTGCTCTTGGGAGACCATGGTATTGAATCGGTACCCTGTTTGAGGCTGTAGTCATCTCAGGGCTGCACTGATCCTATAGTGTTCATCCTTGTGTGCGTGCTTGTGTGTGTGTGTGTGTGTGTGTGTGTGTGTGTGTTGTGTGTGATCTTCTTGTAAAATGAGTCGATGAACATTATGACCATGACACTTAAACCATAGGTTCATTGTTACAAACAAGCAGTTGTGGAGCTGAGAGACGACTCAGTAGGAGATGACTCTTGATACACAAGCACGAGGACCTGAGTTCACATCCCCAGTGCCCACATAACAACCAGACATGGCAGCATGCAATAGTAACTCCAGCACCAGAGATGGGAAACAGGGTAAGACAGGAGCTGGCTAGCAAGCTAATCTAGCAAAAAGTACAAAACTCCAGCTTCAGTAAAGAGCCTGCCTTGAAAATAAGGAAGAATACAGTAGAGGGAGACACTCAAAATCAACCTCTAGGCTCCATATACACATGTTCCCACCCACTCCCACATATCCATACACACCAATAAGATGTGTGCTACCATAATAGTAATTTTCTATTGTTATGACACAAAACCTGAAGTTGGATAACTTTACAAAGAAAGGGGGTTTATATAACTTAGGGCAGTTTTAGGTAGCAGCTTAGTCTCGGATCGAGTAGCCCCATTATTAGATCTTTGGTAAGAGTCTAATGGCAGATAATATCATGGGGAAGCATGTGCAGGAGAAAGAGAACATGTTCAGAGTGGACGGATGCCAGAAAGCAGGTAAGAGTCAGGCTCATTCTTAAAACAACACAGGTTCCCACAAGAACTAGTGCCCTCCACGGGCAAATGCCCAGTGACCTAAAGATCTACAGGCTTAGCCTCCAAAACATGCCACCCCCTCAGCAGCATGAGGTCCACGCTTCCAACACAGGAGTCCTCTGGGGATGCCTTGGCTAATCAACTTGACCTAACCCGAAGTCTGAGAGGAAAGTCTAACTCAGATTGGCCTGTAGACGTGTCTGTGGAGGGCTGTCTTGACTCTCAATCCATGCGGGAGAGCCTGGCACACCGTGGGGGACAGCATTCCCAGGCAGGTGGCCGTAGGCTGTATTCAAAAGCTAGAACCTGTGAGCAAGCCAGGAAGAAAGCCAGCAAGCAGCATTCCTCCATGTTTTCTGCATCAAGGTCCTTGAGTTCCTGCCCTGACTTCCCTCAATGATGAAAGCATAAGAGGAAGTGAACCCTTCTCTTCCCTGAGCCGCTTTCAGTCAGAGGGTTTTATTACATTAACAGAGCAAAGCTAGAACAGACGACATCCTCAAACCCTATTCTAATGTAGCAGTTACCCTGAACCAGGTCCTTAAACACCTACGAGTAATTGCTCTTGGGCTCCAACCAGCCTTACGCTTCTTAGCACGTGTTTTCCCAGTAGGAGCAACCTGGCTGTGGCTGAGTTCACAAAGGCGTCTCACTCCACAGAGTTTCTGGAGTAAAAACTTCAATAATTAATCTGGTAAATTATATAGTACATGTGTTCTGATTTTAAAATAACATGTTTATAATGCATGCTGAACAAAACTTGCATGAATTTTCAAGGTAAAACAGAAAACAAGAAAGGGGTTTTTGCTATAACCTACAAAGTGAGCAGTTGCCTCTCATTGCCTGTCTTTTATGGTTCATTCAATTTGCCTCCATCCTTCGGAACACTGTGGGGCAACACAGGAGAGCGCACCAGCCATAAAAACCCAGGGCAAGCTCATTCTATCCCTGGACCCGTGGGGTCTTTATCCTATAGACCTGGGGAGGAGTATTTATCTTATAGTGTGTGTGTGTGTGTGTGTGTGTGTGTGTGTGTGTGTGTTATGTGTGTTTTGTGTATAGGATTAATCAGGACAACAGAGAAACATCTAGTATACGGCAAATGATTGATGAATGTTAGTTTTTTCTACAATGGTTAAAGAATGTTATAAAAATTTATATATTCTATAATCTCTCTCTCTCACACACACACACACACACACACGC